>NC_044058.1:9807382-9967382 GCF_902167405.1 Gadus morhua
GTGACCTCTGTGCTGTCTCCTGCAGGCTGTATATTTGAGGGTCGTCTGTACAAGGAGAAGGAAGAGTTCAGCCCTGAAGGCAAACCCTGCATCAAATGCACTTGTACGGTGAGTTCTCAGGCACACACACACACACACACACACACACACACACCACTCATTCTACACATATATTCATGCACAGATGCATGCATGTGTGCACACATAGCCAGAGATGCACATCCACCAGTCCATGCATGCAACCAAATAAAGACGCACACTCGCTTGCCTGCACACTTTAACATACAAACAGTTACAGTTACCACCGCCAATAAGAAAACATAGACAACTATATTGCACTCCCGTCACCCCCACAATGTTCACTTTTATTATGTTCGATTTTGTGTTTCTGGGAGCTACCACACCAAATGAGTAGCCTCTCTCTTCTCTCTCTCTCTCTCTCTCTCTCTCTCTCTCTCTCTCTCTCTCTCTCTCTCTCTCTCTCTCTCTCTCTCTCTCTCTCTCTCTCTCGCTCTCTCTCTCTCTCTCTCTCTCTCTTTTTCCGTGGCTAATTATTTTCTTGCACTCTCTCCATTGTAAACAAACTTTTGAGCGTCGTCCATAAACACGCTGGTGCCATTAACACCTTCACACCTCGGAGACTGGCCCGTTGGCCCGTTAATAGGGGCGCACACACACACACACACACACACACACACACACACACACACACACACACACACACACACACACACACACACACACACACACACACACACACACACACACAAACAAAATGTTGAGCGGCGACCTGGTTGGATGAATGTGTCGCTGTGTTTTTGGTTTTGAGTGGATTTAAGGTAGCTGCCTCAGAATGAAATGTAGGAGACTTCCTGACACCTCTGATGGCCCGAGAACACAATGATCTAGACTTTTCTCTTTAGCCCCGGCCCTTCTACTTACTGTTGTACTATTATGTACTGTTGTACAATAGTTTTAACTTCTCCCCCCCCTCCTACTTCTCCCCCGTTTTGTTACAGTTATGCAATAGTTCTTCTTCTCTGGTTTTTGGTTACAGTTATGTAATAGTTGTTGTTCTCTGGTGTTTGGTCGCAGGGCGGACGGACTCTGTGCATGAGGGAGGCGTGTCCGGTTCTTTCTTGCCCCGCCCACCTCACCCACACCCCACCAGGACAGTGCTGCCCCCGATGTCTCGGTGAGGCCACACACACACACACACACACACACACACACACACACACACACACACACACACACACACACACACACACACACACACACACACACACACACACACACACACACACACATAAAGGCTTCAAACACACATCCACACTAATGCTAGCAAAAACACACGTAACATATACCAGAATGTATCTCTTTATTTTAGACATTATCGTATCCTATACAGTATCGTTACAGTATGACACATGAACAACACTTTTTCTCCCCCTCTCTCCCCCCTCCCCCCCCCCCCCCCCCCCCCAGGTCAGAGGAAGGTGTTTGATCTGTCTCAGGGGAGCTGCTTGTTTCACAGCGAGGTCTATGAGAACAACACCTCCTTCAGGAACGACAACTGCACCACCTGCATCTGCAAGGTACCCCCCCCCCCCCGGAGGGTCGGACTCATGGGTCCCAGGGTTGAAGCGTTGCCAGTGGGAGTCAAACCAGTGGGTTTTATACTGGCGCTCTCCCGATCTACCCAACCCATCCTTCAATGTTATCTGGATAATAGATCCCACTACATATATTGATTGTATTTATAATAATAGTAAGTGTTAATATATGATGTATGCATATATGTATTGACGCACAAATGAAACGTAGAGAAACACACAAAGTAACTTAAATACATTAACAAACAAATATCTCCAATAAATACGTAATATTTGAAAATAATATATCATTTTATTTTATTTCAATAATTTCCCTATTGGCTAGTACACCATCGTTTTAAGCTTTCACTTGTATGACCTACAATGTATCCGGGGTGGTTGACCTTTAACCCTCTCCCCCTCTCTCTCCCCATGGTCTGTGCATTACCCAGGATTCCACTGTGGTGTGCAAGAAGCACTGCTCGCGGCCAGGCAGTTGCCAGGGCGACCAGTGCTGCGACGAGTGCCTGTCCTATGTGAAGGTGGAGGAAGTGAAATACTGCCGGGTCCGGAACAAGATCTACAGGGTGAGACCGAGTGAAGGATGGGTGGTGGGAATGATGAGGGAGGGAGGGAGGGAGGGAGGGAGGGAGGGAGGGAGGGATAGGTGGAGGAAGGGATAGGTGCTCAGATGGATAGAAAGATGAGAGCTAGCTGCTATGGATGGAAGGATGGATGGTTGACACAGTGAACAACAGAGGCCGTCTTAAGTCATCCTCTCCTCCCCCTACAGGAAGGAGACATGTGGTCCTCTGCCAACTGCACCCTGTGTGCCTGTGTCCAGGGCAACATCGAGTGTCAGCCCAAGCACTGTGTGCCCATCACCAGCTGCCCGTCGGTGAGCCAATTGCTTCTTCTCCTGGTTGTTGTAGACCCTGACAGGCCTTTCACACAAGAACTCCGGATCATCTCCGGAGAATCGGCTCATATGGGAGATGCATGTGTGAAAGGGCTATAATATGGTACAAAGGTGTTTTTCACTATATTCAGCTTCCTTAAAAGGTCTCTCCCCCTCTCTCCTGAATGGCCTTATAAATCAGAAGCCTGTTCTCCTTTCTCTTTCTCATACTTCTCTGTTTCTACACTCGTGTGATCTATGCTCTCTGTCGCAATCCTTACACGTTGTACAACACAAGCAGAATCGTTTTCTGCACGTTTTCTGAGCGGCACCGCCTCACAAACTGTAATGAACCTGTTTCTGTGACGAACACCCACTTTACGTTCCCCGACTTATTCCGTCCTCTTCCCCTGACACACGGGGCATGTGACACGCACACACCTGATTCAACCGCCCTCCAGTAACAAACGACAACTGTGAAATCACACAGAAGACAGAGAGTTGTGAAATCACAACTCTCTGTGTTATACGTGAAGCGCTCTCACATATAAAACAGAGCGTTTTAAAATCGAGTTTACAAACTTTGTTCAACACACCTAATTCACATGTAATCCGCTCTTACTATCTTACTCCATCACATCGATAACATCAGCCGACACCTCTACTTCAAACCGTCCCCATCACCCTGGCCAGTAATGACAGGCAGGCGCGTTGAGAGAGGTCGGAGGTGAGCGGGTTCAGGCTGCGTTCACCTGTCGCCGCCGCGTTACAGAGTGGATTTTTGTCATTCTAGCAGGCTCCGGTGGTCACTCTATCAAAGCCGCCGTCGGCTGCTTTGGCGTTCACACGCGTACCTCTGCTAACCCCCCTCCCCCCACGCCACCTCACCTGTTGTCAGCGGTCGGGGTCAGACTAGGCTGCTGGGCAGGTCCATGGTGGAGAGGGCCCTCTATTGGGCGACGGGGAAAACAGAATTATACTCGGCAGCGAAAGAAAAGTGACTATGACTATGCTGAATTTTTAACCAAAAATAGAAAAATTATATTTTTTTGTGTATATTGTGTACAGAAATATGTAACTTTTAGATAAATATTGCTTTATATTTGTATGAAATATGTAAGGGATAATCCTCAGCCTGAAGGGGTCTATTTCGCGATTATGACCAGCTTGCTATACATTAGTACACTTATTACACGGCGACTTAATAAAGATATCAATCACATAAAATGCTATAACAATATTGTAGTGATTTTATTGGTTCTGCTTGAAGAAAATGTATCTGTTTGATTCCACTTTTGGAAATACAGTCTGTTCATACATAACAGTGGTCTACTAATCAGAAATAATGGACTGCTGAATGTCATAATTGGCCATCATCAGAATTGAGTGTGCAACAAAGTCTTGTAATAAATAACAGGTAAAAACTACGACTTTGATTCATGCTGTAGAAAAGAAATAGCTTTAAAAGAACAGTGATGAAACAGGGTTAAAAGTGAAGGTTATTTATACACACACAGACACATATACACTCTCATATACAAATGTGCACTTGCTCTTGCACATTTTTAACCCCCCCCCCTCCACACACACACACACAAACACACACACACACACACACACACACACACACACACACACACACACACACACACACACACACACACACACACACACACACACACACACACACACACACACACACACACACACACACACATCTATACATACCGTGTCCCAGGTTGTCATTACAGGCTTACCATGGTGTGACTCGCAAGCACAAATGTCAATCCTGGATCCGTCCCGTTCCCCCTAACACACAACCGTACACACACACACACACACACACACACACACACACACACACACACACACACACACACACACACACACACACACACACACACACACACACACACACACACTCACACACACACACACAGTTGGTCTCTGTGGAGACACTGTGTCTCCTTACACTCTTTTGTCTGCTGGGGGTTTGATTGACAGCAAAGACCACGGGCCCTATATTTAGTCCCATGCAAGCCAATCTCTCTCTCTCTCCCTCTCGCTCTCTCTCATTCTATGTATCCCTCTCATTCTCTCTCTCTCTCCCATTCTCTGTCTGTATCTCTCTCTGCACTCTTCAAAGAGAGAGGGACCTGTGTGTTGTGGCGGCAGTGCTGCAGTGTGTGTCTGGGGAGAGTGTAGCGTGTGTGTGTGTGCGTGTGTGTGTGGTGGTGGGGGGGGGTGTGATGACAGTCTGTGTGAAGTGATTCCCTGGGGCCAAAGGAGAGTGGGTGAAAGAGTTCTCTGATCAGTTGAAACATTTGACCCTCCCAACACACACACACACACACACACACTGACATACAGACAGACAGACAGACACACACACACACACTGATATACAGACACACACACACGCACACACACTGACATACAGACAGACACACACACACACACTGATATACAGACACACACACACGCACACACACTGACATACAGACAGACAGACACACACACACACACACACTGATATACAGACACACACACACGCACACACTGACATACAGACAGACAGACAGACAGACACACACACACACTGACATACAGACACACACACACGCACACACACTGACATACAGACAGACAGACAGACACACACACACACACTGATATACAGACACACACACACGCACAAACACTGACATACAGACGCACACACACACACACACACACCCAATGTCATACAGACACACACACACAAACCTACTACACACATCGAAATACCCCACACATACACACGCATGCTTCTGTTTCTCAGAGGTTAATGGTTGATAAGAAACGATTTATGTGTTCCTTTTGACAGCGAGCAAAATAACCTCTACTATCCTATCCGGTCTCTTTACCCTGCATCTCTCGATCGTTATGCATCAAACAGTGGGCATACCGTCTGCATCTGGGACTGTCTATAGGTCTCCCTGCTCCCCTACACCTGTCACTGTGCCTCTGTGTCTCTCTCCCCTTCACTTGGGTTCTGTCCTCTTTCTAACTCCTTCTGTCTCCTACGTCTAACATTGTGTCTTTCCTTTCTCTTCCCTCCCTTCCCTCATTTGCCTAGCATTGTATCTCTCTCTTGTCTCTCTCTCTCTCTCTCTTCCCTCCCCCTTTGCCCAACATTGTCTCCCTCTCTCTCACTTCCCTCCCCCTTTGCCTAACATTGTATCTCTCTCTTGTCTCTCTCTCTCTCTCTCTTCCCTCCCCCTTTGCCCAACATTGTCTCCCTCTCTCTCACTTCCCTCCCCCTTTGCCTAACATTGTATCTCTCTCTCGTCTCCCTCTCCCTCTCTTCCCTCCCCCTTTGCCGAACAATGTCTCTCTCTCATCTCTCTATCTCTCTCTTCCCTCCCCCTTTGCCGAACATTGTCTCTCTCTCATCTCTCTATCTCTCTCTTCCCTCCCCCTTTGCCGAACATTGTCTCTCTCTCATCTCTCTATCTCTCTCTTCCCTCCCCCTTTGCCGAACATTGTCTCTCTCTCATCTCTCTATCTCCTCCCCCTTTGCCTAACATCGTGACTCTCTCTCGTCTCTCCCAGAATAAGATCCTTAACCGAACGGGCTGCTGTCCTGTTTGCACTGAAAGTGAGTAAGTCATTAAGTCATTTCCTGCCCCGCCCTCCCCTTCCTGTAAACCATGTGATCAATTGTGGGTAATGTCACGGTTCCGATAACGATATTAATACAATGTTACATTGTCATGACATCATCAGCAGTGGTTGTTTTTGCATATAGGACATAGCAGCGTGGGCCCGGATTTTACTTAAAAAACGTCTTTCTTCATATATATCCGTATTCATCTCTCTTGGTTTCTATATGTGTATATATATGAAAATATATATATATTTGTGTGTGTATGTATGTATATATGTGTGTGTGTGTGTGTTTCTGACTCTATCTCTCGCTCCCTACAGAGCCTGGTGTGTGCACAGTGTTTGGAGACCCTCACTACAACACATTTGACGGGCGCACGTTCAACTTCCAGGGGACGTGTCAGTACGTGCTGACCCGCGACTGTGGCAGCGCCACCTCTGGCAGCCTGGGGAACAACAACATCAACAGCCCTGACTCCAGCTTCACGGTACGACTGCTCTGGCAGATTGAGGGGCCTCATGTCGGGGCCATGCCGGAGCTGATTTGAATACCCCTCTCCCGGTGCTCCGCGACCGCCACGCTTTCACTAGCATTATGATTTGGAATGCGGCCCGTCAATATCACATTACTGTCGTTAAGCCAATCAGATGAAAGTGGCGGGACATCGAAGGTACCGATCACGTCCGGTCCATACAGATGCCAGGTGTTTGTTAACGTGTGTGAAGCTTGATCCTCATCGAGTTATGACTGTCCCCCCAGGTCCTGGTGCGTAACGACGCCCGCAGGACGCGCTCCTTCTCCTGGACCCAGTCGGTGGAGCTGCGGCTGGCCGGCCTGAGCCTCAGCCTCCACCAGCACCTCACGGTGCGCAGGAACGGCTCGCGCATCTCCCTGCCCTACCACGGGCCCGGGGTGCACATCGACCTGGACGGGTACCTGCTGAAGCTCACCACCATCGCAGGTCAGGAGAAGAAGGTCATCGTGTGCTTGTACACGACTGTTTAGACAGTGTTTAACGATGGATAAGAACGGGTTCCCTTCAACATAATAGAACGATAATGAAACAGCGATTCACTTAATGGTTCAATAGTGAATTCCCACACAACCCCGGGACACCTCCCGGCTGGAGGTCAGACCCCTGAGCCACCACACCAGCCCACCGTGTCGCCTTCACACTGTCCTGCCCGTTAATAACCAACCAATGGATTATTAAATGCACATGAAAACACAATTTCCATTCCAACTACCACCCGTGACGGTTCCCCCCCCCTCTGCAGGCCTGGAGATCACGTGGGACGGGGACAGCTTCGTGGAGGTGGTGGCGGCGCCCCACCTGAGGGGCCGGCTCTGCGGCCTGTGCGGCAACTACAACGGGCAGAAGAGGGACGACACCACGGGCGGCGACGGGCAGTTCAAGTTCGACGTGGACGCCTTCGCCGAGTCGTGGCGCGTGGAGGGCAACGAGGTGTGCGGCGCCCTGCAGGCCGCGCGGCGCCCCGCCCCCCTGCTGTGCCCCGGCAGCGTGCGGGTCAAGTTCCGCGCGCACCGCGAGTGCCAGAAGCTCAAGGCCTGGGAGTTCCAGCGGTGCCACCGCGCGGTGGACTTCTCCACCTTCTACAGGTAGGGGGCGCTGCTGGGCGGTGGGCTAGCCGCTGGGGCTGTCTGTGCTGGGGGGGGGGGGGGGCGGGGAGAGGCCTCTGTTCGGGTGGGAAGCTAGAGATAGCATTATTTATACCACGGGAACGCACAGGGCCAGGCCGTTGCTTGGAAATCAAACATTGAAACTTACAAGCATATCGTTATACACTTGAATGCAAAAAAAATAAAGGGGAGGGGTTTAAAAATAAGGGAAAGTTAAAACACTCGTAAAGTGTTATAACATAGATGTTATTGCAATTTAAAATATTATAATAAAACCAGTTAACAAATACACACACAAACAGGAGTGTGACTTCAGTTCAACAACACAGTGCCTGTCCTCTTCTCAGGGTCGTTCTGTTTGTCCTCTTCCTCCTCCTGTAGGTCCTGTGTCACAGACATGTGTGAGTGTCCGGTGCATAAGAACTGCTACTGTGAGTCCTTCCTAGCGTACAGCCGGGCCTGTGAGAGGGAGGGGGTCCCCGCCCTCTGGAAACCTGAGGCCGCCTGTATGGGTGAGTGACAGAGCCGTCCACCATACACAGCCCTGAATGAACGCATCCCAGCCAGTCATTGGTCCTCTGGCTGCAGAGAGGGAATCAGGCTTTGAAGGGGTACCACCACGCTCTGCTACTTTCATATATAAGAGAGAACTGCTTAAAACGCGCGCCGTGTAATGACTCTGTTTCAGGGATAAAATGAGGGAACATCGGACCATTCTATTTGGAGAATGCTAGTCTCACAAATAAATAAATAATAAACAAATTATTTAAAGTCTGATAGCAGACCAGCTTAGATCTGTGTGAATGGGCCATGGTGCTTAGCTTCTATTGTTGATTCGAACATGTTGCTGAAGGCTGGGATCTCTCAGCACGTAATTGGCTACTAACTGCGAAAGTCAGCACTAGTAAACTGTGAAATATTGTCTGTACAGGTTCAAAATCTACACGTGTAGACTACTGTAGAAACACTCTTATTACAACCCCTTCTGAAAGGTTCATCCATTCGTGCAAATGAGTTTCTCATCACCCCCCCCTATCGGCGGGAGTGGAAATCCTAGGAAGGATAATGGAGTGGCGAGGGTGCCTAACTGTCCGGCCCGAAGGCTCTGAGCTCCATCCCCCTGATGTCCGCAGCCCAACCTGTAGGCTCCTAAACCGAGACGCAGCGAGCCCTGCCCTCTCCTGGACAACATGTCTAGTCATCTCGTCATGGTCACCAAGAACAAAGGAAGTTGGAACCATGGCTTTGTCATTTCTAACACGTCCTGTTCCTCTCCCTCTCTACAGCCACCCAGTGCAAGTACGGCGCCGTCTACGACACGTGCGGCCCGGGCTGCACCAAGACCTGCGACAACTGGAACGAGATCGGGCCGTGCCACAGGCCCTGCGTGGCGGGCTGCCACTGCCCCGCCAACCTGGTGCTGTTCCAGGGACGCTGCATCAAGCCCACCTCCTGCCCAGGACGGTGACCCTAGTGGGCCCGAGGGGAGAGGGGCCGGGGGAGGGGGGGGGGGGCGGGGTTGGAGAGGGACGGCAGGTTGACATGTGACGTTTGATTCACAGGGAGGAAAATACTCAGGGTCCAAATAAAATCCCCCGCCCCCCTTTATTTGGAGGATGGTTCATGGTGCTATCATGGATAGAGACTGTGGAGAGAGATGCTGTGGAGAGAATAGGGAGAAATTGCCCCCCCCCCCCCCAGCACCACTTGTACTGCGATGACACAAACACAAGGGGGCGACTCGTGCGCCATTGCCGGTGGTAGTCGCGACTCGCGACGGAGGGTTGTCACTTCGCTGTCCTGTAACGTGTATCGAGACGGAAAGCTTCTGACAAGAAAGAAAGATAACTATAAAACTCAGGGTCCCTTGCGTGATGACCGGAGAACGGGACGCCGACGGGGAAAGCAAGCTGCCATAAACCCTCAGGAAGAGAGCTGTGCCCGGTGGACTCTTTGCTGTGAGCCAGCAGGGCTGCCTTACCGCTCATTCAGTCATCATGGATGGACACTGAAACAGGCGACCACGTTGCACCGCAGGGGTTCCAAAGTGCGACGCATTCGGACGCCCCCTCCCTCGGGGTCTCGTTTCAATAGGCCTACCGCACATCAACCAGATTTATATCAAAGCCAGTCAGCCGTTTTTGTATTATTTTTGTTATAATTATTTTGTTTGTTGACTTTGTTAATTTATATATCAATCAAGTATTTCAGAATCATAAATATAAATTGTGCTATAAATGATTTAAAGGGAAAAAAAAGCTTATTTATGTATTTCTCGTGTACTTTTTTTGTGTTGACCGTTTGAAGAGAAATGTGTCCAACTGTGAGTTGGCAGTGGCGCTGCAGCAGGGATAACGTACTGTAATGTGTTGTACTCAGTGTCCAGGGTGTTTGCTATCATTGGTAATTGGAGCGTGCTCCGCCAGGCACCCGCATCACTTGAATTCAAGCTATTCTTATTTAAGACCAGCGATATAACCATTCATCGAATATCACCGTTCTGTCTTCCTTCACACTTTGTCTCCTTTTTTCGTTTTTTTTTGTCTGTGTAAGCTACTTTTTTATTTAAACCCAAATATTCACCATTCTAAGGAGCCCCTCTATATTTAAAAATAAGATTCGGGTCAGTCACTTTTGGAAATCTGAAAGGATTTCATTGATTGCTATTTTAATCAGAATAATTACGATTTGTCTGGGAATCAAATTATAAACTTGTTGTAGGCTTGTATGTCAGTCCAGATTTTCAATGTGTTATCACATCATGAGATCATCTGTTCTTATTATTCTTGCCATTCAACTTCCACTGAATTAATTATCGAAGTATTTAAACTCCCTTGGCTTAGGAAATGTTTTGCAGTTCCTACAGTCTACCACCAGAGGGCAGTGGTTGTACTGTGCAGCTTCCAGTAGACAAGACGGTGCAAGACTGCCCGTACACCTAACAGACGCAACACATTATTGAAATTGATGCAAACTCTTAATACAATTCAAAAAGTATAATACACAATACAAGAGGTCAACAAACAATGTTTTGAAATCACAGACAAACAGTAAGGGACAGTAAAGTGTCTACATGTTAACCTAGTTACAAGGTGTTAAAAAAGCTAAAGTCTAAATCATGACTGGCTACTACCTGCAGTTGAATTGACTTTTGAAATAACTAAATTTGAGTCCCAATCCAAGTTGTAAGAATGAGACGACCATTGAAAGACAATACCGGTTTGTTAGTTTAGGTAGCTCATACTTGCTTTATGTGCCGTAGTTTGATTGTTAATATCTGTTCATCGTTACATATATGTTTTCTGAACCTGAATACTTTGGACTCCTTCTCTTACATTGTTCATGAAAAAACGTTACTGTTGTGAGATTAAAATGGACAGAAGGATTTAGACTGGTGGAGGACGGATGTGTGTGTTTGTGTGTGTGTGTGTGTGTGTGTGTGTGTGTGTGTGTGTGTGTGTGTGTGTGTGTGTGTGTGTGTGTGTGTGTGTGTGTGTGTGTGTGTGTGTGTGTGTGTGTGTGTGTGTGTGTGTGTGTACTGTTTCACTCAGCTCGGTGGATGAACAAACTCAGTTTGGTTAGAGCCAAAGGGAGAATCACTTCAATCCCTCTGAATTCAACGATGACCTAATAAACAAACACTGCGTTTTTTTACGGAACTCCAGATATATAAGTGGACATTTTACGTCATAGAAAACCTATAACAAACAACACTTACAGGCAGAACATGAGTCGAACCGAGACAAACAGAAAGAATACTTGTTGAACATGCTTTGAAACCAATTCTACCACCAGGGAGGCTCTTGTTGTTTGGTATGGCAGAGGGTCGTGTCGCTTTGCGTCAATTATTCCCAGAAAACAGAGTAACAAGACGTACCTTGCTCGGGGCGACCACAGAGCTCAGATGTCCACCGTGGAAACATTCATTTCAGAGACCGATTCATACGGTATCAGGGGTTCAGCGATTCTAATCTCTCTCTTTTAGGTTCAGGTCGTCTCTAAAGCCTATTTCCTGTGTTTTTCGCTGGTTTGTAATATTTTCAAATGGACATTTTCTACATTTGAAAATGTGATTAATTTCCAAATGGCAGAACGCTCGATTTTTGCATGCCCCTTTATAAAATGAACTCCTGTTACAGAGCATCTTCGTCTCAGCAATACATTTAAGTGTGCTATGCCTAGACATTTCCTATCAACTGAAGGCATAATTATTATTACACCTTAGAGGTTCTCTGGATCAGAGGGAGGTAGGGGGCCACAAAGGGCACACTTAAAAACCTTAAAATTATAATCTTCTAGACTATGTCCTTTCTGTTTCATACACAGCAAAAAAATATACGTGTAGTAAAAAATACACTAAAATATCCAAGTAGGCCAGCTTTGAGGGGAATACTAAATAAAATAAAAGTTTATTACCACAGCATTGAAATAATGGAACTGGCGTTACAGTTGAAAAGAGATAAGGTGGGGTCGGGGCTATAACTTCAATCGTCATCGCTGTCTAATGCATTTGAAGACGTCACAAATCTCTCAGTTAGTTTTTCATAAGTGGATGAAACTTTGACGGAGGTTGTGCGTCGTGTTCACCGTCACTGCTGGAGCTGTCGTCGCCGCTGGCCGAGTCCGACGAGGAGCTGCTGCCACTGCTGCTCATTTGCTCGATGACCTCCACCTCCGCACGCAGCTCTGCCAATAGCGAACCCAGTCAGGGAGAGGGAGGGAGGGAGAGACAGAGTGCGAGAGCCAGCATCAGAACCAACTTTTAACCCAAAACCGAGGCAGGGTAATCCATCGCTCCGGCATCAATGATCTTGATAGTTATTGATTAACCAACAGGGGCAACATTTCACAAGAGTAAGGGGTGGACAATAAATCAATATTAATAATAATCGATGCCTATGGCCGAGGGCCCTCACATCCCTTGATGTCATCCAGCTGGGGCTCTGGAGAGGGGTTGTCCTTAGAGGGGGAGGGGGAGGTCTTAACTCCAGCCCCAGGCTTGGTGGGGGCCCGGAAGTGGGAGCTGGGCTGGTTGGACCGCACCGACTGCTGCTCAATACGGGCCTGTATCTTACTGCTGCCCTCTGCCCTAAAACCACCACACACTGCCAGACAGACACCCATGTAAAGCGCCATGGTAAAGAGATTCCTCCACTGCTTCCATGTGTCCCAAACCCCCAAAGCTGTATGTAAGTGTCTATTTGACAATCAGTGGAGGGAGCTATCTGGTGAGTTCTAACGTTGGAACTCTCTGGTGAGTTCCAACGTGTATGCGCCATTTGCTAATCATGTCTCAGCCTTTGTGGATTAGAAATAAACCAGAGTTCCCAAATGGCTACGAGGCTACCTTGCCTTTGTATTCCCCATGGGGGCTATCTGCCCGCTCACCTGGTTTTCTTGACCTGGATGCTACTGAGGGGCTTCTCCAGCACAAACTCCCCCGTGTCGTGGTTGATGATGAGGAAACAGTCCTTCTGGTAGGGCCGCTTGTTCCCTTTGAACACCGTCATGGGGGGTGTGGAGCCCTTGGGTTAAGTATGATACATAATTTAAGCTTAATATACCATGTCATACATTTCATTGTTGCCCATTACTGAGTATCAAAGACAGATGTTTCTTCCCTAGATGGGATGCTGCATGTGTTACTTTTTTTCCTTTCAAAATGAGAAATTACAGCCAACGTATAACATAATGTGACGCATGCTTGTTTGCAATGGGTTTGTAATTTCTGACATTGAATTTAGTTGTTTAGAGGGTTGTTGCGTCAAAAAAAGAAAAAGAGGATGTTCTTACTGGAATATGTGGCAACGTTATGGTAACTTCATCCCCCTTTCCGACCTGCAATTCTCCCTCGCAGCTGGTGTCGATAGAAGCTGGTTTGAAATCGTCTGTAGTACACAAAAGCATCAAAACAGGCCTCTAAACTGTTGCTACACACAGGTGTGGGGAAAAGTGCCTGTCATGTCCGCTTTTTCTTCCCCTTTCAGAGTACTAATTCCGTGCTCAGTCATAAATGCAGAAAACCTGTAACCATATGACAGACTCTACACAAGAGATTTGTTTTTTCATGATATTATCTTTCTATTAAGCCAAAAACAGTCAACCCTTGTGAAAAAAAAAAATGTACGTCTACAAACGCAATGTGTAGAATGAAGATTGCTTATTTGGAAATTGTAATTGTAATGCTGCAATTCTTGATGGTTTACATTTTAGCAGTAGGCTTGATGTCAGCATTACTATGACCCACCCCGTGCCCAACAATGTCTTTCTTTTTGATAGGAGCATAATTGGTAGATCATGGGACAATTGGGCCCTGTGCACAAATGCCCAGGGCCAATACTGTGCCGAAAACGACCCTTGTAGCACCGCACTACTCGGAGAAGTACAACCAAAGACTAATTGATTGGGAGAGACCAGGGCTGGACTGGGGACATTTTTCAGGCCGGGCATTTTTAACCAAGAGCAGGCCACCACCAGGTATTGACGGGGAAAAATGTAAGCGCGCTGTGTGACACCGTGGGTTTTTTCCCCAACTGCTTTTGACATGCGTACCCCTTAAGCCTTTTTGTCACACCATGAGTACCCCTTCACTCATGCAATGACTATGCTGCACACATTCGTTAATTTATCCACATACCCCCTGCAGTTTGCTTGCGCACCTCAGGTGGTATATGTACCATATACCCCTTGTTGGGAGGCACTGCCTTAAACGATCAATGTGCACTAGGAGACACAAACATTTTAACACTATGAGAAGCATTATGAAAAGTTCTCCCAAAATACTGTTAGGCTTATCAAAAGTATGATCTATTGACCGTAGGTCACATTACTTTTTAGACATGTCATTTCTTTCAACCTTGTTACTTAAATTTAAGTAAAGGAATTATATTAAAAAATATTAATTCATTCATTTTAGTTAATATAATTATAATAAATGTAATACTGTAGGCTAAACTATGAATAATATACCATTACTTGTGTGATACAATGCATTATTAAAGCAAGAAATGACTGGATGACTGTACCAATGACTGGATGCAAAGGCTGACCTAAAATTGCAATACACAAAAAGGCCACAAGATGTTTATCTCACTACAAGCTACAAGTAACAGCAAGGATTTCTCTTATTACCAATTTGTGTTGCTAATCAACTGTCAATACAAAATAAAATGTTAGGTGTGTGAAATTATGCCAGGACTTGGAAAGAATAGGATTTTCATCCATTTAATTTTGAATATAAAATAAAAAGTGATGACACACATAACAATTGAAGTTAAACACTTATATTTACAATGAGTCAATAATTACTTAACTGTACAAAATAAAATAAATCACTTAACTTAACAAATCACACCACGAGCAGCAAACATATCAGCTATTTTTAGGCATTTCGTAGCATCTGCCTGAAGGGCTGCTTTTTTCTGGTCCCTGGCTCTTTCAGCGCCACCCTTTCTTTTCTTCCCACTAGGGTCCATATTGCCCGTTTTCGATCTGCCTGCTAGCAGTGGCTAACCAACCAAGTCACCAACGGAGGCTGAGATGGAGGGGTAGGCGTAATTGGCCTGCCCCTCACCTCATTGGCCCAGGCTTCAATCAATCATGATAAAGGGCAGATCTGCCAGTTTAACTTGCATTAACTTGAATTGACGTTAATGTGGTCTGCATTGAAGTTAACGTGGCCTGCTACGTTAGACGCGAGTTTGGCATGAATAAAAAAATAAATAAAAGGCTTCAGGCCACCGGGCATATGCCCGCCATGCCCTATGCCCAGTCCAGCGGTGGGAGAGACTCACCGCAGGAAGACAGATAATCGAGGGAAAGGGCAGGGTATTTGGTAGGGGTGGGAATCTCTTGGCACCTCCCGATTATGAGGTCAACGAATCGATTCTGAAGCGATTATCGATGCATCTCGATGCAACAATTTTTTTGATGTACATTTCCATGCGTGATTTAAAAAAATATATATAGACATCTTGGTTTGCTACTCAGAGTTTGCTAATCACTTCCTAGTTTTTGTGATGATCATTAAAGACATCAACAGATGAATTAACTAGGGATGCACCGAATATTCGGCCACCGAAAATGTTCGGCCGAAGGAGTAAAAAGGCCGAAAGAAATGCACCGAACATTTCTTTTTTTGATTAAAAAAAAAGAAAAAAAAAATCTTAAATTCTTGCTATAAGGTCTGCTGGAATGTTAGAAATCGTTCATTATTAAATAAATATTTTGTATCAAATTTGATTTTTTTTATTGAAAAGCAAGACAAAAAAGTTTATAAAGGACATTTAATTGTTTGATTTATGCAATGGTGAAAAATTAAAGCAAAATGAATGAAAAACAGCAAAAGCCACATTCGGTATTCGGTTTCGGCTTTCGGCCAACTGTTTCAGTATATTCGGTTTCGGTTATGGCCAAGAATTTTCATTTTGGTGCATCCCTAGAATTAACTTATCTAATATTTCATGAGAGAGAAAGCTTTTGTCACAAATATGACTTTCTATGAACAATGCAATAATCAATGCAGCTTGCATGATAACACAATATGGAAGCATGCAAAAAATAGGTTTCAGTTTTCTTTTCTTTCTTATCTTTCTTTTCTATGTCATGAAAGGAAAAAGCTGCTCTTGAATTAGAAGGAGTTCTCGAGTCTGGCTGTGAGTTTGCGCGCATGCTATGCGTAGACTGAATCGCAATCGTGTCAAGACAAATCAGATTGGCCAATATACACTGAAGATAAATTCAATAATTTTCAAATTACAAAAATTATCCCTCTCTGGCGAACAGAATGTTGCAGCAGGCAAAAAAAATGGCAAGGGACCTACGGCAAGGGATAATTCAGATTATTAATTTATCTGCATCGGGGCAGAATCGTTCTAGCAAGAATCGCGATGCATCAAACTATCGATTATTTTTCCCACCGCTAGTATTTGGGTATGTCCCTGTACAACTACGCGTTCACACAGCAGAACAGATGGGTACAGGACGGAAGGGAAATTGCAGCCTTAAGCTGACAAATGTAAATGTCACGTAAAAACGCCACCAAACGATTCACTTCGTAAATGTGGAAGTTGAACTTCAAGCCAATCATCCCTTCATCTCATACGCTCTTTTAAAAACTCGCATCTGATTGTATGGCTGGACGATTTGAGCTTCTTCTCAAAGCTCTCTCCAAGCTTCATCACATGCTCCTCTTTATCCAAAAGCGGATTTGTAGTTCCGTTCATTGCTTCTATTATATGGTCAAAACTTACATAGGTTTAAAATCACTGAACATGTAAAGAATTTGTTTATGCAAAGTGAACACAGCAGAGGCCAAGCCCAATGACGAACTGCGGCGAGCATCTGATTCCTGTTTGGTTCCTGCTACGAAATACTTCCGACAGTGTGCGAAAACATCGTTTTAAGATTATACTTATTACCTTTATTAAACATTGGATTAATAATCCATGATTACAAATTAACAACACATTACATTACACATCCGAAAGATTGAATCTTTTTTAGAGATAAATGAACCAGACGGATTGTGAGAAACCCTGACGCGGAATAATATATGGGACGGACATGGAGGGCTCATGTTGTATACACTGCTTTTGGTGCTGAGTCTGACCACTGATTGATACAGTGTCAGGCGTTAAAAAAACGAACTATCCGACATGGAATGGGAAATATAGTGTTTTACAAGCGATCATGTATCCACTGAAGAACAGTCTATTTTCGATAAACCCCCGGTTGAGATCAACAGCAACTTAGACATGTCACTGAGCCAAGCAGAGTCGCATAAGCTCCCCATTGACAAGATTCTGGTCTCAGAATTCAAGCAGATGAAATTAGAAAAGGAAGCACAGAAAAACTGGGACTTATTCTGTAAAAGAAACACTACTCATTTCTTCAAGGACAGACATTGGACTACGCAGGAGTTTGAAGAACTGAAGTTGTGCAGAGAGGTATTAATGGATGAAGTAGCCTTTATTGATTTGGTGATTCACAAACAAGTCCAAGCGAGTTTTATATGTCGTTTTATTCTTTCTATTTTTTCAAGATTCAAGAATCAAGATTCAAGATTTTATTAAATGTCCCACGAGGGCAAATTTGTTCGCAGCCAGGAGAAGTGGTTTAACCCACAAGACAAGACAAAACAACAATGAACACAAAACACTGTGGAGACAAAGTGCTCGAAAGATAAAGTGCAAGGATATAAAAAATGTAAAATACAAATTAAAACATTAAAACATTAAAACATTAAAATAGATTTAAAAAAAAAAAAGTAAAATAAATTATCTGCTGCTGGCCGCATTGAATGCCCTGATGGCTGCAGGGACAAAAGAATGCCCATATCTATTCCTGCTGATCCTTGGTAAACACAAACGTTTGCCAGAAGGCAACAGCCTGAACTCAGAGCTCAGCGGGTGGGCACTGTCAAGACGGATATGAGAGGTTTTCTTGAACAGCTGTCTGTTATAAAAGCAATTGAGGCCCTCTAGCTGGATGCCAGTGATTTTGGAGGCAGTTTTAACAATAATGCCAAGAGAATTTTTGTCCTTGACAGTGAGGTTACCAAACCAGCAGATGAGAGAGAAGGAGATGACAGAGTGTATATATGCACAGTAAAACAGTTTCAACAGACTTTTTGAAACTTTGAATCTGACTAGTTTCCTAAGGCAGTAAAGACGTTGCTGGCCCCTCTTGCACAGCATGTCCGTGTTAACATCAAATTTTAGGTTATTGTCGATGATCGTGCCCAGGTATTTATAACTAGACACAAATTCCACTGGCTGGTCACAGATGATAGTGTTCTCAATGGGATGGGGGCCACGTCTGAAATCAATGCAGAGCTCCTTAGTTTTTGAGATGTTCAGCTCAAGGAATGCATCGTTGCAGCAGGTCAGGAAGTCCTCTACAACCTGGCCATGCACAGTCTCATCATCATTGAGAAGGCTGACTATGACCGAATCATCGGCGTATTTTAGGATGAAACGGTTGTCGTGGTTACTGCGACAGTCGTCGGTGTATAAAATAAACAAAAGAGCAGAGAGAACACAGCCCTGTGGCGAACCAGTGGAGGTGGACAGAAGGCTAGACACAGTTGTATTCACCTTAACACATTGGGATCTGTTAGTTAAAAAAATCCAGTATCCAACCTACTAAACATGGGTCTAGGCTAAAGGTGTTAACTAGCTTGTCAATAAGAACATGGGGCTGGATCGTGTTAAAAGCCGAGGAGAAATCGACAAAAAGTAGCCTGGCGTGCTTCTTACTGCCCTCAAGGTGTTTAAAAAGCAGATTTAAAAGAGTAGCAGTAGCATCCTGGACGCCTCTTCCCTCCCTATAAGCAAATTGAAAAGGGTCAAGAAGGCTCTTTGTTTTTTCCACAAGCTCTGATTTGACAAGTTTCTCAAATTGCTTCATAACCAGGGAAGTAAGGGCTACGGGTCTGAAATCGCTAAGTGTTTTTGGATTAATGCGCTTGCCAATGGGTACTATGGTAGACTGTTTCCAGAGGGAGGGTACTATCTGCAGTCTGAGAGATCTGTTAAAAATCAAATTAAAAATGGGACCCAATTGATCCGCACAGGTATTTAATAAACGGCCGCCGATGTGATCGGGGCCTGGGCCTTTACGGGGGTTGCATTTTTTGAAGCAATTGATCACATCCTGTTCCATAAAAAAGGGTTTAGAGGGGGGGGCGGACAGATGTCTATTTTTGATCACCGAGTGTTCCTCGCTAAAATCGTGCGTTTCGTATCTGACATAAAAATTGTTGAGGCTCTGTGCAAGGTGCAAGTCACTGGTGTAATTGGCTAAAGAAACCTTTTTTCTTTTCTCTTTCAGCCCAGTGATGGTTTTCATGCCGTCCCAGGCAGAGCCCAGATTATTAGCTTTAAGTTGGCTCTCAATTTTATCTTTATAGGTCTTTTTGCCAGCCCAGACCTCTCTTTTAATTTCTTTTTGCAGACGTCTCAGTTCTACTGAATTACCCTCTTTAAAGGCTTTGTTCTTCAAGTGAAGAAGAGGTCTAAGGGACTTTGTTATCCATGGTTTGGAATTAGGATAAACTTTGATTGTTTTCACTGGGATAATGATATTCTCACAGTACACAGACCAGCTGGTAACAACATCAGTCAGTTCATTGATATCGGCAGAGGACTTGGAGAACATGTCCCAATCTGTGGCTTCAAAAAGGCCACGAAGAGTCTCACATGCATTTTTGTCATTCCAGTTCTTAATGCGGATGCTCTGCACTTTTCCCCTTTTAAGTGCAGTGCGATACACAGGAAAAAGATGAACACAGTTATGGTCGGAGGATCCTAGAGGCGGGAGGGGTACAGATTTGTATGCATCTTTAACATTACCATAGCACATGTCTAAGGTTTTATTAGACCTGGTCGGACAAGTGACATATTGATGGAAGTCTCTGAGAGTCTTCAGTTTGAGTCTCAAAGGCTGGTGCTGTTGGAGGCTGGTTGTGGCGTAGGAAACTGCATTTTTCCTCTGCTGAAAGAGGATCGCAACATCTTTATATATGTCTGTGACTTCTCACAGAGAGATGTGGACTTTTTCAAGGTATTACATGTTTTTTTGCTACATAACCATCTAGCTGTCTTGTATCATGGATCACTCCCTCTCTAATTCAAACACAGCTATTGCAACTAAAACGTCTTATTGGCGGATAAAGTGACCCATGGTAACTGTATTCAAGGAGACACATTGTGGTGTTTTCCCAACAAGTAAAAATAGTATACGAGTTCCAGACAACATGTTTTTGAAGCTTTGAGGAACAAAAATCCTGCCTACCACTATTCCCCTCTGTTTCAGTCCCTTCAGAATATGCTGTTTCTGGTGTCTGTAGCTTTAATGCAACTGAGCTGCTGTCCGTTGCATACAAATTAGCTGTCAGAGTGAACCACAGCATGGAGGAGAAGTGATGTTGTCGTTTGGTAACTATAGGAGGGATACTTTCAGAAATGCCCATCCCACTCAAAAAATCATGTACAGACTTATTTCAAAGTTTGTATGCGTGTGGAAGCACCAGTGACCCAAAGCAACACCCCAAATCCAAGGAAAAGTGTTGTTTTCATGAATCCCCTTTAAAATGTTTTAATAAGTCATTTTAGCTAATTAAGTAGTTATGCGATACACCTGTGCTCTGCTTATTGAAACTGAATTGAAATGGCATTCCGAGGGGATAGGCAGGCCAGTGAAAATAATACTTTTTTAAAGGCTATGTCAGAGGGTTTGGTTCTCCTTCGCTGTCACCCGAGAGGGTTCTTGTCTCGTACTCTAATGGTCTGAAGTATATTTGAGAAGAAAAATTCAAACGGGGAGGACCTGCAGCCCCGATGGACAAGACCTGCAGCATCCAAGGACACGGGTTGCTGAAGGCATACAACGGTCATGAGTAGATGCCAGTACATGCTGACCTGAGAAGGATCTCGGAAGAACTTTGAGGAACCCACAGTAACGAAGAAGGGGAAGATGGTTGCAACAAAGGATAGCAGAATGATTTGGATGGAGAAGGAAGGCAATAGGGTTGCCGCGGTATACGGTATTAACAGTGTTACCGGCGTTGAGGCCAACACCGATTACTCGGTGTTGCACACCGGCAACACTGAGTTTTTTATTTTTTTTATTTTTTTCAGTAATAAAAAACAAATTCAGTAAAAATGAATAAGATAAGATAAGATATATTTATTTGTCATTGCACAGAAGTACAACGAAATTCAGTGCACTCACATACTGGTCTCATTTAAAAAAGTAACATAATAAATAGTAAATAAATAAAGAAAATACATTCAACATTTCGTTCACTCACTACATTCATGTCGTCATACACTATACCGTTAACTTAGTGCCATTGTATGCCTAAAAATAGTATGCCTTAAAATAGTAGTACAAATATGTAAAGTGCTGAGCATTGCATTACATGTGGACGTCACTGATTAATACTGTCGGAACTAGTGGACTTATTTTCAGGTCAGAGTTAAGTATGGTGACTGCTTTGGGATAGAAACTGTTCATGAATCTTGTGGTGCGTGTTTTGATGGACCTGTAACATTTCCCTGAGGGCAGCAGTTCAAACAGATAATTGGCATGGTGGTATGAGTCTTTCAGAATGTTGTGTGTCTTCTGCAAGCATCGGGAGTTGAAGATGGTGTCCATGGTAGGTAGCTGTTGGTTGATGATGTTATGGGCGGTTTTTATAATCCTCTGCAGTGACTTTCTGTCTGCAGCAGAACTGCTACCAAACCACGACAGGATTCCGTAGGTGAGCACACTCTCGATGGAGCAGCGATAGAAGGACCTTAGGTGCTGTTGTGAGAGATTGACTTTCCTGAGTGTGCGGAGAAAGTATAACCGCTGCTGTGCTTTCTTAACTATTGCTGTGGTGTTTATTTCCCATGATAAGTTCTCTGAGATGTGTACGCCCAAGAATTTGAAGCTGGACACTCTCTCCACCGTCTCCCCGTTGATGTGTAGTGGTGTGTGTGTGTCCTGCTTCTTCCTCTAATGTGATAAAAAGAAAAGAAAAGAAAAAAAAGAAGAGATTTTGGCATCTGAGAGAAACTAAGATGATTCATTTCTTTTTAACCGTTATTATCTTCCGGTTAAAGATCTTATCGGTTAACCGGTTAACCATGAATACAATTTCTGACCTATATGTAGGACATACGCACAACTAACTATGAAACATAGAAACCCTGTGCATTATTCACTTGGTACTTTTCTTACCTGTTTACATTCCCGTGAAGTTCAAAAATGTCTTCGTTCACTCGGAGCAATTCCTTGGCGATATTGATTCGATCCTCTCTAGTCAACCGTCTCTGCCGAAACAGTTTGCCGCGTAGTGTGGAAGAGGACAAACGGTCACATGTCTCTAGATTCAACCAATGAGAAGGCGCAGCGAGCCAATGACGAATCGAAACCTAAACCGACGTGCCGCCGGGATAGTAGGACACTCAACCGTTGTACACTCAGGGAGTCCATCATCCTAAAATAAACACTTAAATTACTCTACACCAGCATTATACTTAGAGACAACACCCAAGAGTGTTTCTGGTACACCCCAAAAAATGTACTTAGTGCCTATTCAACACCAAAGTGTATAAAATCTACTCTGGTCATGAATACTCTGGGATTTTAACACTTTGCGATTTGCTGTGTATATCAGACATACATTGTATGTTTTTTTGTGCTATCCCATTTTTGTTTTGTTTTTTTCTCACTTAATATTACTTTTAATAGTTCCGGGACGTTGGAGCAATAACCTGGTGTTTTTACATTTCTGCCTGCAATGTGAATTTGAAGTACTGTTCAGTTTTTGAATAAAGATGCGGCAATTTACAATGTTTCTTTTTTTATCCGATTTATCGATTAATCGAAAAAAGAATCGACAGATTAATTTATTATTAAAATAATCGTTAGTTGCAGCCCTAGTTAACATAACTATTGTTTTGCTTAATGTCCGCTTCTGTCATTTGAGGCTAGAGAATGTGATCCCATGTCAGCCAAACATGGGGATGTGCTTGAGCACAAGGCCCGAGCCTATGATAGTGTAGGCCAGTGGGGCCCGGGTAACGTGTTACCCCCACTCATAGCTTGCGAAATAGATCAGGTTCATTCAGCCATTGGACTGCATAAAGTAACAGCATGTGTCACCGCGGCTTAAACTTGCATTTCTGTTTTAATTGTATGGGATAAAGTGTTTCCCAAAGCCTGTGTTTGAAACTTGTGTGTTGCTACTGATGGACCTCCTCATAGCCTAGTTTATCCTGTTTGTGGATTTTACAGTGAGGCATTTTCTTTTTGCAGACAGGGATATTCTTCTGAAAACATTTTCCCATAACCTGAACAAGTGTTATACAGACATGGAATCGAAGCTCAAAATAATTTTCGAGTCCTCCCTGGATCATGTGTCCGCCAACAATAAGTTAGGAACGACAAATGACGGTGCACTGGATAGACAGCATTACCTTAAAGCTACAGCACCTCTTTTCCATGTTACATATAAAAGCGGCACCAACCCAATAGACATATGTTAATATATAATTTGCATTATTTTTTGTTTGACAAGTTACATTTAAACACTCTACTCTGTCATTTGAGTCAGGGAGTTCAGAACCCACATCCTTTTCGTCCCTATGAAGCTGCCCAAAAGAATAAGGTCATTGTAGTTGAGCCTTTTGTTGCCTGCCCCTAGTTTTTTTGTTTGACCCTCAAACCAGTCCAGCTCTAGAGTTGGCCAACCTGTTGTCAGACAGCTGGAGGCAGCAACGTCTAAACAAATAAGCTGTCTCGAGTAAACCTCTGCAATTGCAAATACCTATTCAGCTATATATAACCCCTCTTTATTTTTTTTCTGCTGAATTGTTGTTATTCCACAGCATGGTTAAATATTTGATTGATACGCTGATTGGTCAATAACCTTTACAAGTCATTTCACTACAAATCCATTGTTAAAAACAACGTCAAATAAAACTATCCACATATTTGGATTAAAGATCACGTGTGTTGGTGGCGATGAGCCTCCTATCCCGGTTAGTTTAAGGAATGTAAGGGCCAGCAATACCTGCGGACATGTATTGTAGCCACGTAGGCTACTTTGTGGGAGTGTCCCTCAAAGGGGAAGGGCACGTATTGCTGGCCGCATACAGCACATTACCATCAACACAAAGCCAAACACACCCTGGCCCAAACCAGTTGTCATTTGCCTCCTACCTGTATAATGACAAGCACTGATCGGAAATAATACTAGCCGATCTAATTCATCATTGGCAGGGAAAATCTCATTCAAAGGTGAGTTGTTGATGTGTTTGGTATTTATCATGGTCTGCATCCAGACTTTTAGTAAAGGGTGCCAGCCTTCTGCGGGCAACCAGAAAACATTATGAACAAAAATACCTATATATATTTTTTTTCTTATTTATAATTCATTCATTCCTTTGATTCCTTAGCAGAATCCAAGGTGGACAAAGATGACGTGGTCACGAAATGTCTTGGCAGCTGTTCTCATACTGGGGTGCACCACTTATGTGTACTTTCTTTACATTCAACCCTCCGTGCACAACTGCTCATCGGACGGACGTCTATTTGCACACTACACCAGTGTAGTGAGAGAACAGACTCCTAAGAAGCCCCTGCTGTTAATCTGGGCCATACCTTTGAATATCAAATTTGACTTCAATGATTGCAAGAAATATTATAATATCTCAAGCTGTGATCTGACATACAACAGATCCTTATACCAGCAGGCGGACGCGGTCATGTTCTATCAGAAGAATATACGCAGTGTGGCCCACATGCCACAAGAATCCCGCCCACAACGACAGAAGTGGATCTGGTACAACGTGGAGTCGCCATCAAACACACTCAAGCTCCCAGGAATAAATAATATATTCAACCTGACGTTGAGTTATAGAAGAGATGCTGACATCATTGCGCGGTATGACGTTGTGATAAAGGATGAACCAGATGACCACTTTGTTTTGCCCAAGAAGGACAGACTGGTGTGCTGGATGGTTAGTAACATGTGGACTGCTGGTTCGAGGGTCAGAACAGCATACTACAAAGAGCTCACCAAGCATATCAAAGTGGATGTCTTTGGTCTTGGGTTTTCTGTGCCACTGCCAGCGGAACGTTATTACCCGATGATGCAGAGTTGCAAGTTTTACTTGGCTTTTGAGAACTCTGCCCACAAAGACTACATAACAGAGAAGATGAACGGACCCTTGTCTTCGGGAACTGTGCCAATCGTTTTGGGGATGCCTAGAGACAATTATGAAGAGTTCATGCCGGGTGATTCTTTCATTCATGTCAATGACTTTCCCGATGCCAAGGCGATGGCCCAATACCTGCTCGAGTTGGACAAGAACGACGATAAGTACATGAAGTACTTTGCTTGGAGGCGGTTTTACACCGCCACGCCGCATCTTCTGACCACTAAAAACGAGTTCACGCAACCCACCTGCTTGGCCTGTAACCACATATCGAGGGATAATCGATATAGCGTTGTTCATAATCTGTATGGGTGGTACCATTCAAGCAGATGATTGCTTCATGTAGGGCAGAGGTCTTCAACAGGGGGCCCAAGTTCTTGTATCTCTTCTAATGTATACCTATTTTCCTCCCTAAAACCTTTCCCATTCTCTTGATAGCTCACTCTCACAATTTATTTGGAACAAAAGCACCCCTAGGATCAAAAATGAAATTCTACAAAAACCTAAACAGTTTGGCAGCCTAGCTCTCCCTAACTTTTTGCTTTACTATTGGGCTGCAAACATTAGAACAATATTGTATTGGTGTAGCACCAACAGCCAACCTCCATCATGGCTGCAGGTTGAGGAAGCCTCATGTGGTCCCTCTTCTCTGATGTTGCTGTTGTTCCTCCCCCCGACTTCGTCGCCAACCACGCACACCAGTAGTGTTGTAGTGAAGAACTGCCTTAAAATCTGGAATCCGTTTGGGCGGCACTTTGGGCTACAGATGGTACCTGTCTCGGCCCCAGTACATTCTAACCCTCTGTTCACTCCTTCAGCTATTGACAAGGATTTTTGATTTGGAAAGACCTAGGGATTGATTCAATAAAACTGCTTTACATTAGTGGCATATTTGCTTCCTTCGACCAGCTAACTCAGACCTTCAATTTGAGGCCCACTCATTTCTTTAGATAGTTGCAAGTCAAGAGATTTTGTTCGTAATCATTTTCCTGGCTTCCCTGCCCTCCGTCCCCCCACTCTTGTTGATACAATATTTGATGTTGTTAACCCCAATCTCAAAGGTACCATTACAATACTGTACAATACTCTTCTCAAAAGTCAGACGACAACCGCTGATGCTTTGCGCAATGCTTGGTCTGCGGAGCTTGGGGAAGATATAGGTCCAGTCGCATGGGAGCATGCCATGAGGTGGGTCAACTCATCGTCTATCTGTGCTCGTCTTGGGGTTTTACAGTGCAAAGTGGTTCACAGAGTTCACTGGTCTAAAAGTAAGCTTGCTCATATCTACCCTGACATTGATCCAAAATGTGACAAATGTCGGCAACGACCAGCCAATCTCAGTCACATGTTCTGGTCTTGCCCCACCCATGCTCCTTTCTGGACTTGCGTCTTTGACTCCCTCTCAGACATCACATCTGCCAACATCCAACCCTCACCATTACTCGCCCTGTTTGGTGTCTGTCCCATTGGCCTCTCACTGCCCTCCTATTTTGCTGAGCTTGTTGCCTTTCTCGCAATGCTGGCAAGGCGTGCAATTCTGTTGCATTGGAAAAACCCTTTTCCCCCAACTCACTCTCAATGGATAAAGGATGCCCTTCATTTCGAACGATTAGAGAAAATTAAACACACTTGATTCTCAGAACGCAAATTCCATAAAATCTGGCAACCTTTCCTGGGTCATGTCAGATCTCTCCACATAGACATTGACCCTGATGTCTAGACAACCTAGTTATACACCACCCCCCCAATAGGCAGTAGTTTGCAGCACATTTATTTTTATATTTCTTTTATTATTATTATTATATTTTGTTTTTTTACTGATATTATTTTTTTTCATTTTAGTGCTGTTAGTGTTATTTTATTTTGTGTCTTTGTAACCAAATGAGCATGCATGACTTGTATACGTATCTTTTTGTATATGTTAAGGCATGCATGGCCGATTCACTACCATTAATACCTGTATCAAAGCCCATTATACCATATTTCATTGATACTTCTCTGTAAGGGAGGGAAGGGGGTGGGGGGATGGGGGTCGGCGGTCAACTGTCTCTTTGTTAGTACCTTATTTCACAGAATGTTTCAATTTAACTTGAGGTGCACTGTATTCTGTTATCATAATCTCAAAAATAAATTATGTATAAAAAAAGGGATGTTCGTGACTGTCCACACAGTCCTTTAAATAGTGAACTTCATCACAGGCTCACAAAAGCGCCTACAGTGCTTTATGGCAAACAATCGCAACAAAAAACGCCAGCAGAAATGTTCAGACCCCTATTGTCAGCGTGATTCATGTACAGTATGTCTTCTGTCATTCATCAATGTGAGGACAGATTAACCAAAATGGTAGAATTAAAATGAGAAGGAGACAGAGGATGCAGTTCGAAAGCGACCTCCCACTCAAGAGTAATGGAATCATTAGATTTTATTGTATGCCTTGTGACGTGGCGTTTGATCGGTACATTTTGGCTGCACATGTATTTTTGGAATTTTTAATTGCTGTAATAAATTCTGTTGTTGTTGACTTAACATCCGTCTTTGCTGTTCAATTCTAACAGGAGTCTATGTTTAATATATCGGTAGTAACCACTGTTTTTATGGTTTTGCGAAATTGTGGCAGCTTGACATTCTGTGTCAAGCTGGCTTGACACTGAAAGCCCAAATTTATTCAGAAAACAATGAAATTCCAAAAGATTCACATTCTTTTCTTTGTCACTGTATGTACGCATTTAAGAAAAATATGGATGAGATCAGTCTATTGAGCCTTGAAACCCCCCGTTGTAAATATCTGTGGTCAGAGAAAAAGTACAACAATATATTTGCTCATGGGACATGATGGTGATGGAATATTTCAACATGTTATTGACAAACTATGCAGACACAGATGCAGAGGGAAGTGCCACATCCTCCACCCAGAAATAATTCACCAACAGAGAAAGAATTCCTCTATCTATCTCTGTGATAAACACACACCTTGAACAGTGTGAAACGATGCAGCAGACTGAGTCGGACTACATTAACGCCCCTTCCTCTTCATCAAATGATGAAGATGCAAGGGAAACTGAGAAATCGAGCTGTTTTTCTGGTAAACAAGTTTTTTTTTTTCAAAGGCACTATCAGGTTGTACCATTAATTTCATAATAGGCCTGTTTGTCACTATTTAATTTAAAGTGAGTCTCTTGGTATTATGTTGCTTTACTCTTTGGTCGAAGTGGGGGCGGGGTATAGTTTGAGGATCAAAATGTTTAAATGTGGCACATCAAAATGTGTACTTTTCATGTATGTGTCGATGCATGTGCATGACGTTTATCAAACAGCATTGGGAGTTTGCAGAGTGGTTGGTGTAAGTTTGGGTCTTCTCTGCGTTCTACAAGCCACCCTCAACATTTCACTGCGCCTTCATAAAACCTGTAAGTAGGCCTATATCCATCTGTAATATCACATTTTCTCATCAAACTGTATAAGAGAAAAAGGGTTAGGATTATGAGAAGCCAAGGTTCAAGGCTGAGATCTCTTTGGCGTTGAACCTGCCTAACTAAGAGGAACATCTGGCCGGATGTGTGTCTTCCCTTCCCAGCCGAGGCTTTCAGCTTCGGCCGTAACTGTGCTGCCAACGCCACTACGGATTGGGCCGTCAAAGACTTGGTTTCAATGAGATTTCACTTGATAAGTCAGAGGCAGATGCTACAAAGAGCACACGACAATCTAGAGGCCAAGTTCAGAGACTGCAGCCTGGCTCTGGGCGATCGGATCTGCCGCCCAGATGTGGAGATCTACATCCAAAATAAGGATTTCTACAACATGGTGGTCCGAGAAAGAGATGAACTCAAGGACCAGATCTCCCGCCAGAGAAATGTGGTAATGGAACTCCAGCGGCAGAGAAACAGGCTGCTAATGCACATTTCCAAACTGGGTGAGTTTTATTAGGTCAAAAAGATTGTATTATTTATGAATAATTGAATTTATTAAATTACATCCTGGATTGTAGGTTACATTTAACAAAAGAGATTAAAATATTACGAGTACAAAATAATACAGCAATTGTATCTAGGCCTATGGGAGCAATACAAGTCTGATTGCAAAAAATATTTTTTACATTACGCACAGTTGAGATATTTCACAGTATGTGTAACACTTTACATAATGGCAGGGCTGTACGCTTACTTTTTAAAATGGTAGCACTGGTGCTAGCAAGCAAAAAAATTCTGTAGCACAAAAATAATTTTGGTAGCACACATACTATAGTCAAAAAATAAATATTATTCAGGTATAACTATGTGAACAGAATAGGACGTGTATATACGAAAGTAACACAATTTGAACAAATTTAACAACAGTTAAAGTGACAATGAACATATTAAATAGTAAAGTGACTATGAGAGCCTCTTTTAAAACATCAGCAGCCAGCAGTGGTGAACACATTCAACAAAATTAAGTAATTATTACAAATTAGACAATATAGACTTCTTGGATTGGTCGTAGACCAGCCAATTGAACGTTTTTAACCACTGGGGGTTAAACCTGTACGTTTTCCCTTTGGCCGCGACGGAGTCATGGGTGGAGTCGGCTTCGTCCGAAGGTGCCGGTTCCGTGCTTGTGGTCGCCGAGTCAATCTCTTCCATATGTGGATTTTTTTTCCAAGTTTCCATCTTTATTTGATGAAGAAGAACTTCCGAATACAGAGAAATACCTTTTCATTTTTCTGTTTTGCTTAAAAAGTGAATTTCCCGCGACCGTTACAAAGCCTCTTCCTCAACGTGTGAATGTTCGGGAAATGTAGTTTTTTTGTAGTTCAGCGGAACTGGCGAGCCTATAATTCAAAATACATTTCCCTACATGCATCGCTCCCATCATGCTCCCAGCCTCCCACACACTCGCGCTTAGCAGTGCCATTGAAAGTCGTACAGAAAGAGGTATTTTTTTTCGGCACGGGTCCTTCTCACCCTTTCGCACCGGTGCGAGTGGACTTGTATTTATCTTCGCACGTTATATATTTCAATAGCAAATGCGATCAAAGCTGTCGCACTGTACAGCCCTGAATGGTACGTTAAATAACCATTGTTGGACATTATTTAATGCATTAACTAACTAACAAATTTACATTTAACTCATGGTCGCGTAATCATTCGTCAGAACAGCGTTCAAATACAAATAAATAACTAATGTTATTTATAAATGATTTAATATGGTTAGGGTTAACGGTAACGTTAACCATAACCCTCACCCCTATGTTAGTGCTTTCAAATAATGGTTATTTCCGCTTTTATAAAATGGTCAATTAATATTGACCACAGGTTGTTTTAAAGTTTCGTGACTAAAGTGTCAAGTAGCATATATGATATTGAAAATATAGGCCTATATTACTGACTATTCTACAGAAGTGTTACTTTGTTTGTATTTTATTTACATAAAGCCTGCCACACACATAAAGATAATCGGGCTGATTTTGCCCCGATTTTCCCCCTTCCGATCACGGACAGACATCGCCCGATTATCTTAAACTCTTAAGATTATTTTATAAGATTCTCTTGTAGTGTGTGGTGTGTTAAGAGTGAAATTCGGCCGACAATCGGCTCCGAAATCAGTCGGCGCCGATAATAGTAAGTATTAAACATGTTCAATATTTACGATTATCGGCGGAGAACGTTGTGGTGTCAAATCGTCTTGTGTGGGGGGGAAGCCGACAATCGGGAGTCTCCAACGTGACGTAATATTGAATTTAACCAATAAAGAGCGAGCTGACTGAACACGGAATTATAACGAGCTATCTCCATGGCTACGATATCCCTGAATACCACCAATATGGCGAAGACAGTTAAAGTTAGATGGACCTCCGATATGGAGGATAAACTTGTCGAACATTGGAAAACACACGAGTGTTTGTACAATATTTGCTTTGGGATTTTTCAGTTAGGATTAATCCCAAAACCACCATCATGCAGTCGGTATCCAGCTGGTCCTCCGTGAGTTTACACCGGTTTACACTCGCTCTTCTTCACTTCTTCTTGTAGTTAGTTCAATGACTATTTTTGGTGTGACTGCCCCCACAGGTCAGTCAGAGTACTACGTCAGATCACGTTTGTTCACGCGAGATTTCTTGCTTGAGGGACAAGATTCTAGTGCGTCTGAAGACAAATCTTTATGTGTGTGGTGTGCTGTGTTTGGAATATCGCAGGACACCACACACAATACGATCAAAACTGTTAATGTTAATGTTAATGTGTGGGGTCTCCACAGATAAAAAATCGGTTGAGATTTATAAAATCTTTATGTGTGTGGCAGGCTTTATGGTGTCAAACGTCTTGTGGGGGGGAAGCCAACAATCGGGAGTCTCCAACGTGACGTAATATTGAATTTAACCAATAAAGAGCGAGCTGACTGAACACGGAATTATGACGAGCTATCTCCATGGCTACGATATCCCTGAATACCACCAATATGGCGAAGACAGTTAAAGTTAAGGGATTTTTCAGTTAGGATTAATCCCAAAACCACCATCATGCAGTCGGTATCCAGCTGGTCCTCCATGAGTTTACACCGGTTTACACTCGCTCTTCTTCACTTCTTCTTGTAGTTAGTTCAATGACTATTTTTGGTGTGACTGCCCCCACAGGTCAGTCAGAGTACTACGTCAGATCACGTTTGTTCACGCGAGATTTCTTGCTTGAGGGACAAGATTCTAGTGCGTCTGAAGACAAATCTTTATGTGTGTGGTGTGCTGTGTTTGGAATATCGCAGGACACCACACACAATACGATCAAAACTGTTAATGTAATGTTAATTTGTGGGGTCTCTCACAGATAAAAAATCGGTTGAGATTTATAAAATCTTTATGTGTGTGGCAGGCTTAACAGGGAAATAAAATGTAACTAAATAAATAGCGTTTGAAGAGCTGAATCACAGCTGTGATTATCTAACTCATACCTATGACGAATCGCAGCTGTTCTGTGATTTAGGCCCCATCCACACGGGCGAAAACGATCTTTTCCCCTTCCGTTTTCCTTTGATGCGTTTCAGCAATATCTCCACAAAGACGGACTCATTGCGAAAACGCATCGAGCTGTAGAAACGATGTAGTAAAGTGGAGCGCATCAAGCCTGCGCATGTACATTCAGTCGAGGAGGAGATAGGATTTGTTAAACCTTTTAGATTGAGCAGAAACACTTTTGAACATACAGTTAGTAACTACATTTACCAAGGGGCTGTTATTAAAACTACAAAAAAAGAAAATACAAATAAAAAAATCAACGCAACTCTACGTCGCCCCTGGTGCATAAAAGGAGCAGACCCCTAATTGGCCTTATGAGTGACACCTGTGTGGGTCTATTGTGACTCAAAGTACACAGGTGTAGTTCCGTTCAGAACTGTAGCCTCTAATTGCGTTCTGCTCCGTCTGACTCCTGACCAGACCCAAGCATCCCAAGCTGTCCACCAGAATGGACCTCAGAGCAGTCCAGCTGTTACTTGCTCTCCTCCAGTAAAGGCACCTGGGACTCGGCCCGTCAAGACTGTCTGGTTCGAGGAGCACATCTGGTGACTGTGAACAGCCAGCAAGAGCAGGTTGTGTGTGTGTGTGTGTGTGTGTGTGTGTGTGTGTGTGTGTGTGTGTGTGTGTGTGTGTGTGTGTGTGTGTGTGTGTGTGTGTGTGTGTGTGTGTGTGTGTGTGTGTGTGTGTGTGTGTGTGTGTGTGTGTCAGCATGTACTTACATGCTGACACACATAACATAAGAACATGTACTTCATATGTAACGGTATGAACTTCTTACGTCATAACGGCCTGTAAGTGGTGGCTAGCCCGAACCACATAGCGTAGTTAGTTACAGACTGTTCCATAACATTATAACATTGAGGAAGCGGGCTGTTACATGTTGTAACAAATGTTATTTAATTACACTGTAACAATGGACTCTGTGATGTTAAGTGTTCCTCATAAAGCGATTGTCCATCTGTCTTGACAGGAGCTGATCCTTACGATTGGATTTTTAGTAGATAGAGTTTGGATCGGCCTGCTGCAATCAAGGGCTGGAGAATTGGACACTGTTTGGGAAGATGGGTCGGCGATGGAAATAGGGTAAAACCTAACGCAAAGTATACTTCACTAGAACACTGCATTATAATGGCTTAATTAAAAATCCTTATTTGCCTACATGTTTAGGGATGACGAAGAAAAACATTTTTCGGAGTTACGCAATCGCAGGATGAGGACCTGCGCATACTTGGACCAAAAGGAGATGGAAATAAATGCCTTGAGAAGCACCTTCTGTGGGAATATGAACCACTGGCTATGTGAGAAAAAACCTGTCCTAAATAAAGGTTAACAGTAAACACGCAGTGTATGTCGTGTTTAATTCTGGAAAATCATCAGAATTGACCATTTCATTACCAGGATTTCAAATATGACGAATTTGTCAAATGACTTTAAGGAATTAAAATGAAAAGTGAGATAATAAGAAAATATACCCCATAAATAATTAATTGAAAATATACGGTATAAGCCTACAAACTGTAGGAATTATGCTCATGTTTTTACCTACTTGGTAATATTTTCTTGTTCGTGTTCCATTTTCATTGGCAAACATGAATGGAAAGAATATAACGAATGGGAAAATGTGTCGACTTTCATCTTTCCATCCAAGTAATGGATTTTGTTTGAGATTGTATGATAACCTTTTAAATAAACTTGTTTTACATGTCACTCCGGTCTGTCTGTGTGTGCGTGCGTGTGTGTGTACACAATGATTAAAAAAAACTAAAACGCAATGCACTATTTTTGAAGGTATTGATCATGTTTTAGGCCTAAGTTCTAAAATTCTTTATTTGATATTTTGATATTATGTCTTATCACAGCTGGCGACCGACAGAGACCTATTTCTATCCGTCTTCAACTGGTCAGATTGAGGCTGATTGAGGTGGCCTGTGTGTGAAAAGCGGATACCAGCCCTGAATATAGGCCAGTCAATATGGTCACCTTCACAATATGGTCAATATGGTGACCTTGGGTGTCTTGAAAGGCGCCTCTAAATGAAATGTATTATTATTATTATTATTATTATTATTAATAGATCTCGGCAGTTAAAAGCTGCTGACGGGAAGGTAGTTTTAGTTGGCATGGAGATGGACAGCTTACCAACAACATGTGGTTACCGTTGGTGTGCTGAACGGACGGATGATGGTCAGACAAGGTGCAAACTATAGTTGAAGCTCATTAAATTATTCCAAATGCTATGTTGTGGATTGTTTGTGCTGCTACGAAATTGAAATAATTCGTTTTAGTCGTTTTAAAATAAACTCCCGTTCTCTTTGCTCCTTTCTTGCCTTCGCTTTTTTTTTTCATTTCCTTGCCATTTTACATACCTTGGATTCACAGATGAGGGGGGATCGAAGAATCAATCAGGAATCATATGCTTTGATTGGTCAGAAATTAGAACCGCGTGGTCTAAAATTAAATAGGCGCCAACAGCGGCAGGCGCGGTCAGTAGCCTATCCCATAACATCTTAAATAAACCCCTCAAAATATTAACAAATATGACCGTTATAGAATTTAGGCGGGTGGAGGATGGTTCATGGTGCTATCATGGACTGTGTGGAGAGAGATGCTGTGGAGAGACTCGGGAGAAATTGACCCCCCCCCCCCCCCCCCCTTTTCTCGACCCTCGGGTAAGGGGGTTGATTTCGTTGAGCGACCGTGTGGGGTACGGCTCCACGCAAAACGTTAATGATCCACCAAGATAATATATTTCTTATTTACTGCCATTAGATTTCTTTTGCTCCCCCCCCCCCCCCCCCCCCCCCCAGCACCACTTGTACTGCGATGACACAAACACAAGGGGGCGACTCGTGCGCCATTGCCGGTGGTAGTCGCGACTCGCGACGGAGGGTTGTCACTTCGCTGTCCTGTAACGTGTATCGAGACGGAAAGCTTCCGACAAGAAAGAAAGATAACTATAAAACTCAGGGTCCCTTGCGTGATGACCGGAGAACGGGACGCCGACGGGGAAAGCAAGCTGCCATAAACCCTCAGGAAGAGAGCTGTGCCCGGTGGACTCTTTGCTGTGAGCCAGCAGGGCTGCCTTACCGCTCATTCAGTCATCATGGATGGACACTGAAACAGGCGACCACGTTGCACCGCAGGGGTTCCAAAGTGCGACGCATTCGGACGCCCCCTCCCTCGGGGTCTCGTTTCAATAGGCCTACCGCACATCAACCAGATTTATATCAAAGCCAGTCAGCCGTTTTTGTATTATTTTTGTTATAATTATTTTGTTTGTTGACTTTGTTAATTTAGATTCAATCAAGTATTTCAGAATCATAAATATAAATTGTGCTATAAATGATTTAAAGGGAAAAAAATGCTTATTTATGTATTTCTCGTTTTTTGTGTTGACAGTTCGAAGAGAAATGTGTAAAACTGTGAGTTGGCGGTGGCGGCGTACTCAGTGTCCAGGGTGTTTGCTATCATTGGTAATTGGAGCGTGCTCCTCCAGGCACCCGCGTCACTTGAATTCAAGCTATTCTTATTTAAGACCAGCGATATAACCGAATATCACCGTTCTGTCTTCCTACACTTTGTTGTCTCCTTTTTTCGTTTTTCTTTGTCTGTGTAAGCTACTTTTTTATTTAAACCCAAATATTCACCATTCTAAGCCCCTCTATATTTAAAAATAAGATTTGGGTCAGTCATTTTTGGAAATCTGAAAGGATTTTATTGATTACTATTTTAATCAGAATAATTACGATTTGTCTGGGAATCAAATTATAAACTTGCTGTAGGCTCGTATGTCAGTCCAGATTTTAAATTTGTTATCACATCATGAGATCATCTGTCGTTATTATTCTTGCCAATCACCTTCAACTGAATTAATTATCGAAGCATTTAAACTCCCTTGGCTTATGAAATGTTTTGCAGTTCCGACAGTCTACCACCAGAGGGCAGTGGTTGTACTGTTCAGCTTCCAGCAGACAAGACGGTGCAAGACTGCCCGTACACCTAACAGACACAACACATTATTGAAATTGATGCAAACTCTTAATACAATTCAAAAAATTCTATCTTACAAACAAGTTACGAATAAAAAAAACATCAAGTATAATGCACAATACAAGAGGTCAAAAAACAATGTTTTGAAATCACAGACAAACAGTAAGGGACAGTAAAGTGTCTGCATGTTAACTTAGTTACAAGGTGTAAAAAAAGCTAAAGTCTAAATCATGACTGGCTACCTGCAGCTTTCCAGTTGAATTGACTTTTGAATGAACTAAATTTGAGTCCCAATCCAAGTTGAAGATTGTAAGAATGAGACGACCATTGAAAGACAATACCGGTTTGTTAGTTTAGGTAGCTCATACTTGCTTTATGTGCCGTAGTTTGATTTTTAATATCTGTTCATCGTTACATATATGTTTTCTGAACCTGAATACTTTAGACTCCTTCTCTTACATTGTTCTTCGCTTGCCATGAAAAAAACGTTACTGTTGTGAGATTAAAATGGACAGAAGGATTTAGACTGGTGGAGGACTGGTGTGTGTGTGTGTGTGTGTGTGTGTGTGTGTGTGTGTGTGTGTGTGTGTGTGTGTGTGTGTGTGTGTGTGTGTGTGTGTGTGTGTGTGTGTGTGTGTGTGTGTGTGTGTACTGTTTCACTCAGCTCGGTGGATGAACAAACTCAGTTTGGTTAGAGCCAAAGGGAGAATCACTTCAATCCCTCTGAATTCAACGATGACCTAATAAACAAACACTGCGTTTTTTTACGGAACTCCAGATATATAAGTGGACATTTTACGTCATAGAAAACCTATAACAAACAACACTTACAGGCAGAACATGAGTCGAACCGAGACAAACAGAAAGAATACTTGTTGAACATGCTTTGAAACCAATTCTACCACCAGGGAGGCTCTTGTTGTTTGGTATGGCAGAGGGTCGTGTCGCTTTGCGTCAATTATTCCCAGAAAACAGAGTAACAAGACGTACCTTGCTCGGGGCGACCACAGAGCTCAGATGTCCACCGTGGAAACATTAATTTCAGAGACCGATTCATACGGTATCAGGGGTTCAGCGATTCTAATCTCTCTCTTTTAGGTTCAGGTCGTCTCTAAAGCCTATTTCCTGTGTTTTTCGCTGGTTTGTAATATTTTCAAATGGACATTTTCTACATTTGAAAATGTGATTAATTTCCAAGTGGCAGAACGCTCGATTTTTGCATGCCCCTTTATAAAATGAACTCCTGTTACAGAGCATCTTCGTCTCAGCAATACATTTAAGTGTGCTATGCCTAGACATTTCCTATCAACTGAAGGCATAATTATTATTACACCTTAGAGGTTCTCTGGATCAGAGGGAGGTAGGGGGCCACAAAGGGCACACTTAAAAACCTTAAAATTATAATCTTCTAGACTATGTCCTTTCTGTTTCATACACAGCAAAAAATATACGTGTAGTAAAAAATACACTAAAATATCCAAGTAGGCCAGCTTTGAGGGGAATACTAAATAAAATAAAAGTTTATTACCACAGCATTGAAATAATGGAACTGGCGTTACAGTTGAAAAGAGATAAGGTGGGGTCGGGGCTATAACTTCAATCATCATCGCTGTCTAATGCATTTGAAGACGTCACAAATCTCTCAGTTAGTTTTTCATAAGTGGATGAAACTTTGACGGAGGTTGTGCGTCGTGTTCACCGTCACTGCTGGAGCTGTCGTCGCCGCTGGCCGAGTCCGACGAGGAGCTGCTGCCACTGCTGCTCATTTGCTCGATGACCTCCACCTCCGCACGCAGCTCTGCCAATAGCGAACCCAGTCAGGGAGAGGGAGGGAGGGAGAGACAGAGTGCGAGAGCCAGCATCAGAACCAACTTTTAAACCAAAACCGAGGCAGGGTAATCCATCGCTCCGGCATCAATGATCTTGATAGTTATTGATTAACCAACAGGGACAACATTTCACAAGAGTAAGGGGTGGACAATAAATCAATATTAATAGTAATCGATGCCTATGGCCGAGGGCCCTCACATCTCTTGATGTCATCCAGCTGAGGCTCTGGAGAGGGGTTGTCCTTAGAGGGGGAGGGGGAGGTCTTAACTCCAGCCCCAGGCTTGGTGGGGGCCCGGAAGTGGGAGCTGGGCTGGTTGGACCGCACCGACTGCTGCTCAATACGGGCCTGTATCTTACTGCTGCCCTCTGCCCTAAAACCACCACACACTGCCAGACAGACACCCATGTAAAGCGCCATGGTAAAGAGATTCCTCCACTGCTTACATGTGTCCCAAACCCCCAAAGCTGTATGTAAGTGTCTAGGATATTTGACAATCAGTGGAGGGAGCTATCTGGTGAGTTCTAACGTTGGAACTCTCTGGTGAGTTCCAACGTGTATGCGCCATTTGCTAATCATGTCTCAGCCTTTGTGGATTAGAAATAAACCAGAGTTCCCAAATGGCTACGAGGCTACCTTGCCTTTGTATTCCCCATGGGGGCTATCTGCCCGCTCACCTGGTTTTCTTGACCTGGATGCTACTGAGGGGCTTCTCCAGCACAAACTCCCCCGTGTCGTGGTTGATGATGAGGAAACAGTCCTTCTGGTAGGGCCGCTTGTTCCCTTTGAACACCGTCATGGGGGGTGTGGAGCCCTTGGGTTAAGTATGATACATAATTTAAAGGCCCACTATGCAACTTTTTTAGCCAAAATTACATTAAGTATGCAGGTTGAGAGTTATGCTGATGGTTCTGCATCCATTTCTGGGTCGATTGGTGGGTGTGTCATTTACCCATGTCGCCTCTCCAGTGAAAAAGCGCATATGCAACTTGTTCTGTTCGGACCGACACAATCCGGATGTGACGCAACGGAAGTATCCTCGAAAATGTAGTCAGATTGTAGTTTCGAAAATGCTTTACGGCACAGACACACACCCAAACATGGCACCGGCTAGATATAAACAGCCAGTTGCGAGGCAATTGTTGCAATCATCATGGATCAATCGACTAATGGTACGGCCACACCAACCGCGTTAAGAGTTTAGATCGGGTTAGATTAAATAATCTCGGATATAAATAACGATCTCATCTCATCGTCATCCGTTTACCCGGGGTCGGGTCGCGGGAGGAGCAGCTCAAGCAGGGGGCTCCAGACTTCCCTTTCCCGGGCCACATTGACCAGTTCTGACGGGGGGATCCCGAGGCATTCCCAGGCCAGTGTTGAGATATAATCTATCCACCTAGTCCAGGGTCTTCCCCGAGGTCTCCACCTAGTCCAGGGTCTTCCCCGAGGACTCTTCCCCACTGGACGTGCCTGAAACACCTCCCAATGGAGGCGCCCAGTGGGCATCCTTGCCAGATGCCCGAACCACCTCAGCTGAATCCTTTCTAAGTAAAGGAGCAGCGGCTCTAATCCGAGTTCCTCACGGATGACTGAGCTTCTCACCCTATCCCGAGACGCCAGCCACCCTTCTGAGAAAACTCATCTCGGCCGCTTGTACCCGCGATCTCGTCCTTTCGGCCATCACCCAACCCTCATGACATAGGTGAGGATAGGAACGAAGATCGACCGGTAGATCGAGAGCTTTGCCTTGCGGCTCAGCTCTCTTTTCGTAACAACGGTGCGGTAAAGCGAACGCAATACCGCCCCCGCTGCTCCGATTCTCCGGCCAATCTCACGCTCTATAGTACCCTCACTCGAGAACAAGACCCCGAGGTACTTGAAGTCCTTCACTTGGGCTAAGGACTCATAAATAACGATAATCGGGTTAAATAACTTCACATGGTGTGTCTGGTGTGTTTCCAGCATTCGTAGTGTTGATCAGCAGAGAAATAGTCCGCCAAGACGTTGAGGTTGCTTAGCAACCAGAGACTCTGTCCATGCAAGTGAACGGAGCGTTCCCTCTCCGTCATAACTATCAAACCAAACATCCTTCACATTCACCGAGCGAACATTATGAAAGTAAAATGCACATTTCTCGCTAAAAATGTTTCCATAAACGCATTTAATGGCGTAACTATGTTACTATTTCCACCCCCAGAATAAAGAAAGATGTCGGCCGTATGCTTCTGTGCAAGGGTCACTACTCTCTGTCGGTGATGTCGGGTCAAGCTCCACGCCTATTGGCTATCGTGGCTAAGCGTCACGCGTTGGAGCGTTGAAAGTTCTGAACTCCGGGCGTTGGTGCTTTACGGCACAGACCCCCAAACGCGGAACCGGCTCGATATAAACACAAGTAACTAAGGGATTGTTATATTCATCATAGATCCGCCGACTAAAAAGAGACAGAGAAACCCAATGTCGGAGGAACAGAAGAAGAGAAAAGGGAGACTGACCGACAGAGAGGCCAGACACGAGTAAACGTTGAGCAAGCTTTTCAGGAATAGCGTGAACTGAAAGAAAAAGAAGAAAACAAATGCACTTCTTTGAAAACAAATGCACATGGCTCGCGTAGAAGTGCATGGGGAAGGGTCGTCAACGAGTTGTTACGACAGTGTTGTGAAATATCTACTACGAAGCTGTAGGGGGCGCTGTGTAGAGAAATGTGCGTGCCAAAACCAAGAAAACAGCCAAGAAATGCCCGAAGTTGCATAGTGGGCCTTTAACATTTTTGGTAAAGAACAATTATCCAGGGTTTCGAATTGAATATGTTTGGTGCTAGCCCTATACTTAAAAGTAATAGCCTACAAATCTAAAGATTGCTTTTGTCTTCTTCTTTTGTTTAGTAATATTTTGCCTCATCGGAACAGTTGGTAAGCCATCCTCATAAGTCGTTCAAATAAAACCTGTAAAATAAGTTGCTTGTAAATCAAACTAAAATAGTTTTCATATCCTACGTGTTCCAATCCTTTGCCATATAATGATCATGTTGCTAATTGTGTTTGTCTGCTGATCTGTTATGAAGGTGTTGTCACTGGTCCTATCGCTCTGGGGGCCGCTGGAGTGGCCGCGGTCGCCGCAATGGCCGCAGCAGGTAAGCCTATAATGTGTGGCGACCCGAAACAAACGCAAACTGATTATCATATGGGGTCTGTAGCTGTTGCTGAAAGAGTACTTTAAATAGGGTACATGTCATATTATATAAATGCTTTAAATATGTGTAAATAAATAAATATTAATAAATAAGTTCATGATGAGCAAGGTTATAAAATATGATTACAAATGTGTGATTGTTCATCTCCTGGAGAGAACGTATGTGTATTTTGTTAATTGTGTTGCAAGGCGGAACAATTGTTGTAATGTTACGCCCCCCACGGACTGATAAGAGGAGAGAACATGCAAGAAAGTTGGAGCCATAAGCACGTTGTCTTCAGCTCCTCAAAAGATTTACAAGTTAAATGCACTGTATGATAAGAAACTTCAAGCAAACCTCTGTTAGAACCTCTTTTCGTTACAAGCAGCCAACGAGGTATTGTATTTTTGTAATTACATTTCTTTATTAGTGTTTATTGATGCAAACCGTTATCTGACGTACTGTATTGTACTGTGTTTAAGTTCTCACGGCGTGGATGGTGTGTACAGCAAGAAGAAAGGCATCAATAAACGCCCGTTTTCCAAAAAGAACTGTTCCTGTGTTGCCGTGTATTCGAAAGGAGTTACAGTGAGAACTCGACTGCCTTCGCGGGTAGGAGAGACACGGGACCATATGGTGGAAGAAGACGATAGAAGCAAGTTCAACGAACATTGATAGCTAAGTTTCCATTCATGCTAGCGCATCTCGAAGACGAAGATTAGCCTGCCTGTCAATCAAGTCGATTTCCAGGACAAAGAAGCCCCGCCAAAGCCAAGTGGTGGGAGAAGAAGTTTCTGGAATTCACAAGGACTCAGGTTATCACTTTGCAAACGGTGCCTAGTATGAAGGTTTCAAACTAGTATTATGTTCATTTGCTGATATTGTCGAACTGTATGTGTTTAACTGCAAATTAGTCCAACTGCAGACCAAGAAGGCTTTTAGTTTCAAACGGTGCAACAGCATAATTCAAAAGAAAGATTTTGTAATTTCAGTTCATTCTGCCAGGTGTAAAAGGCATTCTTAAGTTAAAGCAAGATTGGCATATTTCTGTTAATTAAGCCAGCTTAATAAGGCATCTTTGAGTTTGGTCAAGATTTATACATTTTCTGTTTACTAAGCAAAGGGCATTTTAAGTTGAATTTATAAGTCTATGGGAGACTCAATGTACATATAAACCCCAAATTAAGTAATAATCAAAATAGGCCCAAGTAACTTCCTCTTTATTAAGAGCTTTCTGCACAAACCTTTAGGAAGCATTTGCAGAATTAACAAGTAAACAGTAGGCTGTTCAAGTAAAACATAGCCTAGGCTAAATTAGGCCTAATTTAAGTGACTAGGTATTTTCAACTCATATAAAACTACTTCCAAATTAGTTTAATTAATCTTCTCAACACATTGTCAATTGACAAGCCTCATTATTTCAATATGTCTGATTCAAGCACAAAGGTTACAGATTCAAACATAAATGTTACAGAACCAAACACAGATATTATAGAACAGATCACAAGCTCACATATTACTGAACAACACACAGACTCACTAGCTCAGCCCGAGGTTGATGCCCAAGCTGTAGAAGGAGAAGACACTGTGCGAAGAAGCAAAAGAACTCGAACCTTGACGGAAAAGGGGAAAGAGCTCCAAGAAGAAAATTCAAAAGGCGTACATCGCAGATACAGACTTGCCTATGAGAAATGGAAGTGTAATGCGAAGCTAGCTAAAGAATGGTTGAGTGATGAAATCTCAGATGAAGAATTAAACAAGTTGATTGACGATCTACAATCCACATGCACAGATGTTAAGACAACATATGAAGAACTCCGTCAAATACAAGCTCCTGATGCAGACGTGCGACGCAAAGTGGATGCATGTGTAGCTATGTCCGAATTCATGATTAAAAGAGCACAACAACTCATTGATGGTGACGCTGCATTGAATGAGGAACAATGGCCAGACGTCGGCTCCATTCTCAATTCATCAAGTCCATCATTAAAGTCTCTATACCTCCGTTCAGAACACAACACTCATTCGAGCAATCATTCAGTCAAGAGAGATGAGGCTGTAGCAGAAGCAGCTGCTGCCAAAGAAGTTTTGTCAGTGCTAGAGGAGCAGGACAAGGAAGTCACTGAACTTCAAAGACTGGAGGCTGAATCGCTAGCCAGACAACAGGCAATACAAAATCAGCTCCGAAAGCTTGAGCGCTTAGAAGAAGTAAAAAAGCTGAATGCAGCCAAGGCCCGAGTCAAGGTGTACGATGAACTCAGTGACAAGTCCGAAGTAGTTAGTCTACCACATGATGTCAAATTGCCATATAAGTTACAAACCCACAAAGCATCAAGTCCTGCATTCATTCCTCAACAAGCTCAAGTACAAAGTCATTATCATCCCGACGTTCAATTAGTCGCACAAGTCTCACCAAAAGGGCAGGCACAAGGTCCTGATCTAGCAACTGCTCTCGCTGAAGCCATGAGTGCTAATCGTCTCCCAACACCTGAACCTACAGTATACACGGGAGATCCCATAAAGTACAACGACTGGAAATTATCATTTCAAATACTAATTGACCGAAAAGGCATTCCAAAAAATGAGAAACTCTACTACTTGAGAAAGTATCTAAGCGGTGCTGCGAAGAAAGCTGTCGAGGGACTCTTCCTGATCGGCACAGAGGCAGCGTACGACACTGCATGGAAGCTGCTAGAGAAGCGCTTTGGAGACCCTTTCGTAATCGGGAAGTCCTTCAGAGACAAGCTGCATGCGTGGCCAAAGGTAAACTATAAAGACGGATGCGAACTCAGAGAACTTGCAGATTTCCTCCAGAGCTGTGAGGCCGCAATACCTCATATTAAGACGCTAGAGATTCTCAATGACTGCACTGAAAGTCAGAAGATCTTGTCAAAGCTCCCAGACTGGCTTGTGTCGAGATGGAATCGTAAAGCAATGGAAGCAAGACAAGCAAAAGCTGAATATCCTCCTTTCAAAGAGTTGGTGAACTTCTTATCAAAGGAAGCGGATCTGGCGTGTGACCCAATATCCTCTGTCCAAGCACTCAAGAATACACAGAATGAGAAACCAAGGCAGACAAGGACTGAAACCATAAAGGCAAAAACATTGTCGACAAATACAACACAGAACACTGTCTCTTGTGTCTTCTGCAAGAAGTCTGGACACCGGCTGGAGAAGTGTTTTAAGTTTGTCGAAAAGACAGTCCCAGATCGCATCAAATTTGTACAAGAAGAAAAACTTTGCTTCGGCTGTCTAAAGACCGGTCACCACTCCAGAAATTGTGAGGATAAGAGCAAGTGTGATACATGTCGACGAAGACATCCAACATGCTTGCATGACGACAACTTCCAAAAGAGTTCTCAAGCAAAGAAAGTGGAGAGCGACTCAAATAAAGCCAGAGGAACAGAGCAAACCCCTGCAACTGCCACTGCAACCACCAATAGAGTTGCCCAAGGCAATCAAGGCTCACACACATCCTCAATAGTACCAGTCTGGGTGTCCTCCACAAAACAGCCTGACCATGAGATCTTAACATATGCATTGCTGGATACGCAGAGTGACACGACATTCATCCTTGACCAAGTTGCTCAAGAGCTCAACACGAAGAAAGAGAATGTCTGTCTGCGGCTTTCCACAATGTCTTCAGTTTCTAGAGTCATACCCTGTCAAAAACTGTACAACCTTCACGTGAGAGGCTACAACATTGACAAAATGATTTCACTACCACCTCTCTTTTCACGCGAGTTCATTCCTGCTGAGAGGTCGCACATTCCCACCTCAGAGACAGCTAAAAAATGGCCTCATCTTGAACCATTGGTCGACAAGATTCCTCCACCATTGGACTGTCAAGTCGGCCTACTTATAGGCTACAACTGCCATCAAGCTCTTCTTCCCAGAGAAATCCTATGCGGAGAAGAAGGCCATCCATATGGTCAACGGACCGACCTTGGATGGAGCATTGTAGGCTGTTCCAAGCCAGCTACTGAGTATGAAGATGCAATAGGTCTGAGCCATAGGGTCATTGTACGACAAGTGACTCCTGCTGCACAACCTCTAAGTCGGCTCAAAGAAGAAGTACACTTCGTCTGCAGAAATCAGGTCAAAGAGCTGAATCCGTCTGAAATCATCAAGGCACTTGAAATGGATTTCACAGACCAGTCAACAGACGACAATCCAGTCTCTCAAGACGATCTTCTCTTCATGTCAAGAGTGAAAGAGGGGATAAGACAGAAAGAAGATGGGCACTATGAACTACCACTTCCGTTCAAGAAAGAGAAACCCAGTCTGCCAAGTAACGAAAGATGTGCAGTTAACAGATTAGCAGCACTGGAGAGACGACTAAGAAAGAACGAACAATACTACAATGACTATGTTCTATTCATGAATGACATCATTGCTCGTGGAGACGCTGTCAAAGTCCCAGAGTCTGAACTCCACAAGCAACCAGCATGGTATATTCCGCACCACGGAGTCTACCACCCTCACAAACCAGGGAAGATACGCGTAGTCTTCGACTGTTCTGCACGTTTCCAAGATACATCGCTCAATGATCACCTCTTAACTGGACCAGACCTGACGAACGCTTTGGTCGGTGTGCTGATCCGATTCAGGAAGGGCCCAATCGCCATAATGTGTGACATTGAGAAGATGTTTCACCAATTCCACGTGGCAAGAGAACACCAGGACTACTTGAGGTTCCTCTGGTGGGACAAAGGCAATATGAACTCTAAACCCTCGGTGTACAGGATGCGCGTGCACTTGTTTGGGGCAGCTTCATCACCCGGCTGCTCCAACTTTGCCCTCAAGCACCTTGCCGCACAAGGCCGCGGCCACTACAATGAAGAGGCGATAAGGTTCATCCAGAGAAGTTTTTACGTTGATGATGGCCTAACAAGTGTTTCCACAACCACAGAGGCAATCAGCCTGATCAAAGAATCAAGAGCCCTATGCAGAACGGGAAACTTGAGACTACACAAGTTTGTGTCAAACAGTAAGGATGTGATCAACTCAGTGCCACCAACAGAATGTACTCAAGTCAAGGATCAAGACATAGCACTAGGAGAACACATCGAACGAGCCCTCGGTGTCCAGTGGTGTGTTGAAGCAGACGAGTTCCAATTCAGAATCATCGTGAAGGACAAACCACTCACTAGAAGAGGAGTGCTCTCAACTATCGCCTCTGTCTTCGACCCACTTGGCTTTGTGGCGCCATTCATACTGCTCGGTAAGCAGATTCTTCAAACACTGTGCAGCGAGAAGGTAACCTGGGACGAAGCGCTTCCAGAACACGTTCGCCCACGGTGGGAGTCATGGCTGAGAGACTTACCTGAGCTGGCATCTTTGAAAATCCCAAGAAGTTACTCACCTGAAGAATTCGGGAAGACTTCAAAGTATGAACTACACAACTTTTCAGACGCAAGTTGCATAGGCTACGGTGCCTGCTCGTACCTTCGAGTCACAAGTGAAACCGGACAGGTCAGCTGTTCACTCATCATGGGAAAGTCGAGGGTCGCCCCCACGAAACTGACCACAATCCCAAGACTTGAACTATCATCTGCAGTCACCTCTGTGCGCAGTGGTGACTCCATCAGAGGAGAGCTGGAAATAGAAGCTCTGCCAGAGTACTACTGGACTGATTCAAAGGTAGTACTAGGCTATGTGAATAATGATGCCAAGAGATTCCATACATTCGTTGCGAACCGCATACAGCGAATCAAATCAAGTACCGACTCTGCACAATGGCACCATGTCAGCTCCGAAGACAACCCAGCAGACCTGGCGTCTAGAGGAGCCAGTGCAGCCCAATTGAAGGACTCTTGTTGGTTGAAGGGACCAGACTTCCTTTGGCAACCCAATCTGTCAATTAAAGAACCAATAGTAGAAATGGATGATGCTGACCCAGAACTGCGGAAAGCCTATGTTCATACTGTCAAAGTCGAAATCAAAAACCCATTGCTCAGCCATCTAAGTAAGTTCTCAGACTGGTCAAGAGCTGTGAAGGCTGTCGCTAGACTAAAGAAATACATCAGGAAACGTAGTGGAGGTCAAGTAGGGACCGGCGAAACTACAAACCTGGAAGAGAGACGCGAAGCAGAGCTGTTCATCATCAAGCTTACACAAGAGGAAGCCTTTGCTGATGAACTAAAGAAAATCAAATGCAACGGAGCTAAAAAACTCTGCAAGCGCAACAAGCTCTACCGACTGAACGCCTACCTTGATGTGAATGATATCCTCAGGGTGGGAGGACGGTTGTCTCAGTCAGCTCTGCACCACGATGTGAAGCATCCAGCAATACTGCCACGGAAAGCACACGTGTCAGACCTGATTGTCAAGTATCACCATGAACGTGTACACCACCAAGGAAGAGGGATGACAATGAACGAGATACGCGCAAATGGCATATGGATTCTTGGATGCGGAAGTGTCGTCTCCTCTCACATCTACAAGTGCGTCCCATGCAGAAAGTATAGGAGAACCACAGAAGTTCAACAAATGGCAGATCTCCCAGAAGAGAGAACTCTGACAAGTCCTCCATTTACCTACTGCGGACTCGACTGCTTTGGTCCATTCCTTGTGAAAGAAGGAAGAAAAGAACTTAAACGATATGGGTTGATCTTTACCTGCTTATGCTCTAGAGCAGTGCATATAGAGACCCTAGACGACATGACCACTGATGCGTTCATTAACGCCCTCAGAACACTCATAGCCATCAGAGGCCCTGTGCGACAACTGAGGTGTGATCAGGGGACAAATTTTATGGGTGCTAGAAGAGAGTTTGCAGAGCTACTCAAGGGCATGGATCAAGAGCGCCAAAGGGAAATCGGTTGTGAATTCATTGTGAACATCCCATCAGCAAGTCATATGGGTGGAGTCTGGGAGCGCCAAATTCGAACAATTAGAAGCATCCTGACGACCATGTTCGACAAGTGGGCAAACAGACTTGACACCACAAGCTTGAAGACGCTCATGTACGAAACGATGGCCATTATCAACAGCCGACCTTTGAGTGTTGAACATCTCCACGACCCAACAGCTCCAGAGCCTCTTACGCCAAACCATATTCTCACCATGAAATCTGCAGTCATACTGCCACCTCCTGGACAGTTCTGTAAAGAGGATCTGTATCTGCACAAGAGATGGAGAAAGGTGCAGTTCTTGGCGAATGAATTCTGGCAAAGATGGAAGCGAGAATATCTGCTGAACCAACAACAACGTCAGAAATGGCACGGACCATCAAGGAACTCACAAGTGAACGACATTGTGATCCTCAAGGACGAGTGCGCCCCAAGAAATGAATGGAAGCTCGCAAGAGTAATCGAAGCTCAGCCTGGAAGAGATGGCAAAGTGCGCAAGCTGAAGCTGGTGCTCAGTGAGACTTCTGTCGACAAGGGCAAACCTCACACAAGACTGATTCATTTAGAAAGACCTATTCACAAAATAGTAACGCTAGTAGAAGCCGTTTAGGACGCACACACACACACAGGCTACACACACAGTCATGCACACACGCACACAGATACTTAAAACTGGTGAAGATAAAAGGGAGAAATCCCACATCTCAGGTCAATGAGTGATTTGGTGGGAGTGTAGCTGTTGCTGAAAGAGTACTTTAAATAGGGTACATGTCATATTATATAAATGCTTTAAATATGTGTAAATAAATAAATATTAATAAATAAGTTCATGATGAGCAAGGTTATAAAATATGATTACAAATGTGTGATTGTTCATCTCCTGGAGAGAACGTATGTGTATTTTGTTAATTGTGTTGCAAGGCGGAACAATTGTTGTAATGTTACGCCCCCCACGGACTGATAAGAGGAGAGAACATGCAAGAAAGTTGGAGCCATAAGCACGTTGTCTTCAGCTCCTCAAAAGATTTACAAGTTAAATGCACTGTATGATAAGAAACTTCAAGCAAACCTCTGTTAGAACCTCTTTTCGTTACAAGCAGCCAACGAGGTATTGTATTTTTGTAATTTCATTTCTTTATTAGTGTTTATTGATGCAAACCGTTATCTGACGTACTGTATTGTAGCCTACTGTGTTTAAGTTCTCACGGCGTGGATGGTGTGTACAGCAAGAAGAAAGGCATCAATAAACGCCCGTTTTCCAAAAAGAACTGTTCCTGTGTTGCCGTGTATTCGAAAGGGGTTACAGGGTCTATGAAAGGGAGTTCACGCAAAACAACTTTTCAAAGGATATTTGTTTCCTTCTTACCTTGAAACAAAAAGAATATAATGAACAAAGCAAAAAAGTTGTTTTGTTGTGTCCCTTCATAAATGTTATGTCTTGCTTGGTTGTAGGTGCGGGTGCGGGCGCAGCTGCTGCAGCTGCAGGAGGAGCAACTGCAGTTGCACTTCTCATCTAAAATCAACTGTAGCCTAATCGATATGCTCTCAGTCTCGTCAAACTGATTTGTTGGGGCATTTGTGGAATGGGGCTGGTGACCATCATTTTAAGAATATCAATTGACCTTGAATAAAATTCTGAAGCCAAATTAGTTTCTGGTTGATTATGCCTATACGCAATGTAGCCGTCTACACAAAATTCAATAAAAACATTACAGCATTTCATTGTCTTGGATATATTTTTTTATATTGAAGGGATGCAGCAATGCTTTAAAATGTTAAATTCCAGGCCAGAGGGAGAGTTCAGCATATTGTGGCTGAATTTCAGAGCTGTCCTGAACAAAGCAAGAACAGAGCTGGGTACCTTTGCTGTAACAATAAACACCTGGACTGGTTACCTTTAATTTCCCAATGCAGAGCTCTGAACATTCTTTATTTTGTTATGGACATCCATTTGATTTGGGTCAGATGAGGCTTCTGACAGATTAAAAATAATGGAAGGGGGTATATTAGTGTGCTGTCTCATCAAATGATAAATGTTGGTTACATTACAACACCCAGCTCCGCTTGCCGCCCAGCGCCGTCATCTATAGGCCTACCTAAATTTATCTCTTTAGATAAAAAGAAAAAGAAAAAAAAGAGTATTGATTTGTTCAGATTCTTTTTTTATCACTTGCAGTTACAGCCCCCGCCAAGGGGGGGGGGGGCTGTAACTGAAATCATTCAGATTCTTTTTTTATCACTTGCAGTTACAGCCCCCGCCTGGCGGTGGCTGTAAGTGCAAGTGATAAAAACAAAATCTGAACAAATCAATACTCTTTTTTTGGGAGTAAAACGTTATCATACAACATGGTTATCATTAAATTATTGACATCCACCCTTTTCATATTTATCATTTTATTATTTCATTTTCGAACATTTTCTGTGTAGGCTGAAGTATACTAGAACACAGTCACACACACACACACACACACACACACACACACACACACACACACACACACACACACACACACACACACACACACACACACACACACACACACACACACACACAAACCACTATGTTTTTGCTGCTATGACTGAGGGGTCAAAGCCTAGGAATAGGCTACTTATTATGACTAAAGTAACAATAGAGAAGTTCAACTTAACATAAAAATAAATTAATACATAAATGAATACGTTTTCCTTTCCAGAGCGCCTGGCAGTTTAGCTTTTTAGCTTCTTTTCTTTTCTGAAATTCGCTTCTCATGTTGCAACTTAGCTCTATATCGATCTTTCTCGCATTGCGTGCCGAGTTGTGCGTCGTACTCCCAAAAAAAGAATAAAGTAACCCTTCACTCAAAAAAAATAAAGTAGGCCTGACCATTCACTGCAACCAGGTCTTAAACCCTCTTTTACGACAACCTTTAGTAATGCCTTTAGTAATACCACTCTGACTCACTTTCACCTGACCAGGTTTTATGGCCTGTTTCACATTTGATAATAAACTCATCGAGTTTGATATCAAATGTAATAAACTTTCTCATGTCAAGAAAGTTATTTTTTCATGGGGAAGTCAGACCATTTCTTTGATATGAGCTCCGTTTTCTTTTCTTTCGTTTTTTGTCGCGCGGTTCGGATCCCTAACTTGATTGGAGATGGGTTCATTTCGGTATAAGGTTAGCGATCGTAAAATAAATACTAATACAATTAGAAGTTGTCTTTAATTTGGATTAAAATTGTTTCCGAGAGCGCATTAATGGATACATTTTCTAACCTATTTTCCTTGAACTCACCCCAATATGTAGACTTAAATCATACCAACTCTTACATTTGTTTAGCTTATTTATATTTTTGAAAAGGAGGACATCCTGAAGACTCAGGAGAGGGAAGCAGGTGGTCTTAAGGCAAGTAAAAAAGAAAAAAGAGTGAGCCAGAAAACCGGCCCTGATAGGTGCACTGCTGTACTCTCTACTGTAATAAATGATGAATTAAAGAACCACATTAAAGATGTGATGAAAAAAATTCGGCGGGCGCATGCACTTCGGACACTGGGACTAAGCCACCCCTCTAAATAGTGACGTCCCTGGTATAAGGCAACACAGTCTCACTCCGAGAACGTCAAATACCGACTGTTGGCAAAGGCCCTTTAGCGTCGGTGACTGACGGGAAAGGTACCCTTTTTATTCGGTCGGTGACGGTAAAGGTACCCTTCGGCGTCTTCTGCATACGGAATGGGGGGTGCCTCACTACGTCTCTAATAGACGATGTGAGCATCTTTCCTATTGGATAGTTTTTTAGGATATTCTTCTGTGAAAATGGCGGACATACTTTTTATCCTGGGTGGAAAATATGATATTTTAGAATAGTTACACCATTAAAAGTGTTTATGTAAACATTTTTAGCGAGAAATGTGCATTTTACTTTCATAATCGTCGTTCGGCGAATGTGAAGGATGTTTGGTTTGATAGATATGACGAAGAATATTTCATCGGGCGATAATGGCCGGCGTACAGGCATCCCGGGCTCACGAAAATAGGTGACACTGTCACGTTATTTAATCTATTGAAACGTGATCAGGTACACGTATTTTCTAAATGTTCGTGTCAAAAAGCAAAATTTTCAAACTCATGCATATCAATTGGAAGTATTTGTCGTGATTTGTCACTAAGCACGACTTCCATCTAAGGTTCTGTCCGGGAGCTTTCTCCCTATTGTCCCTTAAGGAGCTCCGTACAGAACATTTATTGTTAAAAATTGTCTGTGATAACTAAGAATATGACAGCTTTTCCAGTCTCACCAATATGCGCACAGATCGCACGGTTTGACACTTTCAAGATGCGTGCAGTAGCCTACATACGCCAAATGACCATTTCGTGTGCATACGATACGCAAAACCCAGCATTAACTACTGTGGAGGGCGGATACGTCCATTTCGCGTGCATATGATACGAAAAACCCAGCATTAACTGAATGGGAGATGCAATATTTTAGGACAGATTCACCATTTAACGTGTTTCTAATGACATTTCTAGCGAGAAATGTACTTTTCCCTTGAATAATCCTCAGTCAGTGAATGTGTATGATCTTTATTAATCTTTATTATCTGAATGGGAAATGCAGCTCACGTGTTTCCTGCTTTTGTGTTATTAAACCGTTACTTTATGTAACTTTTAATGATATCATCTTGTTAGAAACACGTACGTTTTCGTGAACACTGGATTACGTCGCATTTCAACATAAAATAGCGTGTTATACACACACACGCACACACACACACACACACACACACACACACACACACACACACACACACACACACACACACACACACACACACACACACACACACACACACACACACACACACACACACACACACACTGCATTTCGCTGCCAAATATATAAATACTAAGGCAGAATAAAGAATAAATTAATTCATTATCATTCAACTTCAACATGCGTTATTACAGTATAGTGGTGGAGGGATGACGTGTGTTGGCCAACCCGGAAGTGAGCGTCGCCCTGGGTTCCCTTGACAAAAAGCCAACGGGTTTTTCCATTTGATTTTGGATTATTGCAGAAAAATTAGCATCTTTGAAGCACCTCCTCAAAAACTGAAAATAAATAAAAATAACTGTGCTCCAAAGAAAGAAATGTAAACCAATGCATTCCGAATCGGAGTGTTTCTCCGATTTTTCCATGCTACACAGAACGAAATGTAAACCCATGCAAATAAAGACTTCATGGTCATAATCATTTAAATATCATTAATCTCCTGAGGGTGGTATTCTATTTTTTTCAACGGGGCTGAATCCAGTCACTTGACCGTCATGGTTGCTATGGTGGTTGCTATCCACCAGCCCCTCTAATCCTTACATGGCTCTAAAAACCACGCGGCAAATGAGCTGCCGTGATTTGTGTTGTTTTTGTCGTAAACTAGTGTCCGATGGTTAAAAAATAGACGGATATTCCAAGGTGTCCTTAAAAGGCAGCTTGGATGTTTTTATTTTCTGCAGTTTAGACTTCTTCTATAACCTATTTTTGAAAGCAAAACACCAAGCTCATTGATTTAACGAGGCAGGGTTATTTGTTTTATTTATTAAATAAATATTTATGAGAGGTCATTCCTTCTCCTGAGTTTTCTTCCTATTTATGTCTAGTGTACAACCCTACTGTCCACAAACATCACCCCCCCCCTCCCCATATGGATTTGGAGAATTGTTGCCACGTCCCAGTGGTGGAGGTATCATATATATGAAAGAGGGCATTCAATTATACTACAATGATCAATTAGGAGGCCGAAGCCCTAAAGGAAGTGATGCAATAGGTGACTGGGTCGACGACATTTAAGTAAGCTTTACTTTGAGGTCTCTTATATATCAAAGGGGGTCTCAAAGGACGCATACGCTTCAACCTGTGGCTCCGGTCCTACAGGAAATGACTCAGCAAGTGCTCCATCTCGTTGCACCTGCACCCAGCGGCTCGCTTGCAAGATTTTGGCCTGAAGTTATTCCCAGACCTACACCGTAGCCATCCAACCTGCATATCTGAGAATCAGGCCTCTCTTTAATAATGACAAAATGTATGAGAGAAATACACATTAACTTTTGACTCATAAGCGGCGTGGTGCCGGCTCCTTTTGACCTTTTGACCCCAGACTTCTGGGGGAATAGCTGAATCAATTCATTAGTCAATCAAAAGCATGTAAATATCTTCCCGGTGACGTAAGAGGGAGAACAAGGTGTCCTTCAACATCTACGCTTCCAGGCGATTGCAACGGTGCCACACATGAGCATATTCGAACATGTTTAATGGTAGTAATTAGCTGTCGAAATTGGAGGCCTTAATCAATAATGAGCAGCTATTGATTTGCTTCCCGATAGAAATTTGTGACAAATGACATGTTATTTAGCCTCTACACGTTGAGTTGAGTCCAATGACACCAAGCATGACACTCTAGAAAATGGTAACATGTATTTTACATGGTACACCTAGGTCTAGGACATGATCTCGGTGTAGCAAGAGGGCGAGCTTGATCTCATTGGACTCAGCTTAACGTGTAGATGCTAAATAACATGTAATTTGTCAAAAATCTCCATCGGGAAGCAAATCTATAGCTGGTCATTATTGATAAAGGCCTCCAAAATCGACAGCTAATTACTACCCCGAAACATATTCAAATATGATCATGTGTGGCACTGTTGCAATCGCCTCGAAACGTAGATGTCAAAGGACACCTTGTTTGCTCCGTTACGTAACCGGGAAGATATTTTCATACTTCTAATGAATTGATTCATATTTTAAGGTTCTCGGAGTGAGACTTTAAGCGGCTGCAGCAGAAGTGTTGAGACGAAAGATGATATCAAGACATTTATAGAATATTCACATTCACATTATGATTCTTCGTCATAACATCCGACCAAACATCCTTTACAGTCACCAAGCGAGGATTATGAAAGTCCAGGCCCCCCCTTCCGGCACTCAAGGTCCGACTGGGCCAAGTTTAGGGCAGGAAGGGCCCCCCATTCCGGCCCTCGGGGTCCGACCGGGCCAAGTTTCGGTGCGGGGGTCCCAGTTAGGCCTTAGAATAAGGTATTCAAATTTCAGGGCGGTAGGACCTTCCTATCTCAAAAACTGTTTTTCCACCACTTCTCCTCTGAACCATTAGGTCTTGCAGGTAACACTTCTGAGGGGCTTTGTCCAAATGACAGTCCATTTGGGAAAACTTTTTTTCTCTAAGGGCTAGAACTCCAAATCTCGGATATGTCGTTCTCGGGGCCCCGGGAAATGTGTGTAAACATTTTAGCATCCCTAGCTATCTCGAAAAGGCCGGAAAAGGGGTGTGACCTCCCACAGTACGGTAAATGTACATAAGACAGAGGTTAGTTTCTAGTCCCCATTTTTTGTGGGATGGAGGTGTACATTTGTGGCTTAAGGTGTGTAGTCACAGCTGGCCTGTGGCCACGTTTTTGAAGTCTGGGGTCAAAAGGTCAAAAGGAGCCGGCACCACGCCGCTTATGAGATAACAAAAAGTGAATGTGTATTTCTCTAATAGCTTTTTGTCATTATTAAAGAGAAGCCTGATTCTAAGATATGCGTGTTGGATGGCTAGGGTGTAGGTCTGGGAAGAACTTCAGGCCAAAATCTTGCAAGTGAGCCGCTGGGTGCAGGTGCAACGAGATGGAGCACTTGCTGAGTCATTTCCTGTAGGGCTGGAGCCACAGGTTGAAGCGTATGCGTCCTTTGAGACCCCCTTTGATATATATGAGACCTCAAAGTAAAGCATACTTAAATGTTGTCGACCCAGTCACCTATTGCATCACTTCCTTTAGGGCTTCGGCCTAAAGGACAAAGCCCCTCAGATGTGTTACCTGCAAGACCTAATGGTTCAGAATGTGGTGGAAAAACAGTTTTTGAGATAGGAAGGTCCTACCGCCCTGAAATTTGAATACCTTATTCTAAGGCCTAACTGGGACCCCCGCACCGAAACTTGGCCCGGTCGGACCCCGAGGGCCGGAATGGGGGGCCCTTCCTGCCCTAAACTTGGCCCAGTCGGACCTTGAGTGCCGGAAGGGGGGGCCTGGACTTTCATAATCCTCGCTTGGTGACTGTAAAGGATGTTTGGTCGGATGTTATGACGAAGAATCATAATGTGAATGTGAATATTCTATAAATGTCTTGATATCATCTTTCGTCTCAACACTTCTGCTGCAGCCGCTTAAAGTCTCACTCCGAGAACCTTAAAATATGAATCAATTCATTAGAAGTATGAAAATATCTTCCCGGTTACGTAACGGAGCAAACAAGGTGTCCTTTGACATCTACGTTTCGAGGCGATTGCAACAGTGCCACACATGATCATATTTGAATATGTTTCGGGGTAGTAATTAGCTGTCGATTTTGGAGGCCTTTATCAATAATGACCAGCTATAGATTTGCTTCCCGATGGAGATTTTTGACAAATTACATGTTATTTAGCATCTACACGTTAAGCTGAGTCCAATGAGATCAAGCTCGCCCTCTTGCTACACCGAGATCATGTCCTAGACCTAGGTGTACCATGTAAAATACATGTTACCATTTTCTAGAGTGTCATGCTTGGTGTCATTGGACTCAACTCAACGTGTAGAGGCTAAATAACATGTCATTTGTCACAAATTTCTATCGGGAAGCAAATCAATAGCTGCTCATTATTGATTAAGGCCTCCAATTTCGACAGCTAATTACTACCATTAAACATGTTCGAATATGCTCATGTGTGGCACCGTTGCAATCGCCTGGAAGCGTAGATGTTGAAGGACACCTTGTTCTCCCTCTTACGTCACCGGGAAAATATTTACATGCTTTTGATTGACTAATGAATTGATTCAGCTATTCCCCCAGAAGTCTGGGGTCAAAAGGTCAAAAGGAGCCGGCACCACGCCGCTTATGAGTCAAAAGTTAATGTGTATTTCTCTCATACATTTTGTCATTATTAAAGAGAGGCCTGATTCTCAGATATGCAGGTTGGATGGCTACGGTGTAGGTCTGGGAATAACTTCAGGCCAAAATCTTGCAAGCGAGCCGCTGGGTGCAGGTGCAACGAGATGGAGCACTTGCTGAGTCATTTCCTGTAGGACCGGAGCCACAGGTTGAAGCGTATGCGTCCTTTGAGACCCCCTTTGATATATAAGAGACCTCAAAGTAAAGCTTACTTAAATGTCGTCGACCCAGTCACCTATTGCATCACTTCCTTTAGGGCTTCGGCCTCCTAATTGATCATTGTAGTATAATTGAATGCCCTCTTTCATATATATGATACCTCCACCACTGGGACGTGGCAACAATTCTCCAAATCCATATGGGGAGGGGGGGGGTGATGTTTGTGGACAGTAGGGTTGTACACTAGACATAAATAGGAAGAAAACTCAGGAGAAGGAATGACCTCTCATAAATATTTATTTAATAAATAAAACAAATAACCCTGCCTCGTTAAATCAATGAGCTTGGTGTTTTGCTTTCAAAAATAGGTTATAGAAGAAGTCTAAACTGCAGAAAATAAAAACATCCAAGCTGCCTTTTAAGGACACCTTGGAATATCCGTCTATTTTTTAACCATCGGACACTAGTTTACGACAAAAACAACACAAATCACGGCAGCTCATTTGCCGCGTGGTTTTTATGGTTTTTAGAGCCATGTAAGGATTAGAGGGGCTGGTGGATAGCAACCACCATAGCAACCATGACGGTCAAGTGACTGGATTCAGCCCCGTTGAAAAAAATAGAATACCACCCTCAGGAGATTAATGATATTTAAATGATTATGACCATGAAGTCTTTATTTGCATGGGTTTACATTTCGTTCTGTGTAGCATGGAAAAATCGGAGAAACACTCCGATTCGGAATGCATTGGTTTACATTTCTTTCTTTGGAGCACAGTTATTTTTATTTATTTTCAGTTTTTGAGGAGGTGCTTCAAAGATGCTAATTTTTCTGCAATAATCCAAAATCAAATGGAAAAACCCGTTGGCTTTTTGTCAAGGGAACCCAGGGCGACGCTCACTTCCGGGTTGGCCAACACACGTCATCCCTCCACCACTATACTGTAATAACGCATGTTGAAGTTGAATGATAATGAATTAATTTATTCTTTATTCTGCCTTAGTATTTATATATTTGGCAGCGAAATGCAGTGTGTGTGTGTGTGTGTGTGTGTGTGTGTGTGTGTGTGTGTGTGTGTGTGTGTGTGTGTGTGTGTGTGTGTGTGTGTGTGTGTGTGTGTGTGTGTGTGTGTGTGTGTGTGTGCGTGTGTGTGTATAACACGCTATTTTATGTTGAAATGCGACGTAATCCAGTGTTCACGAAAACGTACGTGTTTCTAACAAGATGATATCATTAAAAGTTACATAAAGTAACGGTTTAATAACACAAAAGCAGGAAACACGTGAGCTGCATTTCCCATTCAGATAATAAAGATTAATAAAGATCATACACATTCACTGACTGAGGATTATTCAAGGGAAAAGTACATTTCTCGCTAGAAATGTCATTAGAAACACGTTAAATGGTGAATCTGTCCTAAAATATTGCATCTCCCATTCAGTTAATGCTGGGTTTTTCGTATCATATGCACGCGAAATGGACGTATCCGCCCTCCACAGTAGTTAATGCTGGGTTTTGCGTATCGTATGCACACGAAATGGTCATTTGGCGTATGTAGGCTACTGCACGCATCTTGAAAGTGTCAAACCGTGCGATCTGTGCGCATATTGGTGAGACTGGAAAAGCTGTCATATTCTTAGTTATCACAGACAATTTTTAACAATAAATGTTCTGTACGGAGCTCCTTAAGGGACAATAGGGAGAAAGCTCCCGGACAGAACCTTAGATGGAAGTCGTGCTTAGTGACAAATCACGACAAATACTTCCAATTGATATGCATGAGTTTGAAAATTTTGCTTTTTGACACGAACATTTAGAAAATACGTGTACCTGATCACGTTTCAATAGATTAAATAACGTGACAGTGTCACCTATTTTCGTGAGCCCGGGATGCCTGTACGCCGGCCATTATCGCCCGATGAAATATTCTTCGTCATATCTATCAAACCAAACATCCTTCACATTCGCCGAACGACGATTATGAAAGTAAAATGCACATTTCTCGCTAAAAATGTTTACATAAACACTTTTAATGGTGTAACTATTCTAAAATATCATATTTTCCACCCAGGATAAAAAGTATGTCCGCCATTTTCACAGAAGAATATCCTAAAAAACTATCCAATAGGAAAGATGCTCACATCGTCTATTAGAGACGTAGTGAGGCACCCCCCATTCCGTATGCAGAAGACGCCGAAGGGTACCTTTACCGTCACCGACCGAATAAAAAGGGTACCTTTCCCGTCAGTCACCGACGCTAAAGGGCCTTTGCCAACAGTCGGTATTTGACGTTCTCGGAGTGAGACTGTGTTGTATAAGGATAGAGATAAGTTTAGGTAGGCCTACTTGATGACGGCTCTGGGCGGCAAGCGGAGCTGGGTGTTGTAGCCTAATGGAACCAACGTTTATCACTTGATGAGACAGCACAATATAGGGTAGACTGAGTACAGTTGGATACACGTTTACTTTTACCAGCTTCCTCACACAAATTAGACTATTAAAAGACACCAAAAAAGAAATTATTTTAGACTTAACATATTTTCAGGGTGTGTGCCAAAATATAACCAAGGATTTATATCTTGAAGGTGTCTAATTTTTATGCAATCAATCAAATAAAAAAAGTGCACTTTTGTCTCAACTGTACCCTCGCTGAAAAATGGTAGGGTACAGTTGAGACAGTCGCGGGTACAGTTGAGACTCCATTGAAAACACTGGAAATGTGACATGCCAGTCTTTGCAGTCTTTGTCTTTGTATTTAAATCATTGAAATAATTATGTGTTCATGTGTTTTTCTAATGTATTAGGTTAAAATACCATAGACTACAATCCATAAGTCTATAATCAATGTCATTTACATCACACCATCTATTAATAGCAGGGTAAAGCAAACAACAAACATCCACTTTTTAAGCTTAGCCTAGGCTACATTTATTAATTTTTTCAACTCATCAATGTCATCATATAATATTAAAAAACTGGTTAAACAAATAACTTATAACAAATATAATAACAACAAACTTGTAACAAATATAATAACAAATATTTAGGAACCATCATGTCAGGTTAAAAGCTGGGTATTCAATATTTAAAATCTATTTCAATTGTAAAGTTTGTTACGTAATTTTTTTTCCAAAGATACATACATGTTAGCCCTACTCACAATGGTGGCATGTGTACATGGAACTACTAGCACCACCAGGGGTACACGCAGTGTGGGACCACATACAGCAAACAGAGCAGGCCGTCCAATCCTCTCCTGGTCTTGAATCAGAAAACCATTCCGAGCACACAAGGCATTGAGTATCCTCATATGTTTTTTGTTTCCCCACCTTCCCTCAAATTTTTTATCTCCTTCATGTTGGTTGCGCTTCACCTTTTTTGGTGCAGCCTTCTTCTCCTCCATAGCCTCCTTTACTGGAGTGTCTGTGAGGATCTCTGTGTTCCTCTTCCTCCTGCTGCTGCTCGCTTTCCTCGGGCCAGCAGGTGGAAAGGGCATGACATTCTCGGGTGAAAATTAATTTTCCTAGTGAAGATTGACAAAAGCACAAACATTTTTTTATTGCAAACACATCAAAACTGAGCATTGCATTTTCAAAATCATAATGTGAAATCAATTATTAAATGTGGTATGAGTTTTCCTTACCTCAGTAGTGACGACAACTTCTTCAGGTTCCCCCAAAAGAATGGTCACCAACTCCAAGTCTGGGAATTCTGGGAACACAAGGGTGAGGGAGCCGTCAAGAAGCTGTGATGACACATCGGCAGCAGGCCCAGGGAGGGAGAGAGAGAGATCCGCGTTGGATGGGCCGGCGAGAGAGAGAGAGAGAGGTCGGCGGATGGCTTGGCGAGAGAAAGAGAGGGGTCGGCGCGGCGCATCACAGGGGGGTCGGCGTTGGATGGGCCGGCGAGGGAGAGAGAGGGGTCGGCGTTGGATGGGCCGGCGAGAGAGAGAGAGGGGTCGGCGTTGGATGGGCCGGCGAGGGAGAGAGAGGGGTCGGCATTGGATGGGCCGGCGATGGAGAGAGAGAGATCCGCGCTGCACATCACAGAGGGGTCAGTGTTGGATGGCCCAGGGAGAGAGAGAGAGGGGTCGTCATGGGATGGCCCAGGGATGACTGGAGGGGGTCTGTCTGTCACCGAGGCTGGGAGGAAGACATCAGCTGGGAAAATGTCTTTGTTCAGCGGCCAAATCCCCGTGCTGCTGAACCCCTTCAAGATGTTTCTTGGGGATGCCGCCTCCAGCAGGATGGTGTTCAGCAGCGATGGCATGTCGTAGATTGTCACAGTTTTGCCGGGGTGGTGACGGTGCCACTGGTCCATCTCACTTGCAAGCAGCCTCTTCAATGGCCCATACACTGCCTTATCAAGGGGTTGCAGGTGGTGTGTGCAATGGGGTGGAAAGGACAGCATGACCACCCCATTCTCTCTGCAGTAGTTGATTGCGGCCGTTGAAATGTGGGAGGAATGATTGTCCAGCAGGAGGAGGACTTTTTTCTCCGCCGACGCCCTTGTATGATGCACAAAGTGCCTGAGGTAAGTCAAGAAATCCTCCTCCTGCATCCACCCACTCCCATTGGCTGTGCCAAGGCACCCCTCAGGACCACCCAGCACAAAATGGGGCAAAAACCTTTTCCGGGGGAAAATGAAGTGGGGTGGGATGATGTTCCCCATGGCATTGCAGGCCAGTGCCATCGTCACGAGGGTTCCCCTCTCTGCCGAGGTGATGCTCCCCACCCGGCGTTCCCCTCTCGTTGCCACAAGGTGGCCTGGCTTCTGGACTGTCATGAGTCCGGTTTCGTCCATATTCCAGACATCCTGTGGCTGAAACTGGTACTTGCTGTACACTGATGTGAGCTTGGTGAAGAACTTGTTCACATTCGTTTCATTAAAGCTACTCTGCCTGTAAAGGCTGGTTGCCTGGGGCCTTCTGATCGACAGCTTGTGATGCCTCTTCATAAAATTTGTGAACCAGCTGGCACTGGCCATGGACTTCTCATTCCACTTATCCGGGATCTTTATGTTGTACGTCTTGGCAACCTCAAAGGCAAGTTTGCGGACCTTAAACAAACAAACAAATTTAAACATTTAGAAATGCAAAAAGCACGTTAGGCTAAGACATTACATTACACTTAGCAGACATTTATTTATTTTTTTACAAAACTAGTTAGGCATATGCTTTTTGTCATTTTACTTGGCCTAGTCACCCCCTTTTAGTCTTGTTGAATACTGTCCTACCTCTTTTGGCGGTAAACCATAATACATCGCCGCAGCCTTCTTGACATAGGCTACCAGGCTCTGCTCCTGCTGTACTGTAAACACAGCATTGCACTCCCTTTAGCCTACTGAGGGACGCCCTGTTACTCCCTGCGCTGCCATTGTCCCTTTCTTCCTCATGTAGCGGCCCAATGTAGAAAGCGGTATGCCAAAGATCTCAGCGACCTTCCTGTATGACAATCCTGACTCAATAGACCTGGAAGCCCTCTCTAAGTCCTCTGGTGGCACTCCCCTATTTGTAGACCTAACTCTCGATCGTGGCATCCTGTAACAGGCATAGTACAAATAAGTTAGTAAGCAAGTAGGGAAATAAATAAATACATAAATAAATAAATACAAAGTCCCCCCCCCCCTCTCTCTCTCTCACAAACACACACACCACAATAATTTAGGCTACTGCCAACGTTTGTACCATTATTCTTTTGGAAGGAACATAAACATTTTACACCTAATTGTATTATGTAATGTCTAAATGACAATATAAATATACTAGCTACACAAAAAAACATTAAAACACGCTTTAAAAAGTATAGTCTATTAGTTAATGTGTAAAGCTGCCTATAGGATGATCTGTCTCAACTGTACTCGTTTAACCACTTGTTGTATTTCACTTTAAACTTTGAAGTTTTGGCAACATTCATACAAGTAAAATGCACAGATTCATAGTATACAGTTGAAATATATATATATACACATCAATATGAATTCACAAATGTCTTTAATTTGGTCTAATTGTGATTCAAACCCTGTCGTCATAAACGGGCAAGCGCTTCACATGTAACGCAACGGTGTTCTAGGTCGGGTACAGTTGAGACGATGTGTCTCAACTGTCCCCCGATGACCTCCTGGCACATTACACAGTATTACGTAATGCCCTTCAATGCAACTATGCCATGCAATATATCTATTTTTAGAGCACAAACTAACGTTTACAAATATGCAACATTACTTTTTGAGTAACAAAGGGGTAAGAAGGTATTCATTGCGAAATGGACATGGTGAAGTCAAAATCGTACCTGCAAAAACAGACTTTTGCCGATAACTTCGTAGCGGAGCCACACACACAGTTCAAATCTCCCACGCTGAAAGAGGACGTCTATACGCATGTGCAGAGCAAAAATCAGCGCAGAAGCATGTTTGCGCACTAAAGATATTACGGATGTCTCAACTGTACCCTGTACTCAACTGTACACAGTCTACCCTACACCCCCTTGGCCCCTTCCATTATTTACAAAATAAAGAATGTTCAGAGCTCTGCATTGGGAAATTAAAGGTAACCAGTTCAGGTGTTTATTGTTACAGCAAAGGTGTTCTGTTCTTGCTGTGTTCAGGACAGCTCTGAAATTCAGCCACAATATGCTGAACTCTCCCTCTGAGAACGAGAAACAAATTTTGTGTAGATGGCTACATTGCGTATATAGGCATAATCAACGAGAAACTAATTTGGCTTCAGAATTTTATTCAAGGTCAATTGACATTCTTAAAATGATGGTCACCAGCCCCATTCCACAAATGCCCCAACAAATCAGTTTGACGAGAAGAGAGCATATCGATTAGGCTACAGTTGATTTTAGATGAGAAGTGCAACTGCAGTTGCTCCTCCTGCACCTGCAGCAGCTGCGCCCGCACCCGCACCTACAACCAAGCAAGACATAACATTTATGAAGGGACACAACAAAACAACTTTTTTGCTTTGTTCATTATATTCTTTTTGTTTCAAGTCAAGAAGGAAACAAATATCCTTTGAAAAGTTGTTTTGCGTGAACTCCCTTTCATAGACCCCATATGATAATCAGTTTGCGTTTGTTTCGGGTCGCCACACATTATAGGCTTACCTGCTGCGGCCATTGCGGCGACCGCGGCCACTCCAGCGGCCCCCAGAGCGATAGGACCAGTGACAACACCTTCATAACAGATCAGCAGACAAACACAATTAGCAACATGATCATTATATGGCAAAGGATTGGAACACGTAGGATATGAAAACTATTTTAGTTTGATTTACAAGCAACTTATTTTACAGGTTTTATTTGAACGACTTATGAGGATGGCTTACCAACTGTTCCGATGAGGCAAAATATTACTAAACAAAAGAAGAAGACAAAAGCAATCTTTAGATTTGTAGGCTATTACTTTTAAGTATAGGGCTAGCACCAAACATATTCAATTCGAAACCCTGGATAATTGTTCTTTACCAAAAATGTTAAAGACAATTAAGCTACTTACGAAAACCCATGTTGCAGAGAGATGACAAGGCCGCTATCCGTTTTCCCTTTATATGGGGAGGGAGAAAGAGAAAACGAAAGCTATACACCAAAGTTGTATAGGCGTGAACCTCCTAAAATTGCGTAATTTGATTGCTTCTTTATCTTGGGATATATAGGCCTAACCCATGATTGAGATCTCGAACTCTAAAGGCATTATTTTATCAGCGGAGGGCGCATTGCCCTAACAACGTGAGCTAAACAACAAGTAGGCTACAACATGTTCTAGACTAAATGACACTCATGACATGAACACGTCCTGAGATGATTAAATAATGCCAAAGTTTTTTTTAAACTGCAAATTACCCATGTCAACTTTTTCTGCACCTTGCGCCTTATCATGCTTATCATACGCTTAATCAAAAATTAGGCCTTTAGCATTATTTAAGCAGCTGAGGGCGTTTTCACGGGCTGATTTCAAAGAAATGGTCTGACTTCCCCATGGCCAGAGACGCCATGGGGAAGTCAGACCATTTCTTTGAAATCAGCCCGTGAAAACGCCCTCAGCTGCTTAAATAATGCTGACCATTCACTGCAACCAGGTCTTAAACCCTCTTTTACGACAACCTTTAGTAATGCCTTTAGGAATACCACTCTGACTCACTTTCACCTGACCAGGTTTTATGGCCTGTTTCACATTTGATAATAAACTCATCGAGTTAGATATCAAATGTAATAAACTTTCTCATGTCAAGAAAGTTATTTTTTTCATGGGGAACTCAGACCATTTCTTTGAAATGAGCTCCGTTTTCTTTTCTTTCGTTTTTTGTCGCGCGGTTCGGATCCCTAACTTGATTGGAGATGGGTTCATTTCGGTATAAGGTTAGCGATCGTAAAATAAATACTAATACAATTAGAAGTTGTCTTTAATTTGGATTAAAATTGTTTCCGAGAGCGCATTAATGGATACATTTTCTAACCTATTTTCCTTGAACTCACCCCAATATGTAGACTTAAATCATACCAACTCTTACATTTGTTTAGCTTATTTATATTTTTGAAAAGGAGGACATCCTGAAGACTCAGGAGAGGGAAGCAGGAGGTCTTAAGGCAAGTAAAAAAGAAAAAAGAGTGAGCCAGAAAACCGGCCCTGATAGGTGCACTGCTGTACTCTCTACTGTAATAAAAATTATGAATTAAAGAACCACTTTAAAGATGTGATGAAAAAAATTCGGCGGGCGCATGCATTTCGGACACTGGGACTAAGCCATCCCTCTAAATAGTGACGTCCCTGGTAAAAGGATAGAGATACGTTTAGGTAGGCCACTTGATGACGGCTCTGGGCGGCAAGCGGAGCTGGGTGTTGTAATGGAACCAACGTTTATCACTTGATGAGACAGCACAATAATACACCCCCTTCCATAATTTTTAATCTGTCAGAAGCCTCATCTGACCCAAATCAAATGGATGTCCATAACAAAATAAAGAATGTTCAGAGCTCTGCATTGGGAAATTAAAGGTAACCAGTTCAGGTGTTTATTGTTACAGCAAAGGTGTTCTGTTCTTGCTGTGTTCAGGACAGCTCTGAAATTCAGCCACAATATGCTGAACTCTCCCTCTGAGAACGAGAAACAAATTTTGTGTAGATGGCTACATTGCGTATATAGGCATAATCAACGAGAAACTAATTTGGCTTCAGAATTTTATTCAAGGTCAATTGACATTCTTAAAATGATGGTCACCAGCCCCATTCCACAAATGCCCCAACCAATCAGTTTGACGAGACGAGAGCATATCGATTAGGCTACAGTTGATTTTAGATGAGAAGTGCAACTGCAGTTGCTCCTCCTGCACCAGCAGCAGCTGCACCCGCACCCGCACCTACAACCAAGCAAGACATAACATTTATGAAGGGACACAACAAAACAACTTTTTTGCTTTGTTCATTATATTCTTTTTGAAAAGTTGTTTTGCATGAACTCCCTTTCATAGACCCCATATTAGTGTAAAATAAATTAGTGTAAAAGCAGAAATTAGTGTAAAAACAGCACTGAAATAAATATCTTGACGTCTCTCTCCGCTGCGTCATCGTACGGGCTGATTTCAAAGAAATGGTCTGACTTCCCCATGGCCAGAGACGCCATGGGGAAGTCAGACCATTTCTTTGAAATCAGCCCGTGAAAACGCCCTCAGCTGCTTAAATAATGCTAAAGGCCTAATTTTTGATTAAGCGAATGATAAGCATGATAAGGCGCAAGGAGCAGAAAAAGTTGACATGGGTAATTTGCAGTTTAAAAAAAAAATTGGCATTATTTAATCATCTCAGGACGTGTTCATGTCATGAGTGTCATTTAGTCTAGAACATGTTGTAGCCTACTTGTTGTTTAGCTCACGTTGTTAGGGCAATGCGCCCTCCGCTGATAAAATAATGCCTTTAGAGTTCGAGATCTCAATCATGGGTTAGGCCTATATATCCCAAGATAAAGAAGCAATCAAATTACGCAATTTTAGGAGGTTCACGCCTATACAACTTTGGTGTATAGCTTTCGTTTTCTCTTTCTCCCTCCCCATATAAAGGGAAAACGGATAGCGGCCTTGTCATCTCTCTGCAACATGGGTTTTCGTAAGTAGCTTAATTGTCTTTAACATTTTTGGTAAAGAACAATTATCCAGGGTTTCGAATTGAATATGTTTGGTGCTAGCCCTATACTTAAAAGTAATAGCCTACAAATCTAAAGATTGCTTTTGTCTTCTTCTTTTGTTTAGTAATATTTTGCCTCATCGGAACAGTTGGTAAGCCATCCTCATAAGTCGTTCAAATAAAACCTGTAAAATAAGTTGCTTGTAAATCAAACTAAAATAGTTTTCATATCCTACGTGTTCCAATCCTTTGCCATATAATGATCATGTTGCTAATTGTGTTTGTCTGCTGATCTGTTATGAAGGTGTTGTCACTGGTCCTATCGCTCTGGGGGCCGCTGGAGTGGCCGCGGTCGCCGCAATGGCCGCAGCAGGTAAGCCTATAATGTGTGGCGACCCGAAACAAACGCAAACTGATTATCATATGGGGTCTATGAAAGGGAGTTCACGCAAAACAACTTTTCAAAGGATATTTGTTTCCTTCTTGACTTGAAACAAAAAGAATATAATGAACAAAGCAAAAAAGTTGTTTTGTTGTGTCCCTTCATAAATGTTATGTCTTGCTTGGTTGTAGGTGCGGGTGCGGGCGCAGCTGCTGCAGGTGCAGGAGGAGCAACTGCAGTTGCACTTCTCATCTAAAATCAACTGTAGCCTAATCGATATGCTCTCGTCTCGTCAAACTGATTTGTTGGGGCATTTGTGGAATGGGGCTGGTGACCATCATTTTAAGAATGTCAATTGACCTTGAATAAAATTCTGAAGCCAAATTAGTTTCTCGTTGATTATGCCTATATACGCAATGTAGCCATCTACACAAAATTTGTTTCTCGTTCTCAGAGGGAGAGTTCAGCATATTGTGGCTGAATTTCAGAGCTGTCCTGAACACAGCAAGAACAGAACACCTTTGCTGTAACAATAAACACCTGAACTGGTTACCTTTAATTTCCCAATGCAGAGCTCTGAACATTCTTTATTTTGTTATGGACATCCATTTGATTTGGGTCAGATGAGGCTTCTGACAGATTAAAAATTATGGAAGGGGGTGTATTATTGTGCTGTCTCATCAAGTGATAAACGTTGGTTCCATTACAACACCCAGCTCCGCTTGCCGCCCAGAGCCGTCATCAAGTAGCCCTACCTAAACGTATCTCTATCCTTTTACCAGGGACGTCACTATTTAGAGGGATGGCTTAGTCCCAGTGTCCGAAATGCATGCGCCCGCCGAATTTTTTTCATCACATCTTTAAAGTGGTTTTTTAATTCATAATTTTTATTACAGTAGAGAGTACAGCAGTGCACCTATCAGGGCCGGTTTTCTGGCTCACTCTTTTTTCTTTTTTACTTGCCTTAAGACCTCCTGCTTCCCTCTCCTGAGTCTTCAGGATGTCCTCCTTTTCAAAAATATAAATAAGCTAAACAAATGTAAGAGTTGGTATGATTTAAGTCTACATATTGGGGTGAGTTCAAGGAAAATAGGTTAGAAAATGTATCCATTAATGCGCTCTCGGAAACAATTTTAATCCAAATTAAAGACAACTTCTAATTGTATTAGTATTTATTTTACGATCGCTAACCTTATACCGAAATGAACCCATCTCCAATCAAGTTAGGGATCCGAACCGCGCGACAAAAAACGAAAGAAAAGAAAACGGAGCTCATTTCAAAGAAATGGTCTGACTTCCCCATGAAAAAAATAACTTTCTTGACATGAGAAAGTTTATTACATTTGATATCTAACTCGATGAGTTTATTATCAAATGTGAAACAGGCCATAAAACCTGGTCAGGTGAAAGTGAGTCAGAGTGGTATTCCTAAAGGCATTACTAAAGGTTGTCGTAAAAGAGGGTTTAAGACCTGGTTGCAGTGAATGGTCAGCATTATTTAAGCAGCTGAGGGCGTTTTCACGGGCTGATTTCAAAGAAATGGTCTGACTTCCCCATGGCGTCTCTGGCCATGGGGAAGTCAGACCATTTCTTTGAAATCAGCCCGTGAAAACGCCCTCAGCTGCTTAAATAATGCTAAAGGCCTAATTTTTGATTAAGCGTATGATAAGCATGATAAGGCGCAAGGTGCAGAAAAAGTTGACATGGGTAATTTGCAGTTTAAAAAAAACTTTGGCATTATTTAATCATCTCAGGACGTGTTCATGTCATGAGTGTCATTTAGTCTAGAACATGTTGTAGCCTACTTGTTGTTTAGCTCACGTTGTTAGGGCAATGCGCCCTCCGCTGATAAAATAATGCCTTTAGAGTTCGAGATCTCAATCATGGGTTAGGCCTATATATCCCAAGATAAAGAAGCAATCAAATTACGCAATTTTAGGAGGTTCACGCCTATACAACTTTGGTGTATAGCTTTCGTTTTCTCTTTCTCCCTCCCCATATAAAGGGAAAAAGGATAGCGGCCTTGTCATCTCTCTGCAACATGGGTTTTCGTAAGTAGCTTAATTGTCTTTAACATTTTTGGTAAAGAACAATTATCCAGGGTTTCGAATTGAATATGTTTGGTGCTAGCCCTATACTTAAAAGTAATAGCCTACAAATCTAAAGATTGCTTTTGTCTTCTTCTTTTGTTTAGTAATATTTTGCCTCATCGGAACAGTTGGTAAGCCATCCTCATAAGTCGTTCAAATAAAACCTGTAAAATAAGTTGCTTGTAAATCAAACTAAAATAGTTTTCATATCCTACGTGTTCCAATCCTTTGCCATATAATGATCATGTTGCTAATTGTGTTTGTCTGCTGATCTGTTATGAAGGTGTTGTCACTGGTCCTATCGCTCTGGGGGCCGCTGGAGTGGCCGCGGTCGCCGCAATGGCCGCAGCAGGTAAGCCTATAATGTGTGGCGACCCGAAACAAACGCAAACTGATTATCATATGGGGTCTATGAAAGGGAGTTCACGCAAAACAACTTTTCAAAGGATATTTGTTTCCTTCTTGACTTGAAACAAAAAGAATATAATGAACAAAGCAAAAAAGTTGTTTTGTTGTGTCCCTTCATAAATGTTATGTCTTGCTTGGTTGTAGGTGCGGGTGCGGGCGCAGCTGCTGCAGGTGCAGGAGGAGCAACTGCAGTTGCACTTCTCATCTAAAATCAACTGTAGCCTAATCGATATGCTCTCGTCTCGTCAAACTGATTTGTTGGGGCATTTGTGGAATGGGGCTGGTGACCATCATTTTAAGAATGTCAATTGACCTTGAATAAAATTCTGAAGCCAAATTAGTTTCTCGTTGATTATGCCTATATACGCAATGTAGCCATCTACACAAAATTTGTTTCTCGTTCTCAGAGGGAGAGTTCAGCATATTGTGGCTGAATTTCAGAGCTGTCCTGAACACAGCAAGAACAGAACACCTTTGCTGTAACAATAAACACCTGAACTGGTTACCTTTAATTTCCCAATGCAGAGCTCTGAACATTCTTTATTTTGTAAATAATGGAAGGGGCCAAGGGGGTGTATATTGTGCTGTCTCATCAAGTGATAAACGTTGGTTCCATTAGGCTACAACACCCAGCTCCGCTTGCCGCCCAGAGCCGTCATCAAGTAGGCCTACCTAAACTTATCTCTATCCTTATACCAGGGACGTCACTATTTAGAGGGGTGGCTTAGTCCCAGTGTCCGAAGTGCATGCGCCCGCCGAATTCTTTTCATCACATCTTTAATGTGGTTCTTTAATTCATCATTTATTACAGTAGAGAGTACAGCAGTGCACCTATCAGGGCCGGTTTTCTGGCTCACTCTTTTTTCTTTTTTACTTGCCTTAAGACCACCTGCTTCCCTCTCCTGAGTCTTCAGGATGTCCTCCTTTTCAAAAATATAAATAAGCTAAACAAATGTAAGAGTTGGTATGATTTAAGTCTACATATTGGGGTGAGTTCAAGGAAAATAGGTTAGAAAATGTATCCATTAATGCGCTCTCGGAAACAATTTTAATCCAAATTAAAGACAACTTCTGATTGTATTAGTATTTATTTTACGATCGCTAACCTTATACCGAAATGAACCCATCTCCAATCAAGTTAGGGATCCGAACCGCGCGACAAAAAACGAAAGAAAAGAAAACGGAGCTCATTTCAAAGAAATGGTCTGACTTCCCCATGAAAAAATAACTTTCTTGACATGAGAAAGTTTATTACATTTGATATCAAACTCGATGAGTTTATTATCAAATGTGAAACAGGCCATAAAACCTGGTCAGGTGAAAGTGAGTCAGAGTGGTATTACTAAAGGCATTACTAAAGGTTGTCGTAAAAGAGGGTTTAAGACCTGGTTGCAGTGAATGGTCAGGCCTACTTTATTTTTTTTGAGTGAAGGGTTACTTTATTCTTTTTTTGGGAGTATGACGCACAACTCGGCACGCAATGCGAGAAAGATCGATATAGAGCTAAGTTGCAACATGATAAGCGAATTTCAGAAAAGAAAAGAAGCTAAAAAGCTAAACTGCCAGGCGCTCTGGAAAGGAAAACGTATTCATTTATGTATTAATTTATTTTTATGTTAAGTTGAACTTCTCTATTGTTACTTTAGTCATAATAAGTAGCCTATTCCTAGGCTTTGACCCCTCAGTCATAGCAGCAAAAACATAGTGGTTTGTGTGTGTGTGTGTGTGTGTGTGTGTGTGTGTGTGTGTGTGTGTGTGTGTGTGTGTGTGTGTGTGTGTGTGTGTGTGTGTGTGTGTGTGTGTGTGTGTGTGTGACTGTGTTCTAGTATACTTCAGCCTACACAGAAAATGTTCGAAAATGAAATAATAAAATGATAAATATGAAAAGGGTGGATGTCAATAATTTAATGATAACCATGTTGTATGATAACGTTTTACTCCCAAAAAAAGAGTATTGATTTGTTCAGATTTTGTTTTTATCACTTGCACTTACAGCCACCGCCAGGCGGGGGCTGTAACTGCAAGTGATAAAAAAAGAATCTGAATGATTTCAGTTACAGCCCCCCCCCCCTTGGCGGGGGCTGTAACTGCAAGTGATAAAAAAAGAATCTGAACAAATCAATACTCTTTTTTTTCTTTTTCTTTTTATCTAAAGAGATAAATTTAGGTAGGCCTATAGATGACGGAGCTGGGCGGCAAGCGGAGCTGGGTGTTGTAATGTAACCAACATTTATCATTTGATGAGACAGCACACTAATATACCCCCTTCCATTATTTTTAATCTGTCAGAAGCCTCATCTGACCCAAATCAAATGGATGTCCATAACAAAATAAAGAATGTTCAGAGCTCTGCATTGGGAAATTAAAGGTAACCAGTCCAGGTGTTTATTGTTACAGCAAAGGTACCCAGCTCTGTTCTTGCTTTGTTCAGGACAGCTCTGAAATTCAGCCACAATATGCTGAACTCTCCCTCTGGCCTGGAATTTAACATTTTAAAGCATTGCTGCATCCCTTCAATATAAAAAAATATATCCAAGACAATGAAATGCTGTAATGTTTTTATTGAATTTTGTGTAGACGGCTACATTGCGTATAGGCATAATCAACCAGAAACTAATTTGGCTTCAGAATTTTATTCAAGGTCAATTGATATTCTTAAAATGATGGTCACCAGCCCCATTCCACAAATGCCCCAACAAATCAGTTTGACGAGACGAGAGCATATCGATTAGGCTACAGTTGATTTTAGATGAGAAGTGCAACTGCAGTTGCTCCTCCTGCAGCTGCAGCAGCTGCGCCCGCACCCGCACCTACAACCAAGCAAGACATAACATTTATGAAGGGACACAACAAAACAACTTTTTTGCTTTGTTCATTATATTCTTTTTGTTTCAAGGTAAGAAGGAAACAAATATCCTTTGAAAAGTTGTTTTGCGTGAACTCCCTTTCATAGACCCCATATGATAATCAGTTTGCGTTTGTTTCGGGTCGCCACACATTATAGGCTTACCTGCTGCGGCCATTGCGGCGACCGCGGCCACTCCAGCGGCCCCCAGAGCGATAGGACCAGTGAAAACACCTTCATAACAGATCAGCAGACAAACACAATTAGCAACATGATCATTATATGGCAAAGGATTGGAACACGTAGGATATGAAAACTATTTTAGTTTGATTTACAAGCAACTTATTTTACAGGTTTTATTTGAACGACTTATGAGGATGGCTTACCAACTGTTCCGATGAGGCAAAATATTACTAAACAAAAGAAGAAGACAAAAGCAATCTTTAGATTTGTAGGCTATTACTTTTAAGTATAGGGCTAGCACCAAACATATTCAATTCGAAACCCTGGATAATTGTTCTTTACCAAAAATGTTAAAGGCCCACTATGCAACTTCGGGCATTTCTTGGCTGTTTTCTTGGTTTTGGCACGCACATTTCTCTACACAGCGCCCCCTACAGCTTCGTAGTAGATATTTCACAACACTGTCGTAACAACTCGTTGACGACCCTTCCCCATGCACTTCTACGCGAGCCATGTGCATTTGTTTTCAAAGAAGCCGGCGAATGCGTGGAGCCATGTCCGAAGTAGATGTTCATAAAGTGTAGGCAAGGTTATACATTTTTAAAAAGGTGTATTTGTATTGCAATAAACATAAATCCATCCTTTTTTATAGTTGACGGGGAGAATGTATATCCTAGATTATAATTGTTATATCTTAGGTTGAACAGAACAATCAGTGTAAGAGGTTTGGCCAACATAATAATCTAAATAAACAAGAACCTGGATTCGGGGATTCAGTCTGTATCTGGGGGACGAGACGGACGAACAGCAAAACACCCATGGAAACAAAGGTGTTTATATGGTTGCAACCAAGCAAGCTAGAAACATACAGGGCTCACAACAAAACGGTCGAGAAAACAATTTTTACAGGGCTCACAACAAAATGGTTGAGCAAACACATTTGTACAGAGACTATCAACATCAAGAATACCACGAAGACAAAGGCCACCCAAGGGTACTTTCAATTTCAAAAGCAACACGGCCGAGTCGGCGTCTGATTTGCAGTCTTCTTTTTCTTTCAGTTCACGCTATTCCTGAAAAGCTTGCTCAACGTTTACTCGTGTCTGGCCTCTCTGTCGGTCAGTCTCCCTTTTCTCTTCTTCTGTTCCTCCGACATTGGGTTTCTCTGTCTCTTTTTAGTCGGCGGATCTATGATGAATATAACAATCCCTTAGTTACTTGTGTTTATATCGAGCCGGTTCCGCGTTTGGGGGTCTGTGCCGTAAAGCACCAACGCCCGGAGTTCAGAACTTTCAACGCTCCAACGCGTGACGCTTAGCCACGATAGCCAATAGGCGTGGAGCTTGACCCGACATCACCGACAGAGAGTAGTGACCCTTGCACAGAAGCATACGGCCGACATCTTTCTTTATTCTGGGGGTGGAAATAGTAACATAGTTACGCCATTAAATGCGTTTATGGAAACATTTTTACGAGAAATGTGCATTTTACTTTCATAATGTTCGCTCGGTGAATGTGAAGGATGTTTGGTTTGATAGTTATGACGGAGAGGGAACGCTCCGTTCACTTGCATGGACAGAGTCTCTGGTTGCTAAGCAACCTCAACGTCTTGGCGGACTATTTCTCTGCTGATCAACACTACGAATGCTGGAAACACACCAGACACACCATGTGAAGTTATTTAACCCGATTATCGTTATTTATGAGTCCTTAGCCCAAGTGAAGGACTTCAAGTACCTCGGGGTCTTGTTCTCGAGTGAGGGTACTATAGAGCGTGAGATTGGCCGGAGAATCGGAGCAGCGGGGGCGGTATTGCGTTCGCTTTACCGCACCGTTGTTACGAAAAGAGAGCTGAGCCGCAAGGCAAAGCTCTCGATCTACCGGTCGATCTTCGTTCCTATCCTCACCTATGTCATGAGGGTTGGGTGATGGCCGAAAGGACGAGATCGCGGGTACAAGCGGCCGAGATGAGTTTTCTCAGAAGGGTGGCTGGCGTCTCGGGATAGGGTGAGAAGCTCAGTCATCCGTGAGGAACTCGGATTAGAGCCGCTGCTCCTTTACTTAGAAAGGATTCAGCTGAGGTGGTTCGGGCATCTGGCAAGGATGCCCACTGGGCGCCTCCATTGGGAGGTGTTTCAGGCACGTCCAGTGGGGAAGAGTCCTCGGGGAAGACCCTGGACTAGGTGGAGACCTCGGGGAAGACCCTGGACTAGGTGGATAGATTATATCTCAACACTGGCCTGGGAATGCCTCGGGATCCCCCCGTCAGAACTGGTCAATGTGGCCCGGGAAAGGGAAGTCTGGAGCCCCCTGCTTGAGCTGCTCCTCCCGCGACCCGACCCCGGGTAAACGGATGACGATGAGATGAGATCGTTATTTATATCCGAGATTATTTAATCTAACCCGATCTAAACTCTTAACGCGGTTGGTGTGGCCGTACCATTAGTCGATTGATCCATGATGAATGCAACAATTGCCTCGCAACTGGCTGTTTATATCTAGCCGGTGCCATGTTTGGGTGTGTGTCTGTGCCGTAAAGCATTTTCGAAACTACAATCTGACTACATTTTCGAGGATACTTCCGTTGCGTCACATCCGGATTGTGTCGGTCCGAACAGAGCAAGTTGCATATGCGCTTTTTCACTGGAGAGGCGACATGGGTAAATGACACACCCACCAATCGACCCAGAAATGGATGCAGAACCATCAGCATAACTCTCAACCTGCATACTTAATGTAATTTTGGCTAAAAAAGTTGCATAGTGGGCCTTTAAGCCTTTTTGTCACACCATGAGTACCCCTTCACTCATGCAATGACTATGCTGCACACATTCGTTAATTTATCCACATACCCCCTGCAGTTTGCTTGCGCACCTCAGGTGGTATATGTACCATATACCCCTTGTTGGGAGGCACTGCCTTAAACGATCAATGTGCACTAGGAGACACAAACATTTTAACACTATGAGAAGCATTATGAAAAGTTCTCCCAAAATACTGTTAGGCTTATCAAAAGTATGATCTATTGACCGTAGGTCACATTACTTTTTAGACATGTCATTTCTTTCAACCTTGTTACTTAAATTTAAGTAAAGGAATTATATTAAAAAATATTAATTCATTCATTTTAGTTAATATAATTATAATAAATGTAATACTGTAGGCTAAACTATGAATAATATACCATTACTTGTGTGATACAATGCATTATTAAAGCAAGAAATGACTGGATGACTGTACCAATGACTGGATGCAAAGGCTGACCTAAAATTGCAATACACAAAAAGGCCACAAGATGTTTATCTCACTACAAGCTACAAGTAACAGCAAGGATTTCTCTTATTACCAATTTGTGTTGCTAATCAACTGTCAATACAAAATAAAATGTTAGGTGTGTGAAATTATGCCAGGACTTGGAAAGAATAGGATTTTCATCCATTTAATTTTGAATATAAAATAAAAAGTGATGACACACATAACAATTGAAGTTAAACACTTATATTTACAATGAGTCAATAATTACTTAACTGTACAAAATAAAATAAATCACTTAACTTAACAAATCACACCACGAGCAGCAAACATATCAGCTATTTTTAGGCATTTCGTAGCATCTGCCTGAAGGGCTGCTTTTTTCTGGTCCCTGGCTCTTTCAGCGCCACCCTTTCTTTTCTTCCCACTAGGGTCCATATTGCCCGTTTTCGATCCGCCTGCTAGCAGTGGCTAACCAACCAAGTCACCAACGGAGGCTGAGATGGAGGGGTAGGCGTAATTGGCCTGCCCCTCACCTCATTGGCCCAGGCTTCAATCAATCATGATAAAGGGCAGATCTGCCAGTTTAACTTGCATTAACTTGAATTGACGTTAATGTGGCCTGCATTGAAGTTAACGTGGCCTGCTACCTTAGACGCGAGTGTGGGTTTTTTCCCCAACTGCTTTTGACATGCGTACCCCTTAAGCCTTTTTGTCACACCATGAGTACCCCTTCACTCATGCAATGACTATGCTGCACACATTCGTTAATTTATCCACATACCCCCTGCAGTTTGCTTGCGCACCTCAGGTGGTATATGTACCATATACCCCTTGTTGGGAAGCACTGCCTTAAACGATCAATGTGCACTAGGAGACACAAACATTTTAACACTATGAGAAGCATTATGAAAAGTTCTCCCAAAATACTGTTAGGCTTATCAAAAGTATGATCTATTGACCGTAGGTCACATTACTTTTTAGACATGTCATTTCTTTCAACCTTGTTACTTAAATTTAAGTAAAGGAATTATATTAAAAAATATTAATTCATTCATTTTAGTTAATATAATTATAATAAATGTAATACTGTAGGCTAAACTATGAATAATATACCATTACTTGTGTGATACAATGCATTATTAAAGCAAGAAATGACTGGATGACTGTACCAATGACTGGATGCAAAGGCTGACCTAAAATTGCAATACACAAAAAGGCCACAAGATGTTTATCTCACTACAAGCTACAAGTAACAGCAAGGATTTCTCTTATTACCAATTTGTGTTGCTAATCAACTGTCAATACAAAATAAAATGTTAGGTGTGTGAAATTATGCCAGGACTTGGAAAGAATAGGATTTTCATCCATTTAATTTTGAATATAAAATAAAAAGTGATGACACACATAACAATTGAAGTTAAACACTTATATTTACAATGAGTCAATAATTACTTAACTGTACAAAATAAAATAAATCACTTAACTTAACAAATCACACCACGAGCAGCAAACATATCAGCTATTTTTAGGCATTTCGTAGCATCTGCCTGAAGGGCTGCTTTTTTCTGGTCCCTGGCTCTTTCAGCGCCACCCTTTCTTTTCTTCCCACTAGGGTCCATATTGCCCGTTTTCGATCTGCCTGCTAGCAGTGGCTAACCAACCAAGTCACCAACGGAGGCTGAGATGGAGGGGTAGGCGTAATTGGCCTGCCCCTCACCTCATTGGCCCAGGCTTCAATCAATCATGATAAAGGGCAGATCTGCCAGTTTAACTTGCATTAACTTGAATTGACGTTAATGTGGCCTGCATTGAAGTTAACGTGGCCTGCTACGTTAGACGCGAGTTTGGCATGAATAAAAAAATAAATAAAAGGCTTCAGGCCACCGGGCATATGCCCGCCATGCCCTATGCCCAGTCCAGCGGTGGGAGAGACTCACCGCAGGAAGACAGATAATCGAGGGAAAGGGCAGGGTATTTGGTAGGGGTGGGAATCTCTTGGCACCTCCCGATTATGAGGTCAACGAATCGATTCTGAAGCGATTATCGATGCATCTCGATGCAACCATTTTTTTGATGTACATTTCCATGCGTGATTTAAAAAAAATATATATAGACATCTTGGTTTGCTACTCAGAGTTTGCTAATCACTTCCTAGTTTTTGTGATGATCATTAAAGACATCAACAGATGAATTAACTAGGGATGCACCGAATATTCGGCCACCGAAAATGTTCGGCCGAAGGAGTAAAAAGGCCGAAAGAAATGCACCGAACATTTCTTTTTTTGATTAAAAAAAAAGAAAAAAAAAATCTTAAATTCTTGCTATAAGGTCTGCTGGAATGTTAGAAATCGTTCATTATTAAATAAATATTTTGTATCAAATTTGATTTTTTTTATTGAAAAGCAAGACAAAAAAGTTTATAAAGGACATTTAATTGTTTGATTTATGCAATGGTGAAAAATTAAAGCAAAATGAATGAAAAACAGCAAAAGCCACATTCGGTATTCGGTTTCGGCTTTCGGCCAACTGTTTCAGTATATTCGGTTTCGGTTATGGCCAAGAATTTTCATTTTGGTGCATCCCTAGAATTAACTTATCTAATATTTCATGAGAGAGAAAGCTTTTGTCACAAATATGACTTTCTATGAACAATGCAATAATCAATGCAGCTTGCATGATAACACAATATGGAAGCATGCAAAAAATAGGTTTCAGTTTTCTTTTCTTTCTTATCTTTCTTTTCTATGTCATGAAAGGAAAAAGCTGCTCTTGAATTAGAAGGAGTTCTCGAGTCTGGCTGTGAGTTTGCGCGCATGCTATGCGTAGACTGAATCGCAATCGTGTCAAGACAAATCAGATTGGCCAATACACACTGAAGATAAATTCAATCATTTTCAAATTACAAAAATTATCCCTCTCTGGCGAACAGAATGTTGCAGCAGGCAAAAAAAATGGCAAGGGACCTACGGCAAGGGATAATTCAGATTATTAATTTATCTGCATCGGGGCAGAATCGTTCTAGCAAGAATCGCGATGCATCAAACTATCGATTATTTTTCCCACCGCTAGTATTTGGGTATGTCCCTGTACAACTACGCGTTCACACAGCAGAACAGATGGGTACAGGACGGAAGGGAAATTGCAGCCTTAAGCTGACAAATGTAAATGTCACGTAAAAACGCCACCAAACGATTCACTTCGTAAATGTGGAAGTTGAACTTCAAGCCAATCATCCCTTCATCTCATACGCTCTTTTAAAAACTTGCATCTGATTGTATGGCTGGACGATTTGGGCTTCTTCTCAAAGCTCTCTCCAAGCTTCATCACATGCTCCTCTTTATCCAAAAGCGGATTTGTAGTTCCGTTCATTGCTTCTATTATATGGTCAAAACTTACATAGGTTTAAAATCACTGAAGTACAGAATTTGTTTATGCAAAGTGAACACAGCAGAGGCCAAGCCCAATGACGAACTGCGGCGAGCATCTGATTCCTGTTTGGTTCCTGCTACGAAATACTTCCGACAGTGTGCGAAAACATCGTTTTAAGATTATACTTATTACCTTTATTAAACATTGGATTAATAATCCATGATTACAAATTAACAACACATTACATTACACATCCGAAAGATTGAATCTTTTTTAGAGATAAATGAACCAGACGGATTGTGAGAAACCCGACGCGGAATAATATATGGGACGGACATGGTGGGCTCATGTTGTATACACTGCTTTTGGTGCTGAGTCTGACCACTGATTGATACAGTGTCAGGCGTTAAAAAAACGAACTATCCGACATGGAATGGGAAATATAGTGTTTTACAAGCGATCATGTATCCACTGAAGAACAGTCTATTTTCGATAAACCCCAGGTTGAGATCAACAGCAACTTAGACATGTCACTGAGCCAAGCAGAGTCGCATAAGCTCCCCATTGACAAGATTCTGGTCTCAGAATTCAAGCAGATGAAATTAGAAAAGGAAGCACAGAAAAACTGGGACTTATTCTGTAAAAGAAACACTACTCATTTCTTCAAGGACAGACATTGGACTACGCAGGAGTTTGAAGAACTGAAGTTGTGCAGAGAGGTATTAATGGATGAAGTAGCCTTTATTGATTTGGTGATTCACAAACAAGTCCAAGCGAGTTTTATATGTCGTTTTATTCTTTCTATTTTTTCAAGATTCAAGATTCAAGATTTTATTAAATGTCCCACGAGGGCAAATTTGTTCGCAGCCAGGAGAAGTGGTTTAACCCACAAGACAAGACAAAACAACAATGAACACAAAACACTGTGGAGACAAAGTGCTCGAAAGATAAAGTGCAAGGATATAGAAAATGTAAAATACAAATTAAAACATTAAAACATTAAAACATTAAAATAGATTTAAAAAAAAAAAAGTAAAATAAATTATCTGCTGCTGGCCGCATTGAATGCCCGGATGGCTGCAGGGACAAAAGAATGCCCATATCTATTCCTGCTGATCCTTGGTAAACACAAACGTTTGCCAGAAGGCAACAGCCTGAATTCAGAGCTCAGCGGGTGGGCACTGTCAAGACGGATATGAGAGGTTTTCTTGAACAGCTGTCTGTTATAAAAGCAATTGAGGCCCTCTAGCTGGATGCCAGTGATTTTGGAGGCAGTTTTAACAATAATGCCAAGAGAATTTTTGTCCTTGACAGTGAGGTTACCAAACCAGCAGATGAGAGAGAAGGAGATGACAGAGTGTATATATGCACAGTAAAACAGTTTCAACAGACTTTTTGAAACGTTGAATCTGACTAGTTTCCTAAGGCAGTAAAGACGTTGCTGGCCCCTCTTGCACAGCATGTCCGTGTTAACATCAAATTTTAGGTTATTGTCGATGATCGTGCCCAGGTATTTATAACTAGACACAAATTCCACTGGCTGGTCACAGATGATAGTGTTCTCAATGGGATGGGGGCCACGTCTGAAATCAATGCAGAGCTCCTTAGTTTTTGAGATGTTCAGCTCAAGGAATGCATCGTTGCAGCAGGTCAGGAAGTCCTCTACAACCTGGCCATGCACAGTCTCATCATCATTGAGAAGGCTGACTATGACCGAATCATCGGCGTATTTTAGGATGAAACGGTTGTCGTGGTTACTGCGACAGTCGTCGGTGTATAAAATAAACAAAAGAGCAGAGAGAACACAGCCCTGTGGCGAACCAGTGGAGGTGGACAGAAGGCTAGACACAGTTGTATACCTTAACACATTGGGATCTGTTAGTTAAAAAATCCAGTATCCAACCTACTAAACATGGGTCTAGGCTAAAGGTGTTAACTAGCTTGTCAATAAGAACATGGGGCTGGATCGTGTTAAAAGCCGAGGAGAAATCGACAAAAAGTAGCCTGGCGTGCTTCTTACTGCCCTCAAGGTGTTTAAAAAGCAGATTTAAAAGAGTAGCAGTAGCATCCTGGACGCCTCTTCCCTCCCTATAAGCAAATTGAAAAGGGTCAAGAAGGCTCTTTGTTTTTTCCACAAGCTCTGATTTGACAAGTTTCTCAAATTGCTTCATAACCAGGGAAGTAAGGGCTACGGGTCTGAAATCGCTAAGTGTTTTTGGATTAATGCGCTTGCCAATGGGTACTATGGTAGACTGTTTCCAGAGGGAGGGTACTATCTGCAGTCTGAGAGATCAGTTAAAAATCAAATTAAAAATGGGACCCAATTGATCCGCACAGGTATTTAATAAACGGCCGCCGATGTGATCGGGGCCTGGGCCTTTACGGGGGTTGCATTTTTTGAAGCAATTGATCACATCCTGTTCCATAAAAAAGGGTTTAGAGGGGGGGGCGGACAGATGTCTATTTTTGATCACCGAGTGTTCCTCGCTAAAATCGTGCGTTTCGTATCTGACATAAAAATTGTTGAGGCTCTGTGCAAGGTGCAAGTCACTGGTGTAATTGGCTAAAGAAACCTTTTTTCTTTTCTCTTTCAGCCCAGTTTTGCCAGCCCAGACCTCTCTTTTAATTTCTTTTTGCAGACGTCTCAGTTCTACTGAATTACCCTCTTTAAAGGCTTTGTTCTTCAAGTGAAGAAGAGGTCTAAGGGACTTTGTTATCCATGGTTTGGAATTAGGATAAACTTTGATTGTTTTCACTGGGATAATGATTTTCTCACAGTACACAGACCAGCTGGTAACAACATCAGTCAGTTCATTGATATCGGCAGAGGACTTGGAGAACATGTCCCAATCTGTGGCTTCAAAAAGGCCACGAAGAGTCTCACATGCATTTTTGTCATTCCAGTTCTTAATGCGGATGCTCTGCACTTTTCCCCTTTTAAGTGCAGTGCGATACACAGGAAAAAGATGAACACAGTTATGGTCGGAGGATCCTAGAGGCGGGAGGGGTACAGATTTGTATGCATCTTTAACATTACCATAGCACATGTCTAAGGTTTTATTAGACCTGGTCGGACAAGTGACATATTGATGGAAGTCTCTGAGAGTCTTCAGTTTGAGTCTCAAAGGCTGGTGCTGTTGGAGGCTGGTTGTGGCGTAGGAAACTGCATTTTTCCTCTGCTGAAAGAGGATCGCAACATCTTTATATATGTCTGTGACTTCTCACAGAGAGATGTGGACTTTTTCAAGGTATTACATGTTTTTTTGCTACATAACCATCTAGCTGTCTTGTATCATGGATCACTCCCTCTCTAATTCAAACACAGCTATTGCAACTAAAACGTCTTATTGGCGGATAAAGTTACCCATGGTAACTGTATTCAAGGAGACACATTGTGGTGTTTTCCCAACAAGTAAAAATAGTATACGAGTTCCAGACAACATGTTTTTGAAGCTTTGAGGAACAAAAATCCTGCCTACCACTATTCCCCTCTGTTTCAGTCCCTTCAGAATATGCTGTTTCTGGTGTCTGTAGCTTTAATGCAACTGAGCTGCTGTCCGTTGCATACAAATTAGCTGTCAGAGTGAACCACAGCATGGAGGAGAAGTGATGTTGTCGTTTGGTAACTATAGGAGGGATACTTTCAGAAATGCACATCCCACTCAAAAAATCATGTACAGACTTATTTCAAAGTTTGTATGCGTGTGGAAGCACCAGTGACCCAAAGCAACACCCCAAATCCAAGGAAAAGTGTTGTTTTCATGAATCCCCTTTAAAATGATTTAATAAGTCATTTTAGCTAATTAAGTAGTTATGCGATACACCTGTGCTCTGCTTATTGAAACTGAATTGAAATGGCATTCCGAGGGGATAGGCAGGCCAGTGAAAATAATACTTTTTTAAAGGCTATGTCAGAGGGTTTGGTTCTCCTTCGCTGTCACCCGAGAGGGTTCTTGTCTCGTACTCTAATGGTCTGAAGTATATTTGAGAAGAAAAATTCAAACGGGGAGGACCTGCAGCCCCGATGGACAAGACCTGCAGCATCCAAGGACACGGGTTGCTGAAGGCATACAACGGTCATGAGTAGATGCCAGTACATGCTGACCTGAGAAGGATCTCGGAAGAACTTTGAGGAACCCACAGTAACGATGAAGGGGAAGATGGTTGCAACAAAGGATAGCAGAATGATTTGGATGGAGAAGGAAGGCAATAGGGTTGCCGCGGTATACGGTATTAACAGTGTTACCGGCGTTGAGGCCAACACCGATTACTCGGTGTTGCACACCGGCAACACTGAGTTTTTTATTTTTTTTATTTTTTTCAGTAATAAAAAACAAATTCAGTAAAAATGAATAAGATAAGATAAGATATATTTATTTGTCATTGCACAGAAGTACAACGAAATTCAGTGCACTCACATACTGGTCTCATTTAAAAAAGTAACATAATAAATAGTAAATAAATAAAGAAAATACATTCAACATTTCGTTCACTCACTACATTCATGTCGTCATACACTATACCGTTAACTTAGTGCCATTGTATGCCTAAAAATAGTATGCCTTAAAATAGTAGTACAAATATGTAAAGTGCTGAGCATTGCATTACATGTGGACGTCACTGATTAATACTGTCGGAACTAGTGGACTTATTTTCAGGTCAGAGTTAAGTATGGTGACTGCTTTGGGATAGAAACTGTTCATGAATCTTGTGGTGCGTGTTTTGATGGACCTGTAACATTTCCCTGAGGGCAGCAGTTCAAACAGATAATTGGCATGGTGGTATGAGTCTTTCAGAATGTTGTGTGTCTTCTGCAAGCATCGGGAGTTGAAGATGGTGTCCATGGTAGGTAGCTGTTGGTTGATGATGTTATGGGCGGTTTTTATAATCCTCTGCAGTGACTTTCTGTCTGCAGCAGAACTGCTACCAAACCACGACAGGATTCCGTAGGTGAGCACACTCTCGATGGAGCAGCGATAGAAGGACCTTAGGTGCTGTTGTGAGAGATTGACTTTCCTGAGTGTGCGGAGAAAGTATAACCGCTGCTGTGCTTTCTTAACTATTGCTGTGGTGTTTATTTCCCATGATAAGTTCTCTGAGATGTGTACGCCCAAGAATTTGAAGCTGGACACTCTCTCCACCGTCTCCCCGTTGATGTGTAGTGGTGTGTGTGTGTCCTGCTTCTTCCTCTAATGTGATAAAAAGAAAAGAAAAGAAAAAAAAGAAGAGATTTTGGCATCTGAGAGAAACTAAGATGATTCATTTCTTTTTAACCGTTATTATCTTCCGGTTAAAGATCTTATCGGTTAACCATGGACATCCCTTATATACTGTATATTTATAAATGTATATCAGACATACATTGTATGTTTTTTTTGTGCTATCCCATTTTTGTTTTGTTTTTTTCTCACTTAAAGGCCCACTATGCAACTTCGGGCATTTCTTGGCTGTTTTCTTGGTTTTGGCACGCACATTTCTCTACACAGCGCCCCCTACAGCTTCGTAGTAGATATTTCACAACACTGTCGTAACAACTCGTTGACGTCCCTTCCCCATGCTCTTCTACGCGAGCCATGTGCATTTGTTTTCAAAGAAGCCGGCGAATGCGCGGAGCCATGTCCGAAATAGATGTTCATAAAGTGTAGGCAAGGTTATACATTTTTAAAATGGTGTATTTGCATTGCAATAAACATAAATCCATCATTTTTTATAGTTGACGGGGAGAATTTATACCCTAGGTTATAATTATTTTATCTTAGGTTGAACAGAACAATCAGTGTAAGAGGTTTGGCCAACATAATAATCGAAATAAACAAGAACCTGGATTCGGGGATTCAGTCTGTATCTGGGGGACGAGACATACGAACAGCAAAACACCCATGGAAACAAAGGTGTTTATATGGTTGCAACCAAGCAAGCTAGAAACAAACAGGGCTCACAACAAAACGGTCGACAAAACAATTTTCAAAGGGCTCAAAAAGATGGTTGAGCAAACACATGTGTACAGAGACTATCAGAATCAAGAATATTACGCAGACAAAGTTCACCCAAGGGTAGCCTACTTTCAATTTCAAAAGCAACACGGCCGAGTCGGCGTCTGATTTGCAGTCTTCTTTTTCTTTCAGTTCACGCTATTCCTGAAAAGCTTGCCCAACGTTTACTCGTGTCTGGCCTCTCTGTCGGTCTGTCTCCCTTTTCTCTTCTTCTGTTCCTCCGACATTGGGTTTCTCTGTCTCTTTTTAGTCGGCTGATCTATGATGAATATAACAATCCATTAGTTACTTGTGTTTATATCGAGCCGGTTCCGTGTTTGTGGGTCTGTGCCGTAAAGCAATTCGTTACTGTAGTGACCATAGTAGTGACCCTTGCACAGAAGCATACGGCCGACATCTTTCTTTTTTCTGGGTGGAAATAGTAACATAGTTACGCCATTAAATGCGTTTATGGAAACATAAACATTTTAGCGAGAAATGTGCATTTTACTTTCAGAATGTTCGCTCGGTGAATGTGAAGGATGTTTGGTTTGATAGTTATGACGAAGAGTGAACGCTCCGTTCACTTGCATGGACAGAGTCTCTGGCTGCTAAGCAACCTCAACGTCTTGGCGGACTATTTCTCTGCTGATCAACACTACGAATGCTGGAAACACACCAGACACACCATGTGAAGTTATTTAACCCGATTATCGTTATTTATGAGTCCTTAGCCCAAGTGAAGGAGTTCAAGTACCTCGGGGTCTTGTTCGCGAGTGAGGGTACTATGGAGCGTGAGATTGGCCGGAGAATCAGAGCAGCGGGGGCGGTATTGCGTTCGCTTTACCGCACCGTTGTTACGAAAAGAGAGCTGAGCCGCAAGGCAAAGCTCTCGATCTACCGGTCGATCTTCGTTCCTATCCTCACCTATGGTCATGAGGGTTGGGTGATGACCGAAAGGACGAGATCGCGGGTAAAAGCGGCCGAGATGAGTTTTCTCAGAAGGGTGGCTGGCGTCTCGGGATAGGGTGAGAAGCTCAGTAATCCGTGAGGAACTCGGATTAGAGCCGCTGCTCCTTTACTTAGAAAGGAGTCAGCTGAGGTGGTTCGGGCATCTGGCAAGGATGCCTACTGGGCGCCTCCCTTTGGAGGTGTTTCAGGCACGTCCATTGGGGAGGAGACCTCGGGGAAGACCCAGGACTAGGTGGAGAGATTATATCTCAACACTGGCCTGGGAACGCCTCGGGATCCCCCCGTCAGAGCTGGTCAATGTGGCCCGGGAAAGGGAAGTCTGGAGCCCCCTGCTTGAGCTGCTCCCCCCGCGACCCGACCCCGGATAAACGGATGACGATGAGATGAGATCGTTATTTATATCCGAGATTATTTAATCTAACCCGATCTAAACTCTATCATGCACCCAAACACGGCGGCGTTTGGGTTTCCTACCTCGGACAACAATTGCCTCGCAACTGGCTGTTTATATCTAGCCGGTGCCATGTTTGGGTGTGTGTCTGTGCCGTAAAGCATTTTCGAAACTACAATCTGACTACATTTTCGGGATACTTCAGCTGCGTCACATCCGGATTGTGTCGGTCCGAACAGATCAAGTTGCATATGCGCTTTTTCACTGGAGAGGCGACATGGGTAAATGACACACCCACCAATCAACCCAGAAATGGATGCAGAACCATCAGCATAACTCTCAACCTGCATACTTAATGTAATTTTGGCTAAAAAAGTTGCATAGTGGGCCTTTAATATTACTTTTAATAGTTCCGGGACGTTGGAGCAATAACCTGGTGTTTTTACATTTCTGCCTGCAATGTGAATTTGAAGTACTGTTCAGTTTTTGAATAAAGATGCGGCAATTTACAATGTTTCTTTTTTTATCCGATTTATCGATTAATCGAAAAAAGAATCGACAGATTAATTTATTATTAAAATAATCGTTAGTTGCAGCCCTAGTTAACATAACTATTGTTTTGCTTAATGTCCGCTTCTGTCATTTGAGGCTAGAGAATGTGATCCCATGTCAGCCAAACATGGGGATGTGCTTGAGCACAAGGCCCGAGCCTATGATAGTGTAGGCCAGTGGGGCCCGGGTAACGTGTTACCCCCACTCATAGCTTGCGAAATAGATCAGGTTCATTCAGCCATTGGACTGCATAAAGTAACAGCATGTGTCACCGCGGCTTAAACTTGCATTTCTGTTTTAATTGTATGGGATAAAGTGTTTCCCAAAGCCTGTGTTTGAAACTTGTGTGTTGCTACTGATTGACCTCCTCATAGCCTAGTTTATCCTGTTTGTGGATTTTACAGTGAGGCATTTTCTTTTTGCAGACAGGGATATACTTCTTTCAGGAAAAACATTTTCCCATAACCTGAACAAGTGTTATACAGACATGGAATCGAAGCTCAAAATAATTTTCGAGTCCTCCCTGGATCATGTGTCCGCCAACAATAAGTTAGGAACGACGAATGATGGTGCACTGGATAGACAGCATTACCTTAAAGCTACAGCACCTCTTTTCCATGTTACATATAAAAGCGGCACCAACCCAATAGACATATGTTAATATATAATTTGCATTATTTTTTGTTTGACAAGTTACATTTAAACACTCTACTCTGTCATTTGAGTGAGGGAGTTCAGAACACACATCCTTTTCGTCCCTATGAAGCTGCCCAAAAGAATAAGGTCATTGTAGTTGAGCCTTTTGTTGCCTGCCCCCAGTTTTTTTGTTTGAGCCTCAAACCAGTCCAGCTCTAGAGTTGGCCAACCTGTTGTCAGACAGCTGGAGGCAGCAAACGTCTAAACAAATAAGCTGTCTCGAGTAAACCTCTGCAATTGCAAATACCTATTCAGCTATATATAACCCCTCTTTATTTTTTTTCTGCTGAATTGTTGTTATTCCACAGCATGGTTCAATATTTGATTGATACGCTGATTGGTCAATAACCTTTACAAGTCATTTCACTACAAATCCATTGTTAAAAACAACGTCAAATAAAACTATCCACATATTTGGATTAAAGATCACGTGTGTTGGTGGCGATGAGCCTCCTATCCCGGTTAGTTTAAGGAATGTAAGGGGCAGCAATACCTGCGGACATGTATTGTAGCCACATAGGCTACTTTGTGGGAGTGTCCCTCAAAGGGGAAGGGCACGTATTGCTGGCCGCATACAGCACATTACCATCAACACAAAGCCAAACACACCCTGGCCCAAACCAGTTGTCATTTGCCTCCTACCTGTATAATGACAAGCACTGATCGGAAATAATACTAGCCGATCTAATTCATCATTGGCAGGGAAAATCTCATTCAAAGGTGAGTTGTTGATGTGTTTGGTATTTATCATGGTCTGCATCCAGACTTTTAGTAAAGGGTGCCAGCCTTCTGCGGGCAACCAGAAAACATTATGAACAAAAATACCTATATATATTTTTTTTCTTATTTATAATTCATTCATTCCTTTGATTCCTTAGCAGAATCCAAGGTGGACAAAGATGACGTGGTCACGAAATGTCTTGGCAGCTGTTCTCATACTGGGGTGCACCACTTATGTGTACTTTCTTTACATTCAACCCTCCGTGCACAACTGCTCATCGGACGGACGTCTATTTGCACACTACACCAGTGTAGTGAGAGAACAGACTCCTAAGAAGCCCCTGCTGTTAATCTGGGCCATACCTTTGAATATCAAATTTGACTTCAATGATTGCAAGAAATATTATAATATCTCAAGCTGTGATCTGACATACAACAGATCCTTATACCAGCAGGCGGACGCGGTCATGTTCTATCAGAAGAATATACGCAGTGTGGCCCACATGCCACAAGAATCCCGCCCACAACGACAGAAGTGGATCTGGTACAACGTGGAGTCGCCATCAAACACACTCAAGCTCCCAGGAATAAATAATATATTCAACCTGACGTTGAGTTATAGAAGAGATGCTGACATCATTGCGCGGTATGACGTTGTGATAAAGGATGAACCAGATGACCACTTTGTTTTGCCCAAGAAGGACAGACTGGTGTGCTGGATGGTTAGTAACATGTGGACTGCTGGTTCGAGGGTCAGAACAGCATACTACAAAGAGCTCACCAAGCATATCAAAGTGGATGTCTTTGGTCTTGGGTTTTCTGTGCCACTGCCAGCGGAACGTTATTACCCGATGATGCAGAGTTGCAAGTTTTACTTGGCTTTTGAGAACTCTGCCCACAAAGACTACATAACAGAGAAGATGAACGGACCCTTGTCTTCGGGAACTGTGCCAATCGTTTTGGGGATGCCTAGAGACAATTATGAAGAGTTCATGCCGGGTGATTCTTTCATTCATGTCAATGACTTTCCCGATGCCAAGGCGATGGCCCAATACCTGCTCGAGTTGGACAAGAACGACGATAAGTACATGAAGTACTTTGCTTGGAGGCGGTTTTACACCGCCACGCCGCATCTTCTGACCACTAAAAACGAGTTCACGCAACCCACCTGCTTGGCCTGTAACCACATATCGAGGGACAATCGATATAGCGTTGTTCATAATCTGTATGGGTGGTACCATTCAAGCAGATGATTGCTTCATGTAGGGCAGAGGTCTTCAACAGGGGGCCCAAGTTCTTGTATCTCTTCTAATGTATACCTATTTTCCTCCCTAAAACCTTTCCCATTCTCTTGATAGCTCACTCTCACAATTTATTTGGAACAAAAGCACCCCTAGGATCAAAAATGAAATTCTACAAAAACCTAAACAGTTTGGCAGCCTAGCTCTCCCTAACTTTTTGCTTTACTATTGGGCTGCAAACATTAGAACAATATTGTATTGGTGTAGCACCAACAGCCAACCTCCATCATGGCTGCAGGTTGAGGAAGCCTCATGTGGTCCCTCTTCTCTGATGTTGCTGTTGTTCCTCCCCCCGACTTCGTCGCCAACCACGCACACCAGTAGTGTTGTAGTGAAGAACTGCCTTAAAATCTGGAATCCGTTTGGGCGGCACTTTGGGCTACAGATGGTACCTGTCTCGGCCCCAGTACATTCTAACCCTCTGTTCACTCCTTCAGCTATTGACAAGGATTTTTGATTTGGAAAGACCTAGGGATTGATTCAATAAAACTGCTTTACATTAGTGGCATATTTGCTTCCTTCGACCAGCTAACTCAGACCTTCAATTTGAGGCCCACTCATTTCTTTAGATAGTTGCAAGTCAAGAGATTTTGTTCGTAATCATTTTCCTGGCTTCCCTGCCCTCCGTCCCCCCACTCTTGTTGATACAATATTTGATGTTGTTAACCCCAATCTCAAAGGTACCATTACAATACTGTACAATACTCTTCTCAAAAGTCAGACGACAACCGCTGATGCTTTGCGCAATGCTTGGTCTGCGGAGCTTGGGGAAGATATAGGTCCAGTCGCATGGGAGCATGCCCTGAGGTGGGTCAACTCATCGTCTATCTGTGCTCGTCTTGGGGTTTTACAGTGCAAAGTGGTTCACAGAGTTCACTGGTCTAAAAGTAAGCTTGCTCATATCTACCCTGACATTGATCCAAAATGTGATAAATGTCGGCAACGACCAGCCAATCTCAGTCACATGTTCTGGTCTTGCCCCACCCATGCTCCTTTCTGGACTTGCGTCTTTGACTCCCTCTCAGACATCACATCTGCCAACATCCAACCCTCACCATTACTCGCCCTGTTTGGTGTCTGTCCCATTGGCCTCTCACTGCCCTCCTATTTTGCTGAGCTTGTTGCCTTTCTCGCAATGCTGGCAAGGCGTGCAATTCTGTTGCATTGGAAAAACCCTTTTCCCCCAACTCACTCTCAATGGATAAAGGATGCCCTTCATTTCGAACGATTAGAGAAAATTAAACACACTTGATTCTCAGAACGCAAATTCCATAAAATCTGGCAACCTTTCCTGGGTCATGTCAGATCTCTCCACATAGACATTGACCCTGATGTCTAGACAACCTAGTTATACACCACCCCCCCAATAGGCAGTAGTTTGCAGCACATTTATTTTTATATTTCTTTTATTATTATTATTATATTTTGTTTTTTTACTGATATTATTTTTTTTCATTTTAGTGCTGTTAGTGTTATTTTATTTTGTGTCTTTGTAACCAAATGAGCATGCATGACTTGTATACGTATCTTTTTGTATATGTTAAGGCATGCATGGCCGATTCACTACCATTAATACCTGTATCAAAGCCCATTATACCATATTTCATTGATACTTCTCTGTAAGGGAGGGAAGGGGTGGGGGGATGGGGGTCGGCAGTCAACTGTCTCTTTGTTAGTACCTTATTTCACAGAATGTTTCAATTTAACTTGAGGTGCACTGTATTCTGTTATCATAATCTCAAAAATAAATTATGGATAAAAAAAGGGATGTTCGTGACTGTCCACACAGTCCTTTAAATAGTGAACTTCATCACAGGCTCACAAAAGCGCCTACAGTGCTTTATGGCAAACAATCGCAACAAAAAACGCCAGCAGAAATGTTCAGACCCCCGCTATTGTCAGCGTGATTCATGTACAGTATGTCTTCTGTCATTCATCAATGTGAGGACAGATTAACCAAAATGGTAGAATTAAAATGAGAAGGAGACAGAGGATGCAGTTCGAAAGCGACCTCCCACTCAAGAGTAATGGAATCATTAGATTTTATTGTATGCCTTGTGACGTGGCGTTTGATCGGTACATTTTGGCTGCGCATGTATTTTTGGAATTTTTAATTGCTGTAATAAATTCTGTTGTTGTTGACTTAACATCCGTCTTTGCTGTTCAATTCTAACAGGAGTCTATGTTTAATATATCGGTAGTAACCACTGTTTTTATGGTTTTGCGAAATTGTGGCAGCTTGACATTCTGTGTCAAGCTGGCTTGACACTGAAAGCCCAAATTTATTCAGAAAACAATGAAATTCCAAAAGAATCACATTCTTTTCTTTGTCACTGTATGTACGCATTTAAGAAAAATATGGATGAGATCAGTCTATTGAGCCTTGAAACCCCCCGTTGTAAATATCTGTGGTCAGAGAAAAAGTACAACAATATATTTGCTCATGGGACATGATGATGATGGAATATTTCAACATGTTATTGACAAACTATGCAGACACAGATGCAGAGGGAAGTGCCACATCCTCCACCCAGAAATAAGTCACCAACAGAGAAAGAATTCCTCTATCTATCTCTGTGATAAACACACACCTTGAACAGTGTGAAACGATGCAGCAGACTGAGTCGGACTACATTAACGCCCCTTCCTCTTCATCAAATGATGAAGATGCAAGGGAAACTGAGAAATCGAGCTGTTTTTCTGGTAAACAAGTTTTTTTTTTTCAAAGGCACTATCAGGTTGTACCATTAATTTCATAATAGGCCTGTTTGTCACTATTTAATTTAAAGTGAGTCTCTTGGTATTATGTTGCTTTACTCTTTGGTCGAAGTGGGGGCGGGGTATAGTTTGAGGATCAAAATGTTTAAATGTGGCACATCAAAATGTGTACTTTTCATGTATGTGTCGATGCATGTGCATGACGTTTATCAAACAGCATTGGGAGTTTGCAGAGTGGTTGGTGTAAGTTTGGGTCTTCTCTGCGTTCTACAAGCCACCCTCAACATTTCACTGCGCCTTCATAAAACCTGTAAGTAGGCCTATATCCATCTGTAATATCACATTTTCTCATCAAACTGTATAAGAGAAAAAGGGTTAGGATTATGAGAAGCCAAGGTTCAAGGCTGAGATCTCTTTGGCGTTGAACCTGCCTAACTAAGAGGAACATCTGGCCGGATGTGTGTCTTCCCTTCCCAGCCGAGGCTTTCAGCTTCGGCCGTAACTGTGCTGCCAACGCCACTACGGATTGGGCCGTCAAAGACTTGGTTTCAATGAGATTTCACTTGATAAGTCAGAGGCAGATGCTACAAAGAGCACACGACAATCTAGAGGCCAAGTTCAGAGACTGCAGCCTGGCTCTGGGCGATCGGATCTGCCGCCCAGATGTGGAGATCTACATCCAAAATAAGGATTTCTACAACATGGTGGTCCGAGAAAGAGATGAACTCAAGGACCAGATCTCCCGCCAGAGAAATGTGGTAATGGAACTCCAGCGGCAGAGAAACAGGCTGCTACTGCACATTTCCAAACTGGGTGAGTTTTATTAGGTCCAAAAAGATGTAATGTTTATGAATAATTGAATTTATTAAATTACATCCTGGATTGTAGGTTACATTTAACAAAAGAGATTCAAATATTACGAGTACAAAATAATACAGCAATTGTATCTAGGCCTATGGGAGCAATACAAGTCTGATTGCAAAAAATATTTTTTACATTACGCACAGTTGAGATATTTCACAGTATGTGTAACACTTTACATAATGGCAGGGCTGTACGCTTACTTTTTAAAATGGTAGCACTGGTGCTAGCAAGCAAAAAAATTCTGTAGCACAAAAATAATTTTGGTAGCACACATACTATAGTCAAAAAATAAATATTATTCAGGTATAACTATGTGAACAGAATAGGACGTGTATATACGAAAGTAACACAATTTGAACAAATTTAACAACAGTTAAAGTGACAATGAACATATTAAATAGTAAAGTGACTATGAGAGCCTCTTTTAAAACATCAGCAGCCAGCAGTGGTGAACACATTCAACAAAATTAAGTAATTATTACAAATTAGACAATATAGACTTCTTGGATTGGTCGTAGACCAGCCAATTGAACGTTTTTAACCACTGGGGGTTAAACCTATACGTTTTCCCTTTGGCCGCGACGGAGTCATGGGTGGAGTCGGCTTCGTCCGAAGGTGCCGGTTCCGTGCTTGTGGTCGCCGAGTCAATCTCTTCCATGCGTGGATTTTTTTTCCAAGTTTCCATCTTTATTTGATGAAGAAGAACTTCCGAATACAGAGAAATACCTTTTCATTTTTCTGTTTTGCTTAAAAAGTGAATTTCCCGCGACCGTTACAAAGCCTCTTCCTCAACGTGTGAATGTTCGGGAAATGTAGTTTTTTTGTAGTTCAGCGGAACTGGCGAGCCTATAATTCAAAATACATTTCCCTACATGCATCGCTCCCATCATGCTCCCAGCCTCCCACACACTCGCGCTTAGCAGTGCCATTGAAAGTCGTACAGAAAGAGGTATTTTTTTTCGGCACGGGTCCTTCTCACCCTTTCGCACCGGTGCGAGTGGACTTGTATTTATCTTCGCACGTTATATATTTCAATAGCAAATGCGATCAAAGCTGTCGCACTGTACAGCCCTGAATGGTACGTTAAATAACCATTGTTGGACATTATTTAATGCATTAACTAACTAACAAATTTACATTTAACTCATGGTCGCGTAATCATTCGTCAGAACAGCGTTCAAATACAAATAAATAACTAATGTTATTTATAAATGATTTAATATGGTTAGGGTTAACGGTAACGTTAACCATAACCCTCACCCCTATGTTAGTGCTTTCAAATAATGGTTATTTCCGCTTTTATAAAATGGTCAATTAATATTGACCACAGGTTGTTTTAAAGTTTCGTGACTAAAGTGTCAAGTAGCATATATGATATTGAAAATATAGGCCTATATTACTGACTATTCTACAGAAGTGTTACTTTGTTTGTATTTTATTTACATAATGGTGTCAAACGTCTTGTGTGGGGGGGAAGCCGACAATCGGGAGTCTCCAACGTGACGTAATATTGAATTTAACCAATAAAGAGCGAGCTGACTGAACACGGAATTATAACGAGCTATCTCCATGGCTACGATATCCCTGAATACCACCAATATGGCGAAGACAGTTAAAATTAAGGGATTTTTCAGTTAGGATTAATCCCAAAACCACCATCATGCAGTCGGTATCCAGCTGGTCCTCCATGAGTTTACACCGGTTTACACTCGCTCTTCTTCACTTCTTCTTGTAGTTAGTTCAATGACTATTTTTGGTGTGACTGCCCCCACAGGTCAGTCAGAGTACTACGTCAGATCACGTTTGTTCACGCGAGATTTCTTGCTTGAGGGACAAGATTCTAGTGCGTCTGAAGACAAATCTTTATGTGTGTGGTGTGCTGTGTTTGGAATATCGCAGGACACCACACACAATACGATCAAAACTGTTAATGTAATGTTAATGTGTGGGGTCTCTCACAGATAAAAAATCGGTTGAGATTTATAAAATCTTTATGTGTGTGGCAGGCTTAACAGGGAAATAAAATGTAACTAAATAAATAGCGTTTGAAGAGCTGAATCACAGCTGTGATTATCTAACTCATACCTATGACGAATCGCAGCTGTTCTGTGATTTAGGCCCCATCCACACGGGCGAAAACGATCTTTTCCCCTTCCGTTTTCCTTTACGCGTTTCAGCAATATCTCCACAAAGACGGACTCATTGCGAAAACGCATCGAGCTGTAGAAACGCTGTAGTAAAGTGGAGCGCATCAAGCCTGCGCATGTACATTCAGTCGAGGAGGAGATAGGATTTGTTAAACCTTTTAGATTGAGCAGAAACACTTTTGAACATACAGTTAGTAACTACATTTACCAAGGGGCTGTTATTAAAACTACAAAAAAAGAAAATACAAATAAAAAAATCAACGCAACTCTACGTCGCCCCTGGTGCATAAAAGGAGCAGACCCCTAATTGGCCTTATGAGTGACACCTGTGTGGGTCTATTGTGACTCAAAGTACACAGGTGTAGTTCCGTTCAGAACTGTAGCCTCTAATTGCGTTCTGCTCCGTCTGACTCCTGACCAGACCCAAGCATCCCAAGCTGTCCACCAGAATGGACCTCAGAGCAGTCCAGCTGTTACTTGCTCTCCTCCAGTAAAGGCACCTGGGACTCGGCCCGTCAAGACTGTCTGGTTCGAGGAGCACATCTGGTGACTGTGAACAGCCAGCAAGAGCAGGTTGTGTGTGTGTGTGTGTGTGTGTGTGTGTGTGTGTGTGTGTGTGTGTGTGTGTGTGTGTGTGTGTGTGTGTGTGTGTGTGTGTGTGTGTGTGTGTGTCAGCATGTACTTACATGCTGACACACATAACATAAGAACATGTACTTCATATGTAACGGTATGAACTTCTTACGTCATAACGGCCTGTAAGTGGTGGCTAGCCCGAACCACATAGCGTAGTTAGTTACAGACTGTTCCATAACATTATAACATTGAGGAAGCGGGCTGTTACATGTTGTAACAAATGTTATTTAATTACACTGTAACAATGGACTCTGTGATGTTAAGTGTTCCTCATAAAGCGATTGTCCATCTGTCTTGACAGGAGCTGATCCTTACGATTGGATTTTTAGTAGATAGATTTTGGATCGGCCTGCTGCAATCAAGGGCTGGAGAATTGGACACTGTTTGGGAAGATGGGTCGGCGATGGAAATAGGGTAAAACCTAACCCAAAGTATACTTCACTAGAACACTGCATTATAATGGCTTAATTAAAAATCCTTATTTGCCTACATGTTTAGGGATGACGAAGAAAAACATTTTTCGGAGTTAAGCAATCGCAGGATGAGGACCTGCGCATACTTGGACCAAAAGGAGATGGAAATAAATGCCTTGAGAAGCACCTTCTGTGGGAATATGAACCACTGGCTATGTGAGAAAAAACCTGTCCTAAATAAAGGTTAACAGTAAACACGCAGTGTATGTCGTGTTTAATTCTGGAAAATCATCAGAATTGACCATTTCATTACCAGGATTTCAAATATGACGAATTTGTCAAATGACTTTAAGGAATTAAAATGAAAAGTGAGATAATAAGAAAATATACCCCATAAATAATTAATTGAAAATATACGGTATGAGCCTACAAACTGTAGGAATTATGCTCATGTTTTTACCTACTTGGTAATATTTTCTTGTTCGTGTTCCATTTTCATTGGCAAACATGAATGGAAAGAATATAACGAATGGGAAAATGTGTCGACTTTCATCTTTCCATCCAAGTAATGGATTTTGTTTGAGATTCTATGATAACCTTTTAAATAAACTTGTTTTACATGTCACTCCGGTCTGTCTGTGTGTGCGTGCGTGTGTGTGTACACAATGATAAAAAAAACTAAAACGTAATGCACTATTTTTGAAGGTATTGATCATGTTTTAGGCCTAAGTTCTAAAATTCTTTATTAGATATTTTGATATTATGTCTTATCACAGCTGGCGACCGACAGAGACCTATTTCTATCCGTCTTCAACTGGTCAGATTGAGGCTGATTGAGGTGGCCTGTGTGTGAAAAGCGGATACCAGCCCTGAATATAGGCCAGTCAATATGGTCACCTTCACAATATGGTCAATATGGTGACCTTGGGTGTCTTGAAAGGCGCCTCTAAATGAAATGTATTATTATTATTATTATTATTAATAGATCTCGGCAGTTAAAAGCTGCTGACGGGAAGGTAGTTTTAGTTGGCATGGAGATGGACATCTTACCAACAACATGTGGTTACCGTTGGTGTGCTGAACGGACGGATGATGGTCAGACAAGGTGCAAACTATAGTTGAAGCTCATTAAATTATTCCAAATGCTATGTTGTGGAATGTTTGTGCTGCTACGAAATTGAAATAATTCGTTTTAGTCGTTTTAAAATAAACTCCCGTTCTCTTTGCTCCTTTCTTGCCTTCGCTTTTTTTTTTCATTTCCTTGCCATTTTACATACCTTGGATTCACAGATGAGGGGGGATCGAAGAATCAATCAGGAATCATATGCTTTGATTGGTCAGAAATTAGAACCGCGTGGTCTAAAATTAAATTGGCGCCAAGGCGCCAGGCGCGGTCAGTAGCCTATCCCATAACATCTTAAATAAACCCCTCAAAATATTAACAAATATGACCGTTATAGAATTTAGGCGGGTGGAGGATGGTTCATGGTGCTATCATGGACTGTGTGGAGAGAGATGCTGTGGAGAGACTAGGGAGAAATTGACCCCCCCCCCCCTTTTCTCGACCCTCGGGTAAGGGGGTTGATTTCGTTGAGCGACCGTGTGGGGTAGGCCTACGGCTCCACGCAAAACGTTAATGATCCACCAAGATAATATATTTCTTATTTACTGCCATTAGATTTATTTTGTTCCCCCCCCCCCCCCCCCCCCCCCCCCCCCCCAGCACCACTTGTACTGCGATGACACAAACACAAGGGGGCGACTCGTGCGCCATTGCCGGTGGTAGTCGCGACTCGCGACGGAGGGTTGTCACTTCGCTGTCCTGTAACGTGTATCGAGACGGAAAGCTTCCGACAAGAAAGAAAGATAACTAGAACTGCAAGCAGTTATGCAGGGGTCCAAGAAGTGTGCATTTCGCGGCACAACGCGACAAGAAATGTGCGTTTCGCCGGCAGAACGCGAAGCAAGTATTCAAATCGCTACCCTGAACCTGTGGATATAAAGGTTTTGACTGTGGGAGCTTCGGTGTGGGAGTTATAGCCTAAAACTCGTTTTCAGAACATTCCATTGGCCAAATAGGAGATAGACAATGTCGTCGTTTTTTGGCGCCGCCCTGTGGCGACATTTTCCAAAGACAATTTTCCTTTGCCAAATAACTCCCGCCCACATTAATAATTCTTGCCCATATTTTCTATATAGACTCGGGTTTGCCCCTTGATGGTTCCCTTATAGTTTGAATAACATTCCTCTGGCCAATTAGAAGATATACAATTTCCTCGTTTATTGCGCCCCCTAATGGCGAAAAATTCAGTTTTTTTTATTCAACGCCATTAAGGGTAACACTGACATGCGTCTAAAATTTGGGCTTGATCCGATGTCTAATTTTGGTATTTTTTGAATTTTTGCGTTTCGGCGTAAAACGTAGCTAATAAACCAATGTTCAAAACGCTACCGTTTCGTCGTCGAGGGTCGGATCAAAAAAGTGTTCGAGCATTCTTTGCGTGTGCGTCTGAAGATGCCGTGTGCAAAGTTTGGTGTCGATTGGTCAAGAAATGTGGGAGGAGTAGGGAAAAAACAGTTTTGCGGTTTTTGCGATTTTGCGAAAAAAAATTATAGACGCAAATGGGCGTGGCCTATGCCAAAAGATGCAGCAGACTCCAGTGCATATGTGCGTACAAGTTTTTGACTGTGGGAGGTTCGGTGTGGGAGTTATAGCCCCAAACGCGTATTCCTTGGTATAGCGCCACCTAGTGGCCGGCATGTCTGGATTTTGTCGTCTGCGTAGTCCCCACGGATCTGGATCTAGTCATGCAATTGGCGTGTCGGCACCATTTACGGTTTGGGCTGTGGGCACACTTTTAGGGAGGTAAGTATAATAATAACTAGAACTGCAAGCAGTTATGCAGGGGTCCAAGAAGTGTGCATTTCGCCGGCACAACGCGACAAGAAATGTGCGTTTCGCCGGCAGAACGCGAAGCAAGTATTCAAATCGCTACCCTGAACCTGTGGATATAAAGGTTTTGACTGTGGGAGCTTCGGTGTGGGAGTTATAGCCTAAAACTCGTTTTCAGAACATTCCATTGGCCAAATAGGAGATAGACAATGTCGTCGTTTTTTGGCGCCGCCCTGTGGCGACATTTTCCAAAGACAATTTTCCTTTGCCAAATAACTCCCGCCCACATTAATAATTCTTGCCCATATTTTCTATATAGACTCGGGTTTGCCCCTTGATGGTTCCCTTATAGTTTGAATAACATTCCTCTGGCCAATTAGAAGATATACAATTTCCTCGTTTATTGCGCCCCCTAATGGCGAAAAATTCAGTTTTTTTTATTCAACGCCATTAAGGGTAACACTGACATGCGTCTAAAATTTGGGCTTGATCCGATGTCTAATTTTGGTATTTTTTGAATTTTTGCGTTTCGGCGTAAAACGTAGCTAATAAACCAATGTTCAAAACGCTACCGTTTCGTCGTCGAGGGTCGGATCAAAAAAGTGTTCGAGCATTCTTTGCGTGTGCGTCTGAAGATGCCGTGTGCAAAGTTTGGTGTCGATTGGTCAAGAAATGTGGGAGGAGTAGGGAAAAAACAGTTTTGCGGTTTTTGCGATTTTGCGAAAAAAAATTATAGACGCAAATGGGCGTGGCCTATGCCAAAAGATGCAGCAGACTCCAGTGCATATGTGCGTACAAGTTTTTGACTGTGGGAGGTTCGGTGTGGGAGTTATAGCCCCAAATGCGTATTCCTTGGTATAGCGCCACCTAGTGGCCGGCATGTCTGGATTTTGTCGTCTGCGTAGTCCCCACGGATCTGGATCTAGTCATGCAATTGGCGTGTCGGCACCATTTACGGTTTGGGCTGTGGGCACACTTTTAGGGAGGTAAGTATAATAATAATAAACACTACAAAAACAATAGGGATCCAACCTGTTGGCTTGGACCCCTAACTAGAACTGCAAGCAGTTATGCAGGGGTCCAAGAAGTGTGCATTTCGCCGGCACAACGCGACAAGAAATGTGCATTTCGCCGGCACAACGCGAAGCAAGTATTCAAAACGCTACCCTGAACCTGTGGATATAAAGGTTTTGACTGTGGGAGCTTCGGTGTGGGAGTTATAGCCTAAAACTCGTTTTCAGAACATTCCATTGGCCAAATAGGAGATAGACAATGTCGTCGTTTTTTGGCGCCGCCCTGTGGCGACATTTTCCAAAGACAATTTTCCTTTGCCAAATAATTCCCGCCCACATTAATAATTCTTGGCCATATTTTCTATATAGACTCGGGTTTGCCCCTTGATGGTTCCCTTATAGTTTGAAGAACATTCCTCTGGCCAATTAGAAGATATACAATTTCCTCGTTTATTGCGCCCCCTAATGGCGAAAAATTCAGTTTTTTTTATTCAACGCCATTAAGGGTAACACCGACATGTGTCTAAAATTTGGGCTTGATCCGATGTCTAATTTTGGTATTTTTAGAATTTTCGCGTTTCGGCGTAAAACGTAGCTAATAAACCAATGTTCAAAACGCTACCGTTTCGTCGTCGAGGGTCGGATCAAAAAAGTGTTCGAGCTTTCTTTGCGTGTGCGTCTGAAGATGCCGTGTGCAAAGTTTGGTGTCGATTGGACAAGAAATGTGGGAGGAGTAGGGAAAAAACAATTTTGCGGTTTTCGCGATTTTGCGAAAAAAAATTATAGACGCAAATGGGCGTGGCCTATGCCAAAAGATGCAGCAGACTCCAGTGCATATGCGCGTACAAGTTTTTGACTGTGGGAGGTTCGGTGTGGGAGTTATAGCCCCAAACGCGTATTCCTTGGTATAGCGCCACCTAGTGGCCGGCATGTCTGGATTTTGTCGTCTGCGTAGTCCCCACGGATCTGGATCTAGTCATGCAATTGGCGTGTCGGCACCATTTACGGTTTGGGCTGTGGGCACACTTTTAGGGAGGTAAGTATAATAACTAGAACTGCAAGCAGTTATGCAGGGGTCCAAGAAGTGTGCATTTCGCCGGCACAACGCGACAAGAAATGTGCGTTTCGCCGGCAGAACGCGAAGCAAGTATTCAAAACGCTACCCTGAACCTGTGGATATAAAGGTTTTGACTGTGGGAGCTTCGGTGTGGGAGTTATAGCCTAAAACTCGTTTTCAGAACATTCCATTGGCCAAATAGGAGATAGACAATGTCGTCGTTTTTTGGCGCCGCCCTGTGGCGACATTTTCCAAAGACAATTTTCCTTTGCCAAATAACTCCCGCCCACATTAATAATTCTTGGCCATATTTTCTATATAGACTCGGGTTTGCCCCTTGATGGTTCCCTTATAGTTTGAAGAACATTCCTCTGGCCAATTAGAAGATATACAATTTCCTCGTTTATTGCGCCCCCTAATGGCGAAAAATTCCGTTTTTTTTATTGAACGCCATTAAGGGTAACACCGACATGTGTCTAAAATTTGGGCTTGATTCGATGTCTAATTTTGGTATTTTTTGAATTTTTGCGTTTCGGCGTAAAACGTAGCTAATAAACCAATGTTCAAAACGCTACCGTTTCGTCGTCGAGGGTCGGATCAAAAAAGTGTTCAAGCATTCTTTGCGTGTGCGTCTGAAGATGCCGTGTGCAAAGTTTGGTGTCGATTGGTCAAGAAATGTGGGAGGAGTAGGGAAAAAACAGTTTTGCGTTTTTTGCGATTTTGCGAAAAAAAATTATAGACGCAAATGGGCGTGGCCTATGCCAAAAGATGCAGCAGACTCCAGTGCATATGTGCGTACAAGTTTTTGACTGTGGGAGGTTCGGTGTGGGAGTTATAGCCCCAAACGCGTATTCCTTGGTATAGCGCCACCTAGTGGCCGGCATGTCTGGATTTTGTCGTCTGCGTAGTCCCCACGGATCTGGATCTAGTCATGCAATTGGCGTGTCGGCACCATTTACGGTTTGGGCTGTGGGCACACTTTTAGGGAGGTAAGTATAATAATAATAAACACTACAAAAACAATAGGGATCCAACCTGTTGGCTTGGACCCCTAATAATAATAAACACTACAAAAACAATAGGGATCCAACCTGTTGGCTTGGACCCCTAATAATAAACACTACAAAAACAATAGGGATCCAACCTGTTGGCTTGGACCCCTAACTAGAACTGCAAGCAGTTATGCAGGGGTCCAAGAAGTGTGCATTTCGCCGGCACAACGCGACAAGAAATGTGCATTTCGCCGGCACAACGCGAAGCAAGTATTCAAAACGCTACCGTGAACAACATGTGGATATAAAGGTTTTGACTGTGGGAGCTTCGGTGTGGGAGTTATAGCCTAAAACGCGTTTTCAGAACATTCCATTGGCCAAATAGGAGATAGACAATGTCGTCGTTTTTTGGCGCCGCCCTGTGGCGACATTTTCCAAAGACAATTTTCCTTTGCCAAATAACTCCCGCCCACATTAATAATTCTTGGCCATATTTTCTATATAGACTCGGGTTTGCCCCTTGATGGTTCCCTTATAGTTTGAAGAACATTCCTCTGGCCAATTAGAAGATATACAATTTCCTCGTTTATTGCGCCCCCTAATGGCGAAAAATACCGTTTTTTTTATTGAACGCCATTAAGGGTAACACCGACATGTGTCTAAAATGTGGGCTTGATCCGATGTCTAATTTTGGTATTTTTTGAATTTTTGCGTTTCGGCGTAAAACGTAGCTAATAAACCAATGTTCAAAACGCTACCGTTTCGTCGTCGAGGGTCGGATCAAAAAAGTGTTCAAGCATTCTTTGCGTGTGCGTCTGAAGATGCCGTGTGCAAAGTTTGGTGTCGATTGGTCAAGAAATGTGGGAGGAGTAGGGAAAAAACTGTTTTGCGGTTTTTGCGATTTTGCGAAAAAAAATTATAGACGCAAATGGGCGTGGCCTATGCCAAAAGATGCAGCAGACTCCAGTGCATATGTGCGTACAAGTTTTTGACTGTGGGAGGTTCGGTGTGGGAGTTATAGCCCCAAACGTGTTTCTCCTTGGTATAGCGCCACCTAGTGGCCGGCAGGTCTAGGTTTGGTCGTCTGCGGTCACCTCACGTACCTGGATCTAGTCATGCAATTGGCGTGTGTGCACCATTTACGGTTTGGGCTGTAGTATCACTTCTAGGGAGGAGTGCTGGAATAATAATAACTAGAACTGCAAGCAGTTATGCAGGGGTCCAAGAAGTGTGCATTTCGCCGGCACAACGCGACAAGAAATGTGTGTTTCGCCGGCACAACACGAAGCAAGTATTCAAAACGCTACCGTGAACAACATGTGGATAGAAAGGTTTTGACTGTGGGAGCTTCGGTGTGGGAGTTATAGCCTAAAACGCGTTTTCAGAACATTGGCCAAATAGGAGATAGACAATGTCGTCGTTTTTTGGCGCCGCCCTGTGGCGACATTTTCCAAAGACAATTTTCCTTTGCCAAATAACTCCCGCCCACATTAATAATTCTTGGCCATATTTTCTATATAGACTCGGGTTTGCCCCTTGATCGTTTCCCTTGAGTTTGAAGAACATTCCTTTGGCCAATTAGAAGATATACAATTTCCTCGTTTATTGCGCCCCCTAAAGGCGAAATTTTCCGAAATTTTTATCGAACGTCAATAAGGTTAGCACCAACATGTGTGTAGAATTTGGACTCGATCCGATGTCTAATTTTGGATTTTTTTGGATTTTTAATTTTCCACGTCTAATTTAGCTAATAAACAAATATTCAAAACGCTACCGTTTCGTCGTCTAGGGTCGGATCAAAAAGGTGTCTATCATTTCTTTGCGTGTGCGTCTGAAGATGCCGTGTGCAAAGTTTGGTGTTGATTGGTCAAGAAATGTGGGAGGAGTAGCGAAAAAACAGTTTTGCGGTTTTCGCAATTTTGCAAAAAAAAATTATAGACGCAAATGGGCGTGGCCTATGCCAAAAGTTGCAGCAGACTCCAGTGAATATGTGCGTACAAGTTTTTGACTGTGGGAGGTTCGGTGTGGGTATTATAGCCCCAAACGCATCTTTCCTTGGTATAGCGCCACCTAGTGGCCGGCGTGTCTGAATTTGGTTATCTGAGTAGCGGTGCCGTACCTGGTTCTAGTCATGCAATTGGCGCGTGTGCACCATTTACGGTTTGGGCTGTGGTTCCATTTTCACGGGGAGGTAGTATAATAATAATAATAAAAATCCTTACAAAAACAATAGGGATCCAACCTGTTGGCTTGGACCCCTAATAAAAAAAATCCTTACAAAAACAATAGGGATCCAACCTGTTGGCTTGGACCCCTAACTATAAAACTCAGGGTCCCTTGCGTGATGACCGGAGAACGGGACGCCGACGGGGAAAGCAAGCTGCCATAAACCCTCAGGAAGAGAGCTGTGCCCGGTGGACTCTTTGCTGTGAGCCAGCAGGGCTGCCTTACCGCTCATTCAGTCATCATGGATGGACACTGAAACAGGCGACCACGTTGCACCGCAGGGGTTCCAAAGTGCGACGCATTCGGACGCCCCCTCCCTCGGGGTCTCGTTTCAATAGGCCTACCGCACATCAACCAGATTTATATCAAAGCCAGTCAGCCGTTTTTGTATTATTTTTGTTATAATTATTTTGTTTGTTGACTTTGTTAATTTAGATTCAATCAAGTATTTCAGAATCATAAATATAAATTGTGCTATAAATTATTTAAAGGGAAAAAAATGCTTATTTATGTATTTCTCGTTTTTTGTGTTGACAGTTTGAAGAGAAATGTGTAAAACTGTGAGTTGGCGGTGGCGGCGTACTCAGTGTCCAGGGTGTTTGCTATCATTGGTAATTGGAGCGTGCTCCTCCAGGCACCCGCGTCACTTGAATTCAAGCTATTCTTATTTAAGACCAGCGATATAACCAAATATCACCGTTCTTTCTTCCTACACTTTGTTGTCTCCTTTTTTCGTTTTTCTTTGTCTGTGTAAGCTACTTTTTTATTTAAACCCAAATATTCACCATTCTAAGCCCCTCTATATTTAAAAATAAGATTTGGGTCAGTCATTTTTGGAAATCTGAAAGGATTTTATTGATTACTATTTTAATCAGAATAATTACGATTTGTCTGGGAATCAAATTATAAACTTGCTGTAGGCTCGTATGTCAGTCCAGATTTTAAATTTGTTATCACATCATGAGATCATCTGTCGTTATTATTCTTGCCAATCACCTTCAACTGAATTAATTATCGAAGCATTTAAACTCCCTTGGCTTATGAAATGTTTTGCAGTTCCGACAGTCTACCACCAGAGGGCAGTGGTTGTACTGTTCAGCTTCCAGCAGACAAGACGGTGCAAGACTGCCCGTACACCTAACAGACACAACACATTATTGAAATTGATGCAAACTCTTAATACAATTCAAAAAATTCTATCTTACAAACAAGTTACGAATAAAAAAGACATCAAGTATAATGCACAATACAAGAGGTCAAAAAACAATGTTTTGAAATCACAGACAAACAGTAAGGGACAGTAAAGTGTCTGCATGTTAACTTAGTTACAAGGTGTAAAAAAAGCTAAAGTCTAAATCATGACTGGCTACCTGCAGCTTTCCAGTTGAATTGACTTTTGAAAGAACTAAATTTGAGTCCCAATCCAAGTTGAAGATTGTAAGAATGAGACGACCATTGAAAGACAATACCGGTTTGTTAGTTTAGGTAGCTCATACTTGCTTTATGTGCCGTAGTTTGATTTTTAATATCTGTTCATCGTTACATATATGTTTTCTGAACCTGAATACTTTAGACTCCTTCTCTTACATTGTTCTTCGCTTGCCATGAAAAAAACGTTACTGTTGTGAGATTAAAATGGACAGAAGGATTTAGACTGGTGGAGGACGGGTGTGTGGGTGTGTGTGTGTGTGTGTGTGTGTGTGTGTGTGTGTGTGTGTGTGTGTGTGTGTGTGTGTGTGTGTGTGTGTGTACTGTTTCACTCAGCTCGGTGGATAAACTAACTCAGTTTGGTTAAGAGCCAAAGGGAGAATCACTTCAAATCACTCTGAATTCAACGATGACCTAATAAACGAACACTGCGTTTTGTTACGGAACTCCAGATATATAAGTGGACATTTTACGTCATAGAAAACCTATGACAAACAACACTTACAGGCAGAACATGAGTCGAACCGAGACAAACAGAAAGAATACTTGCTGAACATGCTTTGAAACCAATTCTACCACCAGGGTGGCTCTTGTTGTTTGGTATGGCAGAGGGTCGTGTCGCTATTTCAGGCCTAGCATAGTTTATAGCTTCCTTGGTGGTTGAAAGTACAAAAGGGGAAAACAAATGGAAAGTGCTTCAGAGTGGGCTGGGACAGGCTTCAGGAGGGGGCGACCACAGAGCTCAGATGTCCACCGTGGAAACATTAATTTCAGAGACCGATTCATACGGTATTAGGTGTTGTTCAGCGATTCTAATCTCTCTCTTTTAGGTTCAGGTCGTCTCTAAAGCCTATTTCCTGTGTTTTTCGCTGGTTTGTAATATTTTCAAATGGACATTTTCTACATTTGAAAATGTGATCAATTTCCAAATGGCAGAAGGCTCGATTTTTGCATGCCCCTTTATAAAATGAACTCCTGTTACAGAGCATCTTCGTCACAGCAATACATTTAAGTGTGCTATGCCTAGACATTTCCTATCAACTGAAGGCATAATTATTATTACACCTTTGAGGTTCTCTGGATCAGAGGGAGGTAGGGGGCCACAAAGGGCACACTTAAAAACCTTAAAATGATAATCTTCTAGACTGTCTTTTCTCTTTCATACAAAGCAAAAAATATACATGTAGTAAAAAATACACTGTAAAATATCGAAGTAGGCCAGCTTTGAGGGGAATACTAAATAAAATAAAAGTCTGTTACCACAGCATTGGAATAATGGAACTGGCGTTACAGTTGAAAAGAGATAAGGTGGGGGCGGGGCTATAACTTCAATCATCATCGCTGTCGCTGCCTGATTCACTGAGCTGCAGATCATTTCCTGCAAAGACAGGAAACAGAATGCATTTGAAGACGTCACAAATCTCTCAGTTCGTTTTTCATAAGTTATGGAAGCACTTTCTTACTCCGTAAAGCACATCCCCCGAGAAACCCAATACTCCCATCTTGTTTCACATCAGGTAATACAAAGTACCCACAGCCCGCCCTCCATATCGGACTCACGGAGTGTGCTCATGAGCTGGTTGGTGCCCTGCTGCCGGTCAGGGGCCCCGTTGGCCAGCGGGTTTGGGTTGGGGGAGGCGTGGGGGTGGGGCGGTGGCTGTGGTAATGGCGCGGACGGAGGTTGTGCGTCGTGTTCACCGTCACTGCTGGAGCTGTCGTCGCCGCTGGCCGAGTCCGACGAGGAGCTGCTGCCACTGCTGCTCATTTGCTCGATGACCTCCACCTCCGCACGCAGCTCTGCCCATAGCGGGGCCCAGTCAGGGAGAGGGAGGGAGGGAGAGACAGAGTGCGAGAGAGCCAGCATCAGAACCAACTTTTAACCCAAAACCGAGGCAGGGTAATCCATCGCTCCGGCATCAATGATCTTGATAGTTATTGATTAACCAACAGGGACAACATTTCACAAGAGTAAGGGGTGGACAATAAATCAATATTGATAATAATCCCGATATATTCTGCCATGAAAAAGTATATGCTGATATCAAATTTGGCCATATTGTCCAGCCCTACCTAGAGTGTCATCAAAGAGCCCCTACTTGATCACAGGGTTTCCCCAACTCCGGGCTGCCACCAGCTGGTAGGCTGGAGTGCAGCTAGCCACCATACATCTTGGTGGACAATCCTGCTTGTGATGTCCGCAGTGGATAGGTTTTGCGTGATGGCTTGCAATGACTTATCAGCCGCACGCCCGGTGGAGAAATAAGGGACCTTTAACATTGACGATGCCTTTGGCCGAGGGCCCTCACCTCTCTTGATGTCATCCAGCTGGGGCTCTGGAGAGGGGTTGTCCTTAGAGGGGGAGGGGGAGGTCTTAACTCCAGCCCCAGGCTTGGTGGGGGCCCGGAACTGGGAGCTGGGCTGGTTGGACCGCACCGACTGCTGCTCAATACGGGCCTGTATCTTACTGCTGCCCTCTGCCCTAAAACCACCACACACAGCCAGACAGACACCCATGTAAAGCGCCATGGTAAAGAGATTCCTCCACTGCTTACATGTGTCACAAACCCCCAAAGCTGTATGTAAGTGTTTAGGATATTTGACAATCAGTGGAGGGAGCTATCTGGTGAGTTCTAACGTTGGAACTCTCTGGTGAGTTCCAACGTGTACGTGCCATTTGCTAATCATGTCTCAGCCTTTGTGGATTAGAAATAAACAGGAGTTCCCAAATGGCTACAAGTTCACCTTACCTTTGTATTCCCCATGGGGGCTATCTGCCCGCTCACCTGGTTTTCTTGACCTGGATGCTACTGATGAGCTTCTCCAGCACAAACTCCCCCGTGTCGTGGTTGATGATGAGGACACAGTCCTTCTGGTAGGGCCGCTTGTTCCCTTTGAACACCGTCATGGGGGGTGTGGAGCCCTTAGGTGAAGTATGATACATAATTTGCTGCCCATTACCGAGTATCAAAGACAGATGTTTCATCCCTAGATGGGATGCTGCATGTTTTACTTTTTTTCTTTCAAAATGAGAAATTACAGCCAACGTATAACATATTGTGATGCATGCTTGTTATAGGTTTGCAATGGGTTTGTAGTTTGTGACATTGAATTTAGTGGTTTAGAGGGTTGTGTCAAATAAAGAAAAAGAGGATGTTCTTACTGGAATATGTGGCAACGTTATGGTAACTTCATCCCCCTTTCCGACCTGCAATTCTCCCTCGCAGCTGGTGTCGATAGAAGCTGGTTTGAAATCGTCTGTAGTACACAAAAGCATCAAAACAGGCCTCAAAATTGTTGCTACACACAGGTGTGGGGAAAAGTGCATGTCATGTCCGCTTTTTCTTCCCCTTCAGAGTACTAATTCCGTGCTCAGTCATAAATGCAGAAAACCTGTAACCATATGACAGACTCTACACAAGAGATTTGTTTTTTCATGATATTAATTTTCTATTACGCAAAAAACAGTCAACCCAAGTGAAAAAAAATATTTTCCTTCTGCAAACGCAATGTGTAGAAAGAAGATTGCTTATTTGGAAAGTAGGACAAACAATGGGCATGGGTTGTAATGCCGCAATTCTTTATGGTTTACATTTTAGCAGTAGGCTTGATGTCAGCATTACTATGACCCACCCCGTGCACAACAATGTCTTCATTTTTGATAGGAGCATTGGTAGATCATGGGACAATTGGGCCCAGTGCAAAAATGCCCAGGGCCAATACTGTGCTGAAAACGACCCTTGTAGCACTGCACTACTCGGGGAAGTACAACCAAAGACTAATTGATTGGGAGAGACGTTCGCAGGAAAACAGATAATCGAGAGGAGGGGCATGCATATTTGGGTATGTCCCTGTACGCGTTCACACAGCAGACCAGATGGGTACAGGACGGAAGGCAAATGGCAGCCTTAAGATGGATGTTTAATTGTCTGACTTTAACAAATGTAAAGGTCACGTAAAAACGCCACCAAACGATTCACTTCGTAAATGTGGAAGTTGGACTTCAAGCCATTAATCCCTTCATCTCATACGCTCTTTTAAAAACTCACATCTGATTGTATGGAAGGACGATTTGGGCTTCTTCTCAAAGCTCTCTCCAAGCTTCAACACATGCTCCTCTTTATCCAAAAGCGGATTTGTAGTTCCGTTCATTGCTTCTATTATATGGTCAAAATTGACATTGGTTTAAAATCACTGAACATGTACAGAATTTGTTTATGCAAAGTGAACCCAGCAGAGGCGCACTGGTAAGCCCAATGACGAACTGCGGCGAGCATCTGTTTCCTGTTTGGTTCCTGCTACGAAATACTTCCGACAGTGTGCGAAAACATCGTTTTAAGATGATATTTATTACCTTTATTAAACATTAGATTAATAATCCATGATTACACATTTATAAATATAACAACACATATTACATTACACATCCGAAACATAGATTTTTTTTTAGAGATAGATGAACTAGACGGATTGTGAGAAACCCGACGCGGAAGAATATATGGGATGGACACGGTGGGCTCATGTTGTATACACTGCTTTTGGTGCTGAGTCTGACCACTGATTGATACAGTGTCAGGCGTTAAAAAAACGAACTATCCAACATGGAATCGGAAATAAAGTGTTTTACAAGCGATCATGTATCCACTGAAGAACAGTCTATTTGCGATAAACCCCAGGATGAGATCAACAGCAACTTAGACATGTCCCTGAGCCAAGCAGAGTCGCATAAGCTCCCCATTGACAAGACTCTGGTCTCAGAATTCAAGCAGATGAAATTAGAAAAGGAAGCACAGAAAAACTGGGACTTATTCTATAAAAGAAACACTACTAATTTCTTCAAGGACAGACATTGGACTACGCGGGAGTTTGAAGAACTGAAGTCGTGCAGACAGGTATTAATGGATGAAGTAGCCTATATGGATTTGGTGATTCACAAACAAGTCAAAGCGAGTTTTATATGTCGTTTTATTCTTTTTATTTTTTCAGTTTGAGTCTCAAAGGCTGGTGCTGTTGGAGGCTGGTTGTGGCGTAGGAAACTGCATTTTTCCTCTGCTGGAAGAGGATCGCAACATCTTTATATACGCCTGTGACTTCTCACAGAGAGCTGTGGACTTTGTCAAGGTATTACATGTTTTTTTGCTACATAACCATCTAGCTGTCTTGTATCATGGATCACTCCCTCTGTATTTCAAACACAGCTATTGCATCTAAAACGTCTTATTGGCGGATAGTTACCCATGGTAACTGTATTAAATGAGACACATTGTGGTGTTTTCCTAACAAGTAAACATAGTATATGAGTTCCAGACAACATGTTTTTGAAGCTGTTTGCTGAAAATAGCTTTGAGGAACAAAAATCCCGCCTACCGCTATTCCCCTCTGTTTCAGTCCCTTCAGAATATGCTGTTTCTGGTGTCTGTAGCTTTAATGCAACTGAGCTGCTGTCCATTGCATACAAATGAGCTGTCAGAGTGAACCACAGCATGGAGGAGAAGTGATGTTGTCGTTTGGTAACTAGGCGGGATACTTTCAGAAATGCACATCTCACTCAAAAAATCATGTAGACTTATTTCAAAGTTTGTATGCGTGTGGAAGCACCAGCGACCCAAAGCACCACCCCAAATCCAAGGAAAAGTGTTGTTTTCATAAAATCCTGTTTAAAATGTTTTGTTAATAAGTCATTTTAGCTAATTAAGTGGTTAAGCAATACACCTGCTGTGCTCTGCTTATTGAAGCTGAAATGGCATTCCGAGGGGAAAGGCAGGTCAACGAAAATAATACTTTTTTAAAGGCTATGTCAGAGGGTTTGGTTCTCCTTCTCTGTCACCCGAGAGGGTTCTTGTCTCGTACTCTAATGGTCTGAAGTATATTTGAGAAGAAAAATTCAAACGGGGAGGACCTGCAGCCCCGATGGACAAGACCTGCAGCATCCAAGGACACGGGTTGCTGAAGGCATACAACGGTCATGAGTGGATGCCAGTACATGCTGACCTGAGAAGGATCTCGGAAGAACTTTGAGAAACCCACAGTAACGAAGAAGGGGAAGACGGGTGCAACAAAGGATAGCTGTTGTAAATTCCCTATTAGTTTGTATTGTATCGTGTATATATATATATATAATGTATATAGCGTTATTTCTATTCAGGCACTTTGGGCAGCCCAGGTAGCGCCGTAGCGTCTTACGCCCCGTGCCCACTACATGCGTCCGTCGACTGATCCCCATTGACTTTCAATGGGGACGGACGCGCAATGCATTGTGGATCCGTCCGTTCCGTTGGAGCCGTCGGCTCAGTCATGGCTCAGTCAAAAAGTTGAAAAATTTTCAACTTTTTCATTCATACATCTGTTCATCCATTCCGTCATTCATTTGGTTACTTATTGAAGCCATCATTGATGTCATTCGTCTGCAAGAGATATAAACATCCTGAACTGTTCCCTGTGTATGCGTCTACTCTCTGACCGGAGTTACCGTCCAAGTGATCCCAGCAAACACACACATACATTCTACAATAATAGCAGAATGATTTGGATGAATGGAGAAGGAAGGGCAATGGTGATGGAGACAAAGCACATCTAGGGAATCGCTGGAGGAGATGCTGTCTCTTATTGTTGTGTGATCCAGGTGAAGGGCACTCTGCGTGCTTTCGTTGCCTCGGTGTGGAGCACGCCACGTCAGCCCTGTCGGGATCTGCTTCCTGCGCCACCTGTCAAGCTTTACCTCGACAACCTTTACCTCGAAGACCTTCTTATTCCAAGACGAAAGGAAGCTGCGACCAGAGACACCATGACGGTGAAAAATCATCTCTCTTCCTTGGGTTTCACCATTACCTGGGAAAAGAGCTCCCCGCTCCCTAGCCATCGGCTAGTCGACTTGGGACTTTGCCTTGACTCGGCCATGATGTCAGCGAGGCTCTCGCCTCCTTGGAGAGATGCCGTTCTGCGCTCTCCAGCTTTCATGTTCGCAGCAGCGCACTGTCTATCGTGCACCTTTTGGGGCTGATGTCATCTGCCCACTTCGTGTTTCCCCTGGGTCTGCTCTTTATGCACAGACTACAGCGGTGGCTCACCCTCCACAGGTTGGGTCACAGTTGAAACAGTTGACCAGAGCTTCCGGGCGGATCTCATATCTCGCAGCGGTCATCGCCAAGAAGAGTGGCGGAAGTCTATAAGGCGAAGTCTAGGCGACTACGCCAACGATCATAGAACTAGAGATATATTAACATAACTATTGTTTTGCTTAATGTCCGCTTCTGTCATTTGAGGCTAGAGAATGTTATCCCATGTCAGCCAAACATGGGGATGTGCTTGAGCACAAGGCCCGAGCCTATGGTAGTGTAGGCCGGTGGGGGTAACGCGTTACCCCCACTCATAGCTTGCGAAATAGATCAGTTTCATTCAGCCTTTGGAACACATAAAGTAACAGCATGTGTCACCGCCCCTTAAGTGCATTTATGTTTTAATTGTATGGGATAAAGTTACCTTTTAATATTTTTCATTGACCACTTAGTTTTTGTTCTCATGTTTCCAAAAGCCTGAAACTTGTGTGTTGCTACTGATTGACCTCATCATAGCCTACTTTATCCTGTTGTTTGTAGATTTTACAGTGAGGCATTTCTTTGTGCAGACAGGGATATTTTTATTTCAGGAAAACATTTTCCCATAACCTGAACAAGTGTTATACAGACATCGAATCGAAGCTCAAAATAATTTTCGAGTCCTCCGTGGAACATGTGTCTGCCAACAAAAAGTTAGGAATGACGAATGACGGTGCACTGGATAGACAGCATTACCTTAAAGCTACAGCACCTCTTTTCCATGTGACATATAAAAGCGGCACCTACCCAATAGACATTTGTAAATATATAATTTGAATTAATTTTTGGTTGAGAAGTTACATTTAAATGCTCTACTCTGTCATTTGAGTCAGGGAGTTCAGAACCCACATCCTTTTCTTCCCGATGAAGCTGCCCAAAAGAATGAGGCTATTGTTGTTGAGCCTTTTGTTGCCTGCCCCCAGTTTTCTTGTTTGCCCCTCAAGTCCAGTCCAGCTCTAGAGTTGGCCAACCTATTGTCAGACAGCTGGCGGCAGCAGACGTCTAAACATGTAAGCTGCCTCGAGTAAACATCTACAATTGCAAATACATATTCAGCTATAACCCTCTTTATTATTTTTTCTGCTGAATTTTTGTATTCCACGGCATGGTGCAATATTTGATTGATACGCTGATTGGTCAATAACGTTCAGAAGTCATTTCACTACAAATCAATCGTTAAAAACAACGTCAAATAAAACGATCAACCTATTTGGATTAAAGATCACGTGTGTTGGTTGCGATGAGCCACCTGTCCCGGTCCGCAGAAGGAATGTAAGCGGCAGTAATACCTGCGGAACAGGTATTGCTGGATACCTCCCCACAAAGTGGCCACATAGGCTACTTTGTGGGAATTGTCCCTCAGAGGGGACACTCCGCCCAGCAGGTATTGCTGGCCGCATACAGCACACTCCGATCCAAAAAAATATTTTCCTTCTACAAACGCAATATGGAAAGAAGATTGCTTATTCGGAAAGTACGACAAACAATGGGCCAGGGTTGTAATGCCGCAATTCTGGATGGTTTACATTTTAGCAGTAGGCTTGATGTCAGCATTACTATGACCCACCCCGTGTCCAACAATGGGCCCTATCTTGCATCCGGCGCAAGTGACTTAGTCAATGGCGCATGTGTCGTTGCTAGTTTACAACTGGCGCAGAGCGTTCTTTTCCCACCAGCGCCACTCGCCGGTAAATTAGGGATTGATCATGCGCCCCAAGGGGCGGTTCGGCGGAAGGAGGAGGCGTGTTCTGGCGCAAACAGTATTTTGCCGTCTCTGAATACCATTGCGCTACTGACCAGGAAATACCTGGTTTAAAGTCAGTGGCGCGTTGTTCAGATGCTATTTTAAGGGCGCATGCATACATGCGCATGCGATGCATACGGATTGCTTGTGCACCTCGCGCATACTCTTTGCTTCTCTCATCTACCTAGCCGCACATTCTTGGTAAATTATTTGGGAAAGAACAGCTGATGCAGCGTTAATAAGTTGTACTTTTAAATCAATGCATCTGCAAACACCGTACAGCAAACACATATTTTCTTGACACAGACATTTGTAGTTCCGTTCATTGCTTCTATTATATGGTCAAAATTGACATTGGTTTAAAATCACTGAACATGTACAGAATTTATTCATGCAAAGTGAACCCAGCAGAGGCGCCCTGGTAAGCCCAATGACGAACTGCGGCGAGCATCTGTTTCCTGTTTGGTTCCTGCTACGAAATACTTCAGACAGTGTGAAAAAATATATTTTTAAGATTATACTTATTACCTTTATTAAACATTAGATTAATAATCCATGATTACACATTTTTAAATTTAACAACTAGTGGTGGGCCGTTATCGGCGTTAACGGCTGCGTTAACGCAAAACTTTTATCACGCGATAAAAAAAATATCGCCGTTAATCTATTTTCAAACACTTCCTTGTTCGGACCCATCACGTGACTGAACTAACCAATCAGAAGCTAGAATTTAGACTGAGGTAAACGTGAGGGAATCAGAGAGGCAGATTAAATAGAATATCCTGACTGTGTTAATCCTGTAAATATGTAATAATTGTGTAACATAAATATGTAAATGATTAACTGACTAAAAATTGTAAGTACATTTCTAGCAAATTAACTCCAATTTAAATTATGTTTGTTTATTCTACAACTTTCAAATACTGAACAACTAAACCTTACATTATTATGGATTATTACACGGCTCTTCTCAATGCTGTAGACTGCTCCATTCACTTGCATGGGCCTTCCCAACGTTCAGCTATCAATTATTTTTGTTTATGCTCCGTTCACTTGCAAGGGCACTTCACAACTTCCGGCGGTGAATTATATTTGATAATTCACCATTGGCCAGTATAATTGACCGCTGTCAAGGTAAACAAACAGATTTTTTGCCGTTTGCCATTTTAATCTAGATTGATTTTGGAATTAATCTAGATAAAAAAAAAAAATCTATGTCCACCACTAATAACAACACGTATAACATTACACATCCGAAACATTGAATATTTTTTTTAGAGATAAATGACGGATTGTGAGAAACCCGACGCGGAACAATATATGGGACGGACATGGTGGGCTCATGTTATATACACTGCTTCTTGGTGTGTCATGTTGTATACACAAGCTATGTGCACCTCAAATGATATTATGAATCATAAAGACTGCGTCTGACGTCCCTGGTACTTCCACAACAAGTTAAGACTCGTAGTGGGGGTTATCTCTGCCATGGTTGAGAAGAATTGGGGGAAAGAAACTTCGGCTTTGACTCTCTTTGACAGCTGGCGGCAGCAGACGTCTAAACAAATAAGCTGTCTCGAGTTAACATCTGCAATTGCTAATGCATGTACAGCTATAACCCTCTTTATTATTTTTTCTGCTGAATTGTTGTATTCAACGGCATGGTTCAGTATTTGATTGATACGCTGATTGGTCAATAACGTTTACAAGTCATTTCACTACAAATCCATCGTTAAAGACAACGTCAAATAGAACTATCGTCCTATTGGATTAAAGATCACATGTGTTGGTGGAGATGAGCCACCTGTCCCGGACCGCAGAAGGACCGTAAGGGGCAACCGGAACGTTATTACCCGACAATACAGAGTTGCAAGTTTTACTTGGCTTTTGAGAACTCCCGCCCACAAAGACTACATGACAGAGAAGCTGAACGGACCCTTGTCTTCTGGAACTGTGCCAATCGATTTGGGGATGCCTACAGACAATTATGAAGAGTTCATTCCGGGGGATTCTTTCATTCATGTCAACGACATTCCCGATGCCAAGGCGATGGCCCAACACCTGCTCGAGTTGGACAAGAACAACGAGAAGTACATGAAGTACTTTGCTTGGAGGCGGTTTTACACCGCCACGCCGCATCTTCTGACCCTTGCAAACGAGTTCACACAACCCACCTGCTTGGCCTGTGACCATATATCGAGGGACAATCGATATAGCGTTGTTCATAATCTGTATGGGTGGTACCATTCAAGCAGATGACTGCTTCATGTAGGGCAGAGGACTTCAACAGGGGGCCCAAGTTCTTGTATCTCTTCCAATGTATACCTATTTTCCTCCCTACAACCTTTTCCATTCTCTTGATAGCTCACTCTCACAATTTATTTGGAACAAAAGCACCCCTAGGATCAAAAATGAAATACTACAAAAACCTAAAAAGTTGGGCGGCCTAACTCTCCCTAACTTTTTGCTTTACTATTGGGCTGCAAACATTAGAACAATATTGTATTGGTGAAGCACCAACAGCCAACCTCCATCATGGCTGCAGGTTGAGGAAGCCTCATGTAGTCCCTCTTCTCTGATGTCGCTGTTGTGCCTCCCCCCGACTTTTTTTGCTAAACACGCACTCCAGTAGTGTTGTGGTGAAGAACTGCCTTAAAATCTGGATTCAGTTCAGGCGGCACTTTGGGCTGCAGATGATGCCTGTCTCGGCCCCAGTACATTCTAACCCTCTGTTCACTCCGTCAGTTATTGACAAGGGTTCTTTCATTTGGAAAGACTTAGGGATTGATTCAATAAAACTGCTTTACATTAGTGCCATATTTGCTTCCTTCAACCAGCTAACTCAGACTTTCAATTTGAGGCCCACTCATTTCTTTAGATACTTGCAAGTCAAGAGATTTTGTTCGTAATCATTTTCCTGGCTTCCCTGCCCTCCGTCCCCCCACTCTTGTTGATACAATATTTGATGTTGTTAACCCCAATCTCAAAGGTACCATTACAATACTGTACAATACTCTTCTCAAAAGTCAGACGACAACCGCTGATGCTTTGCGCAATGCTTGGTCTGCGGAGCTTGGGGAAGATATAGGTCCAGTCGCATGGGAGCATGCCCTGAGGTGGGTCAACTCATCGTCTATCTGTGCTCGTCTTGGGGTTTTACAGTGCAAAGTGGTTCACAGAGTTCACTGGTCTAAAAGTAAGCTTGCTCATATCTACCCTGACATTGATCCAAAATGTGACAAATGTCGGCAACGACCAGCCAATCTCAGTCACATGTTCTGGTCTTGCCCCACCCATGCTCCTTTCTGGACTTGCGTCTTTGACTCCCTCTCAGGCATCACATCTGCCAACATCCACCCTCACCATTACTCGCCCTGTTTGAAAATAAATATTGATGCTATAATCTTTTTTCATTTTAGTGCTGTTACTGTTAGTTTATTTTTTTATGGCCAACCATCGCAACAAAAAACGGCTGCAGAAATTCGGTCTTCTGTCATTGATCAATGTGAGGACATATTAACTAGTGCTGTCAAGCGATTAAAATATAATATTAATCGCATTAATGCCATTGTTAACTCACGATTAATCGCGAGCAATCGCGATTAATTGCAAATCTTTAATTGCTGCAATGAATCTTTAATTGCTGCAATGAATCTTTAATTGCTGCAATGAATTCTGTTGTTGTTGACTTAACATCTGTCTTTGCTGTTCAATTCAAACAGTAGTCTATGAGTAATATATCGTCGGTAACCACTGTTTTTAGGGTTTTGCGAAATTGTGCCAGCTTGACATTCAGTGGTATTGGATGTGTTTTAATAAAACACATTCAATACCACTTTAACTTTTGGGAAGGGGCGAAAATACAGGTAAGCTGATTGGAAAAAACATCTGTCTATCACCAATCAGATTACCACCAATGCCATGTTGTTGACTGAACAGTCGATACCCGCCTCAAAACCAACGCTGATTGTCGTTAAGCGAATGGCTTCAAATTTTCTCCGTCGCAGGTTACCAGGCTGATCTGCGATACATACAATGGATCTCGCAAAATCTAGATGGTCACATGAGGCTAGCTCCCTACATGGAACAGAACATAAGATTGAATGAAAAATATACAAATGAATGAAACGCCATCCCTGTATTTGACTACAGGGATCGCAAGAAGCTGAAATCTTACATCAGACAAAGGTGAAGATGTGACAGATTTGGTAGAAAGCAAGTATATCCACTTCAGCCTGTGTGTCTGTTGGCAGCAACACCCCCTGTACTGCCCCGAGCGCTGCAAGGCCTTCCGGTGTGACCTCACCCAAGATGACCTACGGGGCGAAGTGCCGCCAGCCAGTGTGGATGTGGTCACCCTCATCTTCGTCCTTTCGGCCATCCACCCCGAAAAGATGGTGCGGTCCCTGGAGAACATTTTCCGGGTGAGGACAGCAATGGAAATGCCGTGTTCGATGTCACATTTCAATAGCTATATATTATTTTGCATTTATTTTGAAACCCTTACTTAACTATCCCCCCCTAACCCCCCACCTGCTCCCTAGTCACATATATCTGGATTCACTTTAAGTCACTTTGGATTTAATGTCTGAATGGCTGAATAGTAAAGTAGTTCCTTTTAAATGAAAGGTGAGCGTGGCATGGTACAGAAACATTTGCCTCTGTTTGTGTGTCTCAGGTGTTGAAGCCAGGAGGCTGTGTGTTGTTCAGGGACTACGGACTCAACGACCACGCCATGCAGAGGTTCAAAGCCGCCAACAAGCTGGGGCAGAACTTCTATGTCCGGCAAGACGGCACCAGGTCCTTCTTCTTCTCCAAAGGTCAGTTTTATGATTGCAGACGGGAGGGACGTCAATAGCCAAGTGCAGTGCATTCCACTGACTACAAAATACACTTATGTGTCACTTCCTTCTTCAGAGCTCCTTGCTGAACTGTTTGAAGGGAGGGGCTTCCGCTCTGTGGCCAATGACTACGTCTTCAGAGAGACCGTGAACAAGAAGGAAGGCCTCTGTGTGCAGAGGGTTTTCCTACAGAGTAAATTTACCAAGACACACCAAACAGAGACTTCGCCCTGAAGAACCAAACCCAACCCTGTTCACACAAGGATTATGTTTTTCACCATTAGCTAATAGGTTGAGAATCTATGATGGATGGAAGCCTTCCCTCACCAACTGAAAACTGTTAAACGGCCAATACCATGTTGCAAAGGATCTATGATTCCACTCTGACTTGAGGATGACTATCTGATTCTACACACGTTTTATATGTTTAACGATTTTTTTAATTAAAGGAAAAAAACAACAATACCAGTGTTTTTCTTTTTGTTGTGTGATTTTAGTTTATGTGGGCAACCATACCATTACACATAAAAAAAATTAAAAACAAGAACAAATTCTAATTGCACTGTTCTCCCTCTGGGTAAATAAGTAATTCATTCATTAATATTAATACAAGCTACATGAAAGCCATTTATTTGATATCTCAGAATAGACAATGTTTTGTTTTTTGTTTTTTTTTGTCACCGGACCTCATTAGATTTAAAGGTCCCATGACATGAAAATCTCACTTTATGAGGTTTTCTAACATAAATATGAGTTCCCCTAGCCTGCCTATGGTCCCCCAGTGGCTAAAACTTGCGTTTGGTGTAAAACGAGCACTAGCTGTTCTGCTCGCCTTTGAAAAAACGGAGGCTCATGCGCGCTGATTTGGAATGTCTGTGTTTAGGACGTCACCAAGCATCTAAGCTCCTCCCCTTACTCTGCCTGGCCCGCCCAGAGACGTTGGCCCGCCAATGAGACTCGACCGTGCGAGCGCCACATGTGTGTGTGTGAATACACACACTGTAACGCTGTAACAAATGTTTCTTGTCGGTTCTTTGACGTCTCTTGTATTTCCACAACGAGTCGTGGGGGTTATCTGAGCCATGGTTGAGAAGGAATTGGGGGAAAGGAACTTTCACGGCAACCAGTGGTTGCCGTGAGGCACCATCGCCCGGCAGCGGGCAGCCGGCAGCAGGCAGCGCGCGGTTCAGTCGACTTCAGGTTGATGTGGAATGTGGAAAGTGGAAGAACCAGAGACGTCGCAGATCCCGACAAAGTCGTTTGTGATTCATAATATCGTCTGGAGGCGCACACAGCTTTTGGCCGTAATAATATGTACTATATGATATAGATATCTATGTATTATATGATATAATTTAGATATAGAGCTCCAGGACTGTAACGCAAGTGTTGTACACTTCCTTGTTATTTGGATAACCGTTCTGCTTTTGGTGTTATGGCGCATAACACGTCAGACTCTCGTCTCTGGTATTTCTACAACGAGACTCGTAGTGGGGGTTATCTCAGCCAAGGTTGAGAATGAATTGGGGGGAAGGAACTTTGGCTTTGACTCCCTCAAGAACATGAACCACGACATGGAGGAGAAAGGGATTGTTGGCGGTGAATGTCTCCCGCTTGAGCCCCGCTGAGGGACCACCGCCGGAGGCGGAGGTGCCTAAGCGCTGCCCGGCAACGATCCCTTTCTCCTCCTTGTCGCGGTTCAGTCTACTTCACATTGATGTGGACGTTGAAGAACCAGGAACGTCGGTGAACCCAACGCGGTCGTTTGAGATTCATAATATCGGCTCACACAGCTTTTGGCCGTGATAACATATATTATATGCTATAGATATCTATGTAGGCTATATGATAATATTTAGATATAGAGCTCCAGGACTCCCGTGTGTTCTAGAATATTTACAGAACACGGCTAATGGCTGTGTGCGCCTCGCAATTGCGATACATCCACTGTAAACAGAGCGCATGGTACCGTGGCTGCAAGCTGCTCAGGGCCACACCCCCACCCTCCTCCTTGACCCGCCTCGCTCCTCCTCATTTGCATTATAGCTACAGACACCAAAACAGCGCATTTGGGGGAAGCTCAATGTGCGACTGGCTCGGAGTGGCTGTAACTCTGCACCACGGCTGAATTTCGGGAACGTCTTTGAATACTGTGTTAGTTGCCCACTAATACCTATATTAAAGAATACATAAAATAGCATGTCATGGGACCTTTAAGCCCACCACCCCTCTTGCAGAGACTTTCGGCTTACTACATTGTGTATGTCCTCTAGTGGTAGGTTAATGCCCTAACATCTATATTTATTTACTTATTTTCAAAAGTGAGGTTACATAAATTACGTTTGTATTTGATAAAATGTTTAATAGCCAAAAATTGATTATAATTATATCAATAATTAATTGTTGATTAAAGGTGATATATAATGATGTTTTTCCAAAAAGTAAACATACTATATGAGTTCCAGAAAACAGGCTTTTGAAGCTGTTTGCTGGAAATAGCTTTTAGGAAGAAAAACAATGGCCTATCGCTATTGTCCTCTGTTTCAGTCCCTTGAGAATGTGCTGTCTTTGGTGTCTGAAGCTTTAACGCAAATTAGCTGCTTCCCATTGCATACAAATGAGCTGTTCAAATGAGTGAACCACAGCATGGAGGAGAAGTGATTGTTGCCGTTTGCGGACTCCTGGAGCTCTATAGCTATATAATATAATATATAATAATAATAATAATAATAATAATAATAATAATAATAATAATAATAGTAGTGATAATAGCATTGTATAGGTAGTCCTATCTATATAATACAATGTTATTACGGCCAAAAGCTATGTGCCCCTCCGGATGATATTATGAATCAAGAAGACTGCGTCTGAGGTCTCTGGTTCCACAAGTAAAGACTCGTAGTAGGGATTCGGATGGCCGCCCGGGCACCCCCCCCCCCCCCCCCCCCCACCCGCCAGAGCTCCCCCGCCGGAGCTGCCGGACTGAGCTGTTTCGACAGCTCCGGCAGGGGAGCTCCAACGGGGCAGCTCCGGCAGAAGTTCAGCAGCTCCGCCGGACTCCCTGCCAGGCAGTCACGTGGCAATCTGACGAATTAGAAATCTATTTTTGGAATCTCCTTGCTTCTGAAATGCGCTAACATCTCCGCCAAGCGCTCATCCGCTAGTCCACAAAATCATATTCATGCTCTGATGGGAGGGGGACGGGGAAGTTGGTGGTAATATTCAAATGTGCCTGCTTCCTATGTAGGAGTCCGCGCTGAACCTGACTTGCTCGTTTGGTTACTGTAGGCGGGGTACTTTCAGAAATGCATATCCCACTCAAAAAATCATGACCAGACTTATTTAATGCGTGTGGGAGCACCAGAGGCTCCCCCCAAAAAACCAAACCAAATCCCAGGAAAAGTGTTGTTTTCATAATACAGTGGCAAGAAAAATGATGTTAACCTTTCGGAATTTCATAGTTTTCTGACTGAATGTATCATACAATGTGATCTGATCTTCATCTAAGTCAAGGGTATTGACAAATAAAATGTGTCTAAAATAATAACACAATTTTTCTTTGATCTTTAATGAGAACAAAGGAAATAAACTCATAGTGCTTGTGGAAATTAGTATGTGAACCCTTGAGTTAATGACCTCAAAAATGCTAACTTGAGTAAGGTACAACTGGAGTCTTGTTAAGATAATTTAAGTTTGGAGGTGTGGACTACAGCTACTTTGAATGTTAAAAACCCCTCAAACTTTGCTCTGCACAAGAAGAACACGCTTATGTGAGCCATGCCTCGCAAAAAAGGGCTTTCAGAGGATATGAGATTTGATCAAGAATTGTTGGCAAGGGTCACAAAGTTACTTCAAAGACAAAATCCACCAGTCGACAGTAAGGCAATCAATCTTCTACAAATGGAGAAACTTTGGGACTGTTGGTACTCTACCAAGAAGTGGGCGACCAGTCAAAATGACACTAAGAGCACAATGAAGACTCATCAATGAGGTAAAGAAACAACCCAGAATGACAGCCAAAGATTTGAAGGCATCCTTGGAACTTGCTAACATCTCTGTTCATGAGTCGACAATATGTAAAACACTGAACAAGCAGGGTATCCACGGCAGGACACCACGAAGGAAGCCACTGCTTACTGAAAAGAACATTGCTGCACACTTGAAGTTTGCAAAAGAGCTCTTTGACACTCCACAGCGGTATTGGCAACATGTTTTGTGGACTGATGAAACTAAGATCTAACTATTTGGAAAAAATACACAGCACTACATCTGGCGTAGAAAGGGCACAGCATATCATCATGAAAACATCATCCCAACCGTAAAGTACGGTGGAGGAAGCGTCATGATTTTGGCCTGCTTTGCTGCATCAGGGCCTGGCCAACTTGGAATCATTGAGGGGAAGAGGAATTCCCAAGTATATCAGATAATGATATAGGATAATGTGAGAATGTCTGTATGTCAGCTGAAACTGTGTACAAGTTGGTTGATGCAACAGGACAACAACCTAAAACAACTGAGCAAGTCCACAACAGAATGGCATCAGAAAAACAAAATCTGCCTTTTGGAGAGGCCAAGTCAGAGCCAAGACCTCAAACCAATAGAGGTGCTAAGGATTGACTTGAAGAGGGCCATACTAATGAGATGTCCAAAGAATATGACAAAGCTAAAGCAGTTCTGTCAGGAAGCATGGGCTAAAATTCCTCCTCAACGATGTGCAGGTCTGATCCACAGCTACAGGAAGCAAACACATTATGTTTGTCAATACCCTTGATTTAGATGAAGATCAGATCACATTTTATGACAAATTTATTCAGAAAACAATGAAATTCCAAAAGGTTGCCATTATTTTCTTTGTCACTGTATGTACGCATTTAAGAAAAAAAAATCATTGAGGAGACCAGTAAGATCAGTCTATTGAGCCTTGAAACCCCCCGTTGTAAATATCTGTGGTCAGAGACAGAGTACAACAATATATTTCCTCATGGGACATGATGGTGATGGAATATTTAAACATGTTATTGACAAACTATGCAGATACAGATGCAGAGGGAAGTGCCACATCCTCCACCCAGAAATAAGTCACCAACAGAGAAAGAATTCCTCTATCTCTGTGATAAACACACCTTGAACAGTGTGAAACGATGCAGCAGACTGAGTTGGACTACGTTAACACCCCCTTCTCTTCATCAAATGATGAAGATGCAAGGGAAACTGAGAAATCGAGCTGTTTTTCTGGTAAACAAGTTTTTTTTTTTTTCAAAGGGGCACTATCAGGTTGTATCATTAATTTCATAATAGGCCTGTTTATCACTATTTAATTTAAAGTGAGTTTACTGGTATTATGTTGCTTTGCTCTTTGGTCGAAGTGGGGGCGGGGTATAGTTTGAGGATCAAAATGTTTAAATGTGGCACATCAAAATGTGTATGTGTTCATGTATGTGTCGATGCATGTGCGTGACGTTTATCAAACAGTATTGGGAGATTGCAGAGTGGTTGGTGTAAGTTTGGGTCTTCTCTGCGTTCTACAAGCCACCCTCAACATTTCACTGCGCCTTCATAAAACCTGTAAGAAGGCCTATATCCATCTGTAAGATCACATTTTCTCAGCAAACTGTATAAGAGAAAAAGGGCTAGGTTTATGAGAAGCCAAGGTTCAAGGCTGAGATCCCTTTGGTGTTTATCCTTCCTCACTAAGAGGAACCTCTGGCCGGATGTGTGTCTTCCCTTCCTAGCCGAGGCTTTCAGCTTCGGCCGTAACTGTGCTGCCAACGCCACTACGGATTGGCCCGTCAAAGACTTGGTTTCAATGAGATTTCACTTGATAAATCAGAGGCAGGTGCTACAAAGAGCACACGACGATCTAGAGGCCAAGTTCAGTGTCAGCAGCCTGCCTCTGGGCGATCGGATTTGCCGCCCAGATGTGGAGATCTACATCCAAAAAAAGGATTTCTACAACATGGTGGTCCGAGAAAGAGATGAATTCAAGGACCAGATCTCCCACCAGAGAAATGTGGGAATGGAACTCCAGCGGCAGAGAAACAGGCTGCTCATGCACATTTCCAAACTGGGTGAGTTTTATTAGGTCCAAAAAGATTGTATTATTTATAAATAATTGAATTTATTAAAGTACATCCTGGATGGTAGGTTACATTTAACAAAAGAAATTAAAATACAAAATAATAATACAGCAATTGTATCTAGGCCTATAGGAGCAATCAGAAACAAGTCTGATTGCAAAGAATATTTTTTACATTACGCACAGTTGAGATATTTCACAGCATGTGTAACACTTTACAATAATGGTACGTTAAATAACCATTAATGGACATTATTTAATGCATTAACTAACAAATTTACATTTAACTCATGGTCGAGTTATCATTCGTCAGAATAGCGTTCAAATACATATAAATAACTAATGTTATTTATTAGGGATAGGCACGAGTAGTAAATTCCAAACTCGAGTGATCGAAGGAATTCCTCGAGGATCAATCGAGTACTCGTTTGATCAAATCTATTTTTAGAATGCAACGCATCTGCAGCAGGAATAGGCCTGATGATAAACGGCAATATTACCAACCAAACATGTAATGGTTATTCTCCATCAAAACAGTCAGAGTTATCAGAGTATTCATTATTTATTTTTGCAAACGTTCAAAACAAATTTTCCTTACAAAAATAAATATGCGTCTCACAATTTAAATCACGTCGAACCAAGGCCTGTAAAAGTTAAAAACAAAACAAAAACGAAACAAGTAGCCTAACCATTGCAAATAATTTAAAGCTGCAAATAAAACGGCAGCAAATGGACTATGGAAATACTCAGCGTTGTGATGTTCTCTACACGGCCGGGATTAAAGCTACGTCTTGCGGTGGTGAAAATAGCCGACACACTTGGTTGCTGCGGGTCTGCTTTCCCGAACTCACCGTTGTGTTTCAGGAGCATATGTTGCCGCATAGTACTTTCTGGTAGCTCGATTTCGCTTGGCATATTTTACATTTCACCTTATGATCTCCTATTTCTTTAAAGTATTTCAATTCTTCGCTGCGCTTTGCTTTAACCGCCATCTCTTAACTTTTTGAATTCTGGCGTGCCTGCACACGGCACGGAACGCGCCACACAGAAATGGATACATTTCATATGCTTTGTGCCCACGGCATGCGTTAGTGGCACCGACAGAAAATTGATACATTTGCTTCAGAAAACTTTGTTTGTGTGTGTATATGCAAACTTGAGTTTGCCTGTCCACCGACCGAGTTCATTTGTAACGCGGCGTACTCGAGTAATCGATTCCTCACGCCCATCCCTATTATTTATAAATTATTTAATATGGTTAGGGTTAACGTTAACGGTAACGTTAACCACAACCCTCACCCCTATATGTTAGTGCTTTAAAATAATGGTCATTTCTGCTTTTATAAAATGGTCAATTAATATTGACCACAGGTTGTCTTAAAGTGTCGTGACCAGTGTTGGGAGTAACGGCGTTTAAGTATAACGGCGTTACTAACGGAGTTCTTTTTCAGTAACGGAGTAATTTAATTTATTACTTTTGTCATCGTTACAACGCCGTTATCGTTACTGATAATGTAAAGTGGCGCGTTACTACAATTTGGTTGAATGAAGCGTGTGGTGTCATATTACACCCCAGCTGCGTGGAGAGAGCAGGGCGTGGGGATGATGACACCGTTGCAAACACGATGATGATTGGCTGGGTGGGCGCGCGGATGCTTTGCTCACGCTGTCTCACTGCACGCTCTGACTACAGCTCAAGACAGCGACAATGGCGACGAGCAAGGGAAATTCAAAAGTAGCGTTCAATAACTGGAAGTACCGGCACTACTTCTCACTCTTGGAAATTAAAGGCCCACTATGCAACTTTTTTAGCCAAAATCACATTAAGTATGCAGGTTGAGAGTTATGCTGATGGTTCTGCATCCATTTCTGGGTCGATTGGTGGGTGTGTCATTTACCCATGTCGCCTCTCCAGTGAAAAAGCGCATATGCAACTTGCTCTGTTCGGACCCATAGATGTTCGGACCGACACAATCCGGATGTGACGCAACGGAAGTATCCTCGAAAATGTAGTCAGATTGTAGTTTCGAAAATGCTTTACGGCACAGACACACACCCAAACATGGCACCGGCTAGATATAAACAGCCAGTTGCGAGGCAATTGTTGCATTCATCATGGATCAATCGACTAATGGTACGGCCACACCAACGCGCCTAACCTGACGCTTGATCATTGTGTGTCACAAAAATGGTTCAACGCGCCCAACGCGCCTGTGGCTGCGCTAGAGTCCGAGGTAGGAAACCCAAACGCCGCCGTGTTTGGGTGCATGATAGAGTTTAGATCGGGTTAGATTAAATAATCTCGGATATAAATAACGATCTCATCTCATCGTCATCCGTTTACCCGGGGTCGGGTCGCGGGGGGAGCAGCTCAAGCAGGGGGCTCCAGACTTCCCTTTCCCGGGCCACATTGACCAGTTCTGACGGGGGGATCCCGAGGCATTCCCAGGCCAGTGTTGAGATATAATCTATCCACCTAGTCCAGGGTCTTCCCCGAGGTCTCCACCCAGTCCAGGGTCTTCCCCGAGGTCTCTTCCCCACTGGACGTGCCTGAAACACCTCCCAATGGAGGCGCCCAGTGGGCATCCTTGCCAGATGCCCGAACCACCTCAGCTGACTCCTTTCTAAGTAAAGGAGCAGCGGCTCTAATCCGAGTTCCTCACGGATGACTGAGCTTCTCACCCTATCCCGAGACGCCAGCCACCCTTCTGAGAAAACTCATCTCGGCCGCTTGTACCCGCGATCTCGTCCTTTCGGCCATCACCCAACCCTCATGACCATAGGTGAGGATAGGAACGAAGATCGACCGGTAGATCGAGAGCTTTGCCTTGCGGCTCAGCTCTCTTTTCGTAACAACGGTGCGGTAAAGCGAACGCAATACCGCCCCCGCTGCTCCGATTCTCCGGCCAATCTCACGCTCCATAGTACCCTCACTCGAGAACAAGACCCCGAGGTACTTGAACTCCTTCACTTGGGCTAAGGACTCATAAATAACGATAATCGGGTTAAATAACTTCACATGGTGTGTCTGGTGTGTTTCCAGCATTCGTAGTGTTGATCAGCAGAGAAATAGTCCGCCAAGACGTTGAGGTTGCTTAGCAACCAGAGACTCTGTCCATGCAAGTGAACGGAGCGTTCACTCTTCGTCATAACTATCAAACCAAACATCCTTCACATTCACCGAGCGAACATTATGAAAGTAAAATGCACATTTCTCGCTAATTTTTTTTCCATAAACGCATTTAATGGCGTAACTATGTTACTATTTCCACCCCCAGAATAAAGAAAGATGTCGGCCGTATGCTTCTGTGCAAGGGTCACTACTCTCTGTCGGTGATGTCGGGTCAAGCTCCACGCTGATTGGCTATCGTGGCTAAGCGTCACGCGTTGGAGCGTTGAAATTTCTGAACTCCGGGCGTTGGTGCTTTACGGCACAGACCCCCAAACGCGGAACCGGCTCGATATAAACACAAGTAACTAAGGGATTGTTATATTCATCATAGATCAGCCGACTAAAAAGAGACAGAGAAACCCAATGTCGGAGGAACAGAAGAAGAGAAAAGGGAGACTGACCGACAGAGAGGCCAGACACGAGTAAACGTTGAGCAAGCTTTTCAGGAATAGCGTGAACTGAAAGAAAAAGAACACTGCAAATCAGACGCCGACTCTGCCGTGTTGCTTTTGAAATTGAAAGTACCTTTGGGTGAACTTTGTCTTCGTGGTATTCTTGATGTTGATAGTCTCTGTACAAATGTGTTTGCTCAACCATTTTGTTGTGAGCCCTGTAAAAATTGTTTTCTCGACCGTTTTGTTGTGAGCCCTGTATGTTTCTAGCTTGCTTGGTTGCAACCATATAAACACCTTTGTTTCCATGGGTGTTTTGCTGTTCGTCCGTCTCGTCCCCCAGATACAGACTGAATCCCCGAATCCAGGTTCTTGTTTATTTAGATTATTATGTTGGCCAAACCTCTTACACTGATTGTTCTGTTCAACCTAAGATATAACAATTATAATCTAGGATATACATTCTCGCCGTCAACTATAAAAAAGGATGGATTTATGTTTATTGCAATACAAATACACCGTTTTAAAAATGTATAACCTTGCCTACACTTTATGAACATCTACTTCGGACATGGCTCCACGCATTCGCCGGCTTCTTTGAAAACAAATGCACATGGCTCGCGTAGAAGTGCATGCGGGTCGTCAACGAGTTGTTACGACAGTGTTGTGAAATATCTACTACGAAGCTGTAGGGGGCGCTGTGTAGAGAAATGTGCGTGCCAAAACCAAGAAAACAGCCAAGAAATGCCCGAAGTTGCATAGTGGGGCTTTAAAGGCAAAAATGTCTATGTATCATGCACGCTATGCCCAGGGAAAAAAACTTTATCCACGTCTGCCACAAGTAATTCAAATCTAATAAAGCACCTTACATCAACCCATGCGAATATGACACTTGTTGCTGCTGCTAACCCAACCCCAAGCCCAAATGCAGCTAGCGTGAGCTCCAGAGAAGGAAACGGAGACACTCTTAAACAAACAACCCTCGATTTTTCGGGTCAGCATCAGCAACAGGTGACCAAGGCCGAGCTGAACACACTGATTGCAGGGTATGTTGTTGGAAACATGCTACCCCTATCCACTGTGGAGTCAAAGTCATTCAGAGCTATCCTTGCTAAAATACCAATACGAGGAGGAGGACAGGGGGTTGCCCCATGCCGAAACACTTTTGCTAAATTCTTCGACAGTGAATACGAAAAAATGAATATTGAGCTCTAAAAGTCATTGGAGGAATTAGAGTACATTTCAACTACAGCAGACATCTGGACTGCCCACAATAAAAGTTACATGGGTGTGACAGCACATTGGATCAATCCAAATAACATGGAAAGAGAGAAAGCAGCTCTTGCCTGCAGACGGTTTAAGGGGCATCATACTCATGACGCCATTGCAGTTGAGCTTGACAATATACACTCAGCATATGGGATAACACACAAAATCACAGCAACAGTGACTGATAATGGCTCTAATTTCGTTAAAGAATTTAAGAGGTACCAGCCACTTGAGAGTGATTCTGAAGAAGATGAAGATGAGGTGACATTTACAGACATTGATGATGCTCTACATGCAACTGCTGATGATCCTGATGTTGTGATCACTTTGCCCCCCCACAAGAGATGTGCATCACACACACTAAACTTGATTTCATGCACAGATGTTGACAAATGGCTGCTGTCGCAACCTACAACAAAGGCTGTTTACAGAAGTGCTACTGCCAAATGTACTGCCCTATGGAACAAGACTAGTCGATCATCTTTGGCTACTGAAACAGTTGATGAGTTGGTGTCAAAAAAGCTGATTGTACCTTGTACAACACGATGGAATTCCTTCTATGATGCCCTGGCTCGAATCTGTGGAATATCCATGGCAGACCTTAACACCATCTCCTCCAAATTAGGACTGACAGCGATAACAGAAATGGAACGCCAGTTTTTAAAGGAGTACTGTACTGCGTTGAAGCCCCTTACAGTTGCTTTAGATATACTTCAGGGAGAAGACAACTGTTTTCATGGTACACTCCTACCAACGATGGAGACATTAATGCTGAAGACAGAAGCCCTTAAAAGTGGCCTGCAAATACTGAGGGACCTTCCTGACGCCATAGTCAAAGTAAGAAACCATGAATTGAATACTTTTTATTTATTAAGTGAACATTGCTGTAGCACTCATAATAATAAATACTACTAATACTAATACTAAAACAACCCTGTTGCTTCCGGACCCTCCCTCACGTTGACCCCCCCCCCTTCTCGCGAGACAATCCCCAATTAACCTCCACTAATAATATTAGTGCATAACCCAACACATGAGAACATTTGTATTGCTGCTGAACGCATAATAACAGAACCACATTAAACTGCTGCTGAACGCATAATAACAGAACCACATTAACCCAGCTCGTTACACAGCTCCCCCCCCAACAAAGTCCCTCGGGACGAGGGACTTTGTTGGGGGGGGACGAGGGACTTTGCCTGCGTCCCCCACGCGGCCGCGTGGGGGACGCAGGCGCTTCTGCCCGGTGGTTGGGGCAACGCCCCTGTGCAGTGAAAGGTGACTGCGGTGGAAGGTGGAAGGAGGGATGTGAACAGGGGGTTTAGTCACTGTCTCTGGGGAAGTATGTGCAGGGGAAATGGGACTTCGATAGGGCTCGTGTGCCCCTGTGTAGCCGCGTGCAGCGGTTGCGCCGTCACCCCTCCGGGCAGGCACCTGGGACTCCGAGCTTGGGGAAGGGAGGGAGTCCCCTCTGTACGGGGCCAACCTGTCTCTGTGGAGCGCAACCTTCTTTCTCTTTCTTTGCAGCTTGACCCGGTACACTACTTCACCCAGCCGCTCCACCACCTGACAAGGCCCCTCCCAATGACAGTCCAACTTGTGGCACCGTCCCTTCTTCCTGCGGGGGCGGTACACCCACACCAGCTCTTCAGCTTGGAAGTGTCTTCCCTTCGACCGTCGTAGTTCCTTTTTTGTTTCATGCCTGCTTCTCCAGCTGGTCTCGGGCAAAGATATGGGCGGACTCCATCCGCTCCTGGAGTCTCCTGGCATACTCTGTCCCCGGAGGAATAGCAGGGGTGTCAGGGGGCTTGCCAAAGGCCACCTCCACTGGCGTCCGTAGCTCCCGCCCCAACATGAGGAGGGCAGGGGTGCACGAGGTGGACTCCTGAACAGCGGACCTGTAGGCCATGAGGACGAAGGGCAGGTGTGTGTCCCAGTCCCGTTGATGTTCTGCTGTGAGGATTGCCAGCTGCTTTCCCAGGGTCCTATTGAACCTCTCGACGAGGCCGCCGCTCAGGGGGTGCAGGGCTGTGGGTCTTATGCATGCCCCTGCGCTCACACATGGCGGCGAAGACCCGCGACTCATAGTTCCTCCCTTGGTCACTATTGATGGTTTTTGCCACCCCGAACCTGCTGAACATACCCTCTACCAGAGCGTCAACCACCGTCTCTGCTTCCTGAGGGCCATTTTGTAAAATAGTCCACGGCAACCAAAACATACCGGTTGCCTGCGTCCGTGCGGGGGAATGGGCCCATGACGTCCACAGCTACTCTTTCCATGGGAGCCCCCACCGCCTGTTGTTTTAGTTGTGCGTGGGACTAATCTAGGGGGCCCTTGTAAGCCGCGCAGAGGTCACAGCGGCGACAAAAGTCCTCTACGTCTCTTCTGACCCGCCCCCAGTAAAACCCCTGACGAAGCCGGTGGAGTGTTTTTGCTACTCCGAAGTGCCCCGCTCCTGCGGTCCCATGGGATGCTCTCAGCACAGAGTCTCTCAGTGAACTGGGGGCTATCACCTGCCACCTTTCTTCTCCCCTAGCATGTTCCTTGCAGCACTCCATCCCTCACTCTCAGTGCCTCAAACATAGTCCACATTCCTTTCGCAGTGGAGCTCCCAGTCACCTCCTCCCAGGGTGATCTCTGTCCTGCCTCAACCCACTCGCACTGGTTGTATGTCCATATCCTGCTCCTGTTGTGTCTGCCACTCGGCCGCGTCAACAATCTGCATTCCGCAGCAGACTGGTCCGGCCCCCTCATGCATGGGGATGTGTGCAGGGGCGTCGGGACAAGGCATTGGCGTTGGCGTGGCTGGCTCCGGCCCTGTGTACCACCGTGAAGGCGTAGGACTGCAGCGTTTCAATCCAGCGCGCAACTTGGCCCTCTGGTTATCTGATGGACATCAGCCACTGCAGTGCCGAATGATCTGTCCTGACGGTGAAGGGCCGGCCACACAGGTAGTACTTGAAGTGCTTAATCGCCGCCACCATGGCGAGGAGCTCTCTGCGAACTCTCGAACTTCCTGTAATATGAGGCCAGGCCGAGGAAGCTCTTCAGATTTCGTTGGTCAGTTGGTGTCGGCCAGTCTCACACTGCATGCACTTTCTCCTCCAGTGTGCTGATGCCTTCTCCCCGTGTCTGTGACCCAAAAACTCCACCTCCTTCCTCATGAAGCGGCACTTATTCGGGTGCAACTTGAGGCCCGCCGCCGCCACCCTCTGCAGCACCAGCCTCAGCAATTCCAGGGCCGTTTGGAAGGAGCTCCCATGGGCTAGGATGTCGTCCAAATACACCAGACATCTCTGACGGGGGATGCCAGCCAGCACCCTGTCCATGAGTCTCTCGAAGGTGGCTGGGGCGTTGCACAGGCCGAAACTGAGGACCCGGAACTGCCACAACCCCCTGTCCGTACAGAAGGCAGTCTTTGGTCTTTCTTCAGGGCTGACGGGCACCTGCAAGTATCCACTTCGCTGGTCGAGTGAAGAGAACCAGGAAGAGTCAGACACCAAGTCCAGTGACTCATCGATCCTGGTTAATGGATACGAGTCCTTTCTTGTCACACTGTTCAGCGGTCTGTAATCTACACAGAATCTCATCTTGGTGTTCCTCTTTTTCGACACCATCACCACTCCCGAGGCCCAGGGGCTGTCCGACGGTTCAATAATGCCATCTCTTTGCATCTCTTCAACCGCTCTGCCTGCAGCCTCACGGTGAGCCATGGGGAGGCGCCGGGGACGCGTCTTGATCGGCCGTGCATCCCCAGTGTCTATTTCGTGTTGGACCAGGTGTGTCAGGCCCACTTCATTGTCTGTTAGTGCAAAAATGTCCATAAAGTCAGATAACACCTTCCACAGCTCCTCCTGCTGCCATTGCTCCAATTGGCCACAGTTCTGTCTCCATATCCCTCTCACCGCCGACAACCTGTCTATTTCCCCCACCGTGGTTGACTGGGGTGGGGAAGATGAATCGGCATGTGCAGAGGGGGGCTGCCCGTTGCTGGGGGCATGGGGCACTAGCGGCAGGAAGCTGCTAACAGGGGGGGGGTATTTCTCTCCACTGGGGTATTTGTGTCATGGCAGTGTGTTTCCAGGGCTGTCCTGACCAGGGGGTGCGGCTTTGGGGGCTGGGTGGGCGGTATCAGTTTAACAGTGGGGCCCCCGGGAAATGTCAATGTGTTCTTCCCCAGGTCCAGCAGACAAAAATTCCAGCCCCAGTATGCAGGGGTCCTGCACCTGCGCCGCCCATACAGTGAAATCCACTGACAGACACACATTCAACGTCACCCTCCCCTTACCAAGCATAGGGGCCAACTCACCAGTCACTGTCCTCAGCTGCACTGTAGTCTGCTCCAACTGTGTCCCCACCGGAACTACATCTGGCCTCATCAGTGTTGCTGTGGAGCCCGTGTCCACAAGGGCTGTACGTGGGGCCCCGTGTATGATGACAGGAACATGGCAGAAATTCCCAGAAAGAGTCCAACCCACCACCATCGTGGATTCTGTGTTATCGTCTGCTTCAGGGGGGAGTGGAGCCCCTCTCCCCCGTCTGTGCTGTTGGGCCCCTCCATCCTTTGCGTCAACAGCACTGGACAACGTGCCTGGGGTCCGCACCGTCCCATCTATATGGGCCACGGGCCGTTTCCCTGGTCTTTGGAATGCTTGGAGCACTGTCTGAGGAGATGGCCAGGTTGTCCGCATCCCCAGCAGACCAGGGGGCGTTGGCGAGGCCGTGTGGCACTTTGCGGCGATTGCATGGAGACAGCCCATATTAGTTCGGTCATTTCAGCCACCCATGCAGGCTTTACTTCGGCTGCATCAGTGCATGCAGCGGTTCTCACTGTAGGACCACTCCCCTCAGGGCTGCCTCCCATGGTCCCGCCCCCCACAATCTCTCTCTCTAGATCTCTCTCTCTAAGCTCCGTCTGTATCGCCGGGGGCATGTGGGCATAAGCCCTCCTGGCTAGAGTTTCAATGTCATTAGCTAACACACGGAGGGGCTCCCCAGGCCGCCTGCGTCTGATGGAAAGTTCAGAGTGTAGGAGACCGGGCTGTTCGCAATGTCCCAAACGTCTCTGCAGAGCCCCAACAAGAGCCTCATAATTAGTTCATTCTTCTGGGCTGAGCAGGAACAGGCATGCCAATGCGTCGTCCGTAAGGCATAATGCTAGCTGTAGCGCTTTATCATCCTCAAACCAGCCTGCAGCTTGTGACAAAAATAATCCTTATTTGCCCACTATGTTACTATCACTATGTTTAGGTATTACGAAGAAAACCATTTTTCCGAGTTCCGCAATCGCAGGATGAGGACCTGCGCATACTTGTACCAAAAGGAGACGGAAATGAATGCCTTGAGAAGCACCTTCCGTGGGAATATGAACCACTGGCTTTGTGAGAAAAAACCTGTCCTGAATAAAGGTTAACAGTAAACACGCAGTGTATGTAGCGTGTTTACTGTGGAAAATCATCAGAATTTACCATTTCATTACCAGGATTTCAAATATGACGAATTTGTCAAATGACAGGAATTAAAATTAAAAGTGAGACATGGGAAAAGCATTTGTGTAGACTTTCGGCCTTAGACACTAGAGGGCGGTGTCAACTTTCATCTTTCCATCCAAGTGGGCCCAAATGGATTTTATTTGACAATGTATATGTGATAACCTTTTGAATAAACTTGTTTTACATTTCACTCCGGTCTGTCTGTGTGTGTGTGTGTGTGTGTGTGTGTGTGTGTGTGTGTGTGTGTGTGTGTGTGTGTGTGTGTGTGCGCACAATGATAAAAAAACAAAAACGTAATACACTATTTTTGAAGGTATTGATCATGTTTTAGGCCTACCAAGAAGTTCTACAATTATTTATTTGATATTTTGATATAATGTCTTATCACTCACAACTGGCGACCGACAGAGACCCTATCTGTCTTCAACGGGTCAGATTGAGGCTGATTGAGGTGGCCTGTGTGTGAAAAGCGGATAGAGAGCTCGAGACCGGACCATGGCAGTTAAAAGCTGCTGACGGGAAGGTAGTTTTAGTTGGCATGGAGATGGACATCTTACCAACAACATGTGGTTACCGTTGGTGTGCTGAACGGACGGATTATGGTCAGACAAGGTGCAAACTATGGTTGAAGCTCATTCAATTATTCCAAATGCCATTTTGGGGATTGTTTGTGCTGCTACGAAATCAAAATAATTATTTTTAGTAGGCCTAGTTTTAAAATAAACTCCCGTCGCTTTTACTTTTTTGCTATTTCCTAGAGCTCCATTTTAAATACCTTGGATTGACAGATGAGGTGGAATCGAAGAATCAATCTGGAATCATATGCTTTGATTGGTCAGAAATTAGAACGGCGTTGTCTAAAATTAAATTGGCGCAAACAGCGGCAGGCGCGGTCAGTATACCATAACATCTTAAATAAACCCCTTAAAATATGAACAAATATTACTGACTAAATAAATATTATTTGGCACGACAACTGAACTGACTCACGTGCCCGTGCAGAGAAAAAACAATTGGCCCTATGGACCATTAGCCTATTATACACGAGCCCAAACACGTATGGCGGCGTGAGAGGCATCTCGTGCATAGTTCATTGCACCAACCCATTTGGTGCATATGGTAAAGAAACACGCAACTCCATTCGGTGAGTGGAAATATAAATGGTTGTGTTTAAAAAGATTGACCGTTTTAGTATTTAGGCAATAAAGACGACCCCCGCCCACCCATGGACCTGCGCCCTACCCCTCTTGAAAGAGAGCGAATGGTGACGCGAGGAGAGCGGGGTGGGGGAGAGGGATGCTCCAAGGATGGCGTCGTGTGCGTGGGAGTGGGGGGCGGTCTACGTCAGTGCAGATCACCGGGCTACACATTTTACACAAGGTGCCGGGCCAGTTGGAACCCAAGCCGGATTTTACATCTTCATTCTTACCAATCGCGCCACTCGCTTCCACAAACAAGCTAATTAACCTCTCCGTTTGAAGGTAAGATAGAAATGGGTTGTGCGCCGTTTCATTTGGATAATATTCCATTATAACTCTCTTTTACTTTCTGTCAATGCCCTGTCGCGGTGACAGATGTGAAGGTTGTTAAGGTTTCCCCCCCGCTTTTTAATGTTACTTACACCTAACTATAAGCTGACGACTCTACGTATTTCAGAGACACATCTTAATAAATTAATGTGAATTATTAACCTAGGCAGCGAAATGCAATTTTTTACTATGGTTTTCAGTAGGCAAGACAGTCTTGGGTTGTTTCCAATCACATCCACAGTCATTTGGCATCTTGCCACTTAAAAACATATTTTGTCTTAATTGTTATCATAGAAATAATGAGCCGATGCAGTCTGCCATTTTACTCCATTTTGTCTATTTGGTTATTCTGTTTTGGATAGGCCTATAGACGATTTCTTGATGAAGTCATATGCAAATCTATAGCCAACCTGTCCTCAAACATCACAACATAATATCGAACGCAAATGATCTTATTTTCGGATTTAATCTAGCTTTAGAAGGGTTTCATTGTGTGATATCTCGATCTCGACCATCATGGCCCGTCCATGTAGCAGCGTGTCCTCGACGCGTCGTGCCGCTAAATGACCTTGTCGAACCCCCCCGCAGCTGTAGATGTGGACGGACGGACCTCGTTCTCCCTCCATAGAGACACACACACTACATCAACGCATTCATGTCCTGGTCTCCTTTTGTGGTTCTTCGAAAACAGCTTCGTTATTTGAGTTGTTTTGAACGTAACATTGTTGGGTCTTTTGAGAGGCCTATGCATGAATGAATATAAGGGTTGTTTTTGCTCCTGTCCGTTGGAGGTAGAGGAAGGCAGTGGTTGCCAGCAACATTTAGGGGCTTTCAGACCTAGGCCTTCATCGTAGGCCGTTTTTCTACCAAGCAAATCAGTTGTGCTGCATTAGGGCAATTGCTCGCTCAGACAGACACATCAATGGTTTTGGAATTAATAAACGTGCTATATTGTCGTGATCGTGGCAAAGATGTGATTATAGCATCCATCAGTGTTATATTAACGGTTTGACCGATTTTTGCTGTACGAATTACTGTACTAGCTGTCTAATAAGACAACCCGCAAGCCTGAAATATGCAGGAGTGCCCTTTAGTGTGGAATGGTTCTGGAAAGATCCTAAAGGGTGGCATTCATGTTTCATTTTTAAAACCCTTATTCCCGTCAACCCAATAATGTATTCTCATTTCTAAAGCTGCAGTAGTTAATTGATATACAGAAATATTCCATTCCAAAGTTTCACAGCTAGGGCCACTCCTACAAATCTGTATGAGTAGCTCAAAGAGAAATAGTGTATCCCATGTACGTACATGCAATTCAAGGCTACTACTACTTACAGTAGAGTGTGAGTTAGTGTGTCCACGTAAGGGTCTACTTGATTTACAGTAGATTGAAATACATAGAAATATGTTTTCTTGACTACCAGGTGAAAGGTTCTGGGTTCAAACCCCAATAAACATAAGTCTACCAATAGGCATTCTTGAGCATTGCTCATTGATGACATATCTAAATCAAAGTTACTGCATAAAATAGTAAGTTAAATTACTAAAGTGTTAAGGTAATAGTAGAAACCTTTGGCTTCATCTTCCTGGTTTAACTAACATCTAATGTTCTATCAAGAATATGTTACTACTAACAGGCTATGGTTGTTAGTAGGCCTACACCATGAATACCGCTGAACATTATATTATGATTCTTGACCATCATCAGTTAGGGCTGTGCGATAAGGACAATATCTTCTATCACAATATGGGTCATTTCCTATTTTGATAACGATATATCACGACATAGTACATTTTCTGAAAATTTTGTGCAAGAATGGCATGTGGTTATTTGAGTCATTAACTCATGACTACTTTTGAAAAATCGTTTCACGAAAATATAAATTAAAGGGACTCTCTCTTTTGTCCTTTAATATTAAGATAACTTTGAGCAGAACTGTCACACATGAGAAATATGTTAAGTAAAAATGCCAAATTGGAGTAACTCATCAACGGGTCCGATGTTAAGTGTAGATGAACCAACCGTTTCAGCGTGTTACAACCCACGGCAACATTTTTTAATTTTTTTTGGTGCCGTCATTGTGAATGAGCGTCACAATGCTGCATTATGCTCACTCAAACAGGGACATCAAAATATACCGCTACACAATACACATCCACACACACCGTAGTGACGCCCAACTTAATGTCCTTCCAGAATGAGCTCCATATATCCGCACACTAAAGACTCTTATAAACTTGTTTCAGATTTGCCTTTCTTTTTTCATCACTTCCCTTGAAAGATAATCGCATTTTTGACTCTAGTTCTTGTCTCAGAATGCTGCGGGGACGTTCTTTATGTGTGACTTTCCTCCGTGTATGTTTTTGTATTCGTCCAGCACGTAGTGAACGTATAGCCGGATCAGAATGACGTAAAATACTGCCTCAAATAAAATAGGGATAGGAACGACAGAGGGAAATATCTATTGATACACATTTTTCTCCCGTCCCCGATATACATCGTCATATAGAGCTGCCCTACGATCAGTGCAACTTTTAAAACTAGGATAGCTCATAAACCGTGAACAAACACACATACACATTTATAATTTCCTGCTCATTCCTTGTGCAGATTATCTTGTGTGCTGAGATGAACTCTGTCATAGGTTATAACAGAGCTCTCTGCATTAGCATACAGACAAAACTAGACTTCATCAGGGTATATCACAGGTTCATCATTCATTCTTGGTGGATTCATATTGTTTTTAGAAACCTTACCTTTTGAAGCCATCCAATTTTGATTGTATGGGCTTTTGCTTTGGATTGAAGTGTTAAATTACTAAAAGTAAATGTAACACATCTACTAGTTGCTAGGGCTGCTCGATTATGGAAAAATCATAATCACGATTATTTTGGTCAATATTGAAATCACAATTATTCAAACGATTTATTTTGAGTTTGAAAACTTGATTTATTTATTCAGCATGTCTCCCAAAAAACACTTTGTAAATGAGAACTTTGAAATTTCGCCTAAAAAAAAGAACACAAAATGGTCAAAAAGAAAATGCTAAATTAATGTACAGATATGTATCCGGCTGTTGTTTCTCTACAACATTTCTAACTGAAATATTGAAAACCATTAGTTTTGTGATTGTTTGACGCTAAAATCAAAATTGTGATCAATTCGATTAATCGCCCATCCCTACCAGTGGCACATCTTTTGCTGTCTGAAAAGACCATGCAGCTTTATGTAGGATGTGCATCCGGGAGTTTCTTTGGTTTCAAATTTGGTTTGACCAATCATGTTGCTGGAAGTAGGGCTGGGCGATATGGGCCAAAATGAATATCTCGATATTTTCTTACTATATCTCGATACACGATATATATCTCGATATATTTGGAATCTCCTCTAGAGCAGATCATAAATGCTCGATTCAACCATGTCTGGCATAATGTTACGTCAGTAATAATTATAGTATTCCTGAAATATAAGTCTGCATGTAGATTACATGAAACAACATATTGTTTAAACTCATTAGTGCTTTCTATTGGAACAATTTAGAACTTGCACATAAGAAAAGGGAAATCACAGCAAGTTAGATTTACCAACACAGCATTTATTCAAACCATTAATTATTTATTAACTGTTTGCATAATAATTATTATACATACACTGCCAGACGACGGATCCAATGCTATTCTTTTTCAAAACCAAATCCTCAGTTCCATCCTTTTTCCTCTCTCTCGCTGTTCACACTCACCGGTCGGAGGTACACACACCTACAGCAGCGCGCCGTCCAGACTACGTCACACACGCGCGTCCATGAGAATCTCGTGGACTCGCAAAGGGCGGGGGGAGTGAGTGTGTTTGTGCCATTGCATGTCTTTATCTTTTGTGGAAGAGGGAGAGACGTCGGAGGACCCGACGCAGTCTATTCATAATATTGCAATGACCACGGAAGAGGCAGTGAATGAAGCATTGATTAGACAGAGATTTATTAGATGGGCCTACCTAATAAACCGTTGGATCACACAAGACCGGAAACCATAGCAGCGCCGGTAAACAAACCCCGAGAAGCCCAATCCCTATGAGCTCCCCACACTACGGTCATCCGGAGGCGAACAGAGCTTTTGGCCGTGATATTATACAATTATATACAATTATATACTATTATATATAGAGCTCCGGGAGTCGCAAACGGCAACAATCACTTTCTCCTCCATGCTGCAGTTCACCCCGGACTGCACTGCACTGAGTTTGACGGTTGAACGCTGATTGGCTGTTTACGTTACACATGTCACTCAGTGGCCACGCTGTTGGACGCTGATTGGCTGTCATCACGAGAAATTGAAATACATTTCAACTCGAGCGAATTTGTTGCGCCACAAATCCTCGTGAACGCGCTCGCCTGTGCATGGCGAAAGTGTGGCGCGACAGATCAAAACTTGTTGCCGGTTTTCTCTCGCGAAGAATTCGCCCGATACGCGTCTACGTTCACTTTATATGGGATTTTGTCGCCCCGTCGCGTTTGGTGTGAACGCACAACGAGTATGCCGGTGGCGGCACAAAGAAACAGATTACGTGCCAATTTGTATTCGATGTTCGCGACAGGGGCATTTTATACATCCCCTGGAGAACATCTCGCGATACATCGCATATATTCGATATATCGCCCAGCCCTAGCTGGAAGCATCGCTCGCTGCGTGATTGGTGATAGCCACAACAGTAGTTAACTTAAAAAAAAAAGTCTTAAAAGATCTCCAATCAAACCCGTGTTGGCAGGCCACTGCAGATATAATAACTCTCCTGCAAGCTTCATCAATGAGTTTTCCACGGTACAATATCTCTGTCACGAATCTGAAAACAACAGGCCACGTTGGCCCTTGCAATTTCTGGTTTCCAGCCCAGGCTGCATGCCTCCTCCACCCAGAAGTTATGCCATAACATACGAGGACTGCTGGATCCCAGATTAGTGTAGACTATATCCATGGTTCCGTCTGATGTATGCTCTAATGACTAATCAATGGCGCTCCTCTGTACACTGCCGAGAGAGGATCAGTGGAATCATTGATTATTGTCGAGCACCCCTCCAAACTTTTGAGTGGTAAACGCTTTGGTTTGCCTGGCTGCACACAGCGGAGACTGGCAAGAATGTGCAAACATTCTAATGCAGAGTTTTAAGCTAGGTTTTAGATCATAGATACAATTACAAACACAGTTAATTTGTAAACCATTATACATTTATACGGAGCTTGGTGACCTTGTAATGCCTCAAACTTCAGGAAAGTGTGTTAATTAGGATAGAGGAATTCTATGGAATAATTACTAGGTCATATGTCATTGGTAAAAAATGTCTAAAATGTGCCCATTTCTAATTAGGCAACATGTAATGTAGGATGTGTAAAACAGGGAGTAGTCCTTGCCCCCAGGGGGGCAAGGGCTACACCATCCATGTATGATGGATACAGAACCTGTTCCCATACCAGTGCTACCACACAGAACCAGACCATTGCACATGTCATGAGCTTGTTCAGCCTCCTCTTCAGTTTTCCCCTCACTGACTTTGCTGTGTGTGACCAGAGCCAAGATGGATGCCAAGGGGCTGACGTCACTGTGTGTTTGACATGGTGTTGCTAGCCGGCTTGGTGCTATTGGGAGGACAGAGACGGTGTGTGTGTGTGTGTGTGTGTGTGTGTGTGTGTGTGTGTGTGTGTGTGTGTGTGTGTGTGTGTGTGTGTGTGTGTTTGTGTGTGTATGTGTGTGTGTGTGTGTGTGCGTGCGTGCCCGTGCACACACACACACACACACACACACACACACACACACACACAAAAAGCCCTCACAGGGGAACGATGACGCTACTCATGTAGGGTTGAGCTTCCCCCCAGGGGATTCCTGTCTGCACGACACCAGTGTCTATGTGGGCCGTGGGCGGGGCTGTGGCATTACAAGCCTCAGGAGCAATACCGTGGCTCTCTCACCGTGGCTGTGGGCAGGTGTGTTTGGACAAAGGGCAGTCGCAGCGCTGATATTTCACTGTAGACGGGGCCTGCATTAATCTCGAAGTGGATTATGATCTAGACTATTATTCAGTTAACATGAAGTTGATGGAATAATGTTGTGTTAGATATTGTGAAATGCAACACAGATTGTAGCATGCATGTATGAGTGTTAAAGAATATGATTGTCACTTGGGAGTTTTCTCAAATCATATCTGGGGGTCTTAACAAATATTTCGTTATTATTTTAATTAATATATAAAATAAAATACATGATCTTCATGAGGCTCACCACTCCTCCACCTTTTCCAAATGCCAGAAAAATTATAATAATCTCAAAATATGTTAGCCTAATCAAGTCCCCTTTGGCTCAGTTTGTTTGTTTTGCCTTTGTTCAGTTCAACGCTAGGCCTACTCCCTGTGTCAACAATCTACAGCAATTACACCACAGTTCTTTTTCTCGCTTGCCCCATTGTATTGCTCCGGGCACTGCTTGGCCGCCGCCCGTGTCCCTGCGGCTTGGAAAGCAGACCTGAAATATTTTTGAACTGGTCATGCAGGATGCAAGCAAAAACCCAGACCAAAGCAGCCTCCGAAAGAGAAATGGTGAGCTTGGAACAATAATCAAGGATGAATAAAGTATATAATAAATAGATCTGCAATTCACTATAGCTTTATTGGTACACACAGTGTGATGCATTTAGTAGTTGTGTGTTACAGTGTGCTAAATGAGTTTAGCGTATTGTAGTTTACGTTACGTGCAGAAGAGCAGGTAGGTTGGTAAGTAAATAGATTGTGTGGTGGAAATTCCACTTAAGATGATAAGCAAACATGTTTGAAGCGCTGAAGATAGCCCCTAACAGTGGGCACACTCCAGTATTGAAGTACAGAAACCCCTATCCCTCATGTCCGACACACAGTGCAAGAAAATATATATCACTGAAACACATCTCTGAGAGGAGTGTTAGGTGTGCGTGTGACAGTGCACGTGTGTATGTATGTGTCTCATGTGTGCACAGCGTGTGTGAGTAAGTGTGAGTGAGACGTGTGATGCGTGGCGCTGGTGGATATATTCAGTGACAGCTGAAGTTGCTAATCAGATGCTGGTTCAAATAAATGCATTAGCTTTCCTTGATCTTTTTATCTCTTCTATTGACATCACCTTTCTATTTTAGAGCTGCAGCATATACATTTAAGAAAAAGGCAATAGGAAGCTTATTCACTGAATCTTACTAATCATCCCTGACCTATAAGTCCTACTTTTCTGTATGATTGATATCAGTTTTTTTTTTTTATTGATAGCTCTAAATGACCAAAATAAATGAAATCAAAATCGGGATGAATCTGTCCCATTTTTTGTCGCAGGACTAGAGGTGGTTCCCTGATGCAAAGAACTGCTCAATGCATGGATAATCACAGGTCCCACCATCCCCCCTCTGCTCTTTGTACAGCTGCGCTCAGCACTGTCTTTTGTGTTGCGTGCATCAGTGTTTGAACCACAGTATTCTCACCTACCTTAAGGGCTGGGCGATTAATCAAATTTTGATCACGATTTCTATTTTAGCGTCAAACGATCTCAAAACTAATATAATTGAATTCTACGTTTTTTTAAAATAATTTTATAGATTTGAATTTTTTCTTTTTGACCATTTTGTGTATTTTTTTAAGGTGAAATTTCAAAGTTCTCAGTTTCAAAGTCTTTTTTGGGAGTGAGATGCTGAATAAATACACCATGTTTCAAACTTCAAAAATAATCGTTTGAATAATCGATATTGATATTTCAATAATCTTAATTATGATATTTTCCATAATCGAGCAGCCCTACCTTCCCTGTGTGTCTATAACAGCGGCGTCCAACGCTGAAGTGAATGGTAGAGGCGTAGAAAGGCAGGAGATGGCTACAGCAGAGTGCATGAGAGCGCCCCTTCCCCCATGTATCCCCTGAACTGACTGAGGTGGAAAGTTACAGACTTTCGAATCTAGCAGTGCCGTAAGTGGATTGGCGGTAGATAGTGCTTTATCTAAGTAGATGCTATAGATAAATACTAATGTAACCATTTTTAAAGATGTTGTTGGTTACATTTGATAGTATTAAAGAGAGAGAAAGCAGCAAGGAGCGACAAATGGCATGATTTTGAAACTAAAAACCTAAAAATCCTCCCCGTCCTTTCTGCTCCATCCATTGTTATGTTTCTCTACCATTGAGAAGTGTTGACAGGCCAGATGGATTCCCTGACCCACCCTGGAAGACATGCCCTATCTGATCAGAAATTTGAAATCTAAATGGGCTCATACAGAGACAGGCACGCTCCACTCAAAACCAATATTCTGACAGCGAATCTCTCATCAATAGCTGATGGACGACTTTTGATGGATGGATGCCATTTTTAACAAATTACACCCACATAATTGCTCTTAGATCTCACCTACAACACCTTTAATGTTTGTAACATGTTTTGTTTTGGGGTATTTTAATTGCTGACTGCTACCTTTGAATTTATATCATAATCTATTCTATTCCAATTTGATTACAGATCGATTCTATTCTTTGAGACTGGATGGGGAGACATATTTTTGCCTTCTTGAAATACCGAACCATGTCTATTTCCTCATGATGTTAGTGATATGTCACGACATTCTGCTGTCTGATTGGCTGGCTGTCTCCCTGTCCGGGTGGCTCTGGCTACCAGCCAATCGGTGGACAAAAAAGAAAATCAGGGATTCTGTCTCTGGCATAACTCATCACAGGGACCCTTGCCAGATGGCAAAGAAATCCTGGGATCAGCCAGATAGTTTACAATATCTACACACACTGTTAGTGTCTCTATATTAGTGTCTTACACTAACTTGTCTGTTGGCTTCAAGTTAATCAAGTGTGCTTCTGGTCTGAATGCGTATTTTATGCCAGGATACTGATAGGGTATCTGCGTTATACACCAAACTTTAAACCATTTATTCTGAGTATATGGGCTCATGGGTCGGTGAATATGCTAGTAACTCATTATCTTTTTTAATTTGGCTTTTTTTAAGTTGCTTTTATCCAAAGTGATTTGCTGTGCTGCAAGTTTCTAAAAGCTGGAATGAGTGCAGAGTAGCTATGGGATCCAAAAGGTGAATATATATATATATATATATATATATATATATATATTTGTTGTGCATAGGCTACTAGTTACATCTCAGAGATACAGGGATAGTTAAACTCAACAAAGTTTTTTCTTGATTCATCAGAGGAGTTAAAAACAACCAAGGATACAAGTCTGTTGGATTTGCTTCTTTGTTTATTAAATAGGCTGTCTCTCGACCAAACACATCTCAATCACGCTCTTTTAACTTATTTTGAATCCACTTAGTCAGGAGAATCCTCCCTTTTGACTCCATTAAACTACCTTATCCCCATTTTTACATTGTAAAATCACCTTAATTCGGTCCCCTGAATAATCCCCACACAGTGTTTTCAGCCATGACTATCCTTTAAGGAAACAGATTATATAACCGTAAAATACCCTGGGTTTACCGAAGATGATGAAGAATATCCAATGGGTTACTCTGTGCTGCTGAATCACTCGCCTCCATCTGTCAATCTGATGGCCTGTGTCCAACACTCCCATGATGGGAATCCATTCAGGCTCATTTCTATTCATAGGACCTGCAGCTGAGGCTGTTTTTCTGATCGCAGGCAGTCAGCACTCTATGGATGCTATCAGTGATTCAATCACATTGGTATTTAACTGTGTACAATCTTGACAGTTTCTGTTGAAGGACTTCTCCTTCAATGAGGCAAACTCTCTTCTCTCCTGTTGAAGGGCTATTATGGTGCATCATTAAGAAGTATCATGTCTCTCTTTAATAAAGGAAAATAGTGTTCAGGACAATCAAACCAACCGTGTCACCTGGCTATAACCGTGTCACCTGGCACAAAAACCTCCATTACCAATATCATTTTTCGAAATGACTTTGCTCTGCTGATTCTGCCTAAGATCATTTAGGGTGAGGGCGCTCTTATCAAAAATGTAAACAATAATTGTTAAAATGGTTTATTCACCCAGAATTGTATGGTCCTTTAAATACTTTCAATAGCGGTGTGTTTTTAATAAGTGCACTAAAGAAAGGAGAAACTGGGAACTAACAGTGTGCGGAAACAACCAACAACCTGAGCATGGCTGCCACCCATCTGTCTTCGCCTGACCAATGGGACATCAGTGGCAAACAGGCCAGACTAAGGCAGCCAAGCCCAGATCAACGAGCATGGAGTGGTATAGTGCATAGACATCCATCTACGACTCCATGGTATCTGTGAGACTACTCTGGCCTAAGTTAGAGATCCGTTTCCAATGTGTTGGAAATTTAATTGGCTCCGACCAGCTATACTTTCTAAATTCTTGGCAAAGGAACTGTTAACTTTGTACTTTGTAGTCTGAATTTTTTTCCCTGTTTGAGGACAGATGGACTGTAAGAACAATTAATTTCAGCCAAAACCGGCTGCATACACATGCTAGGTTTTCTTTCCCAACTTCAAGGCACCATTTCTGTTTTGCCTTTGTTCTTTCTTAGGCATGCTGCTAACCTACACTATTTTCCCTGCTGTATATGTGTATGTGTGTGTGTGTGTGTGTGTGTGTGTGTGTGTGTGTGTGTGTGTGTGTGTGTGTGTGTGTGTGTGTGTGTGTGTGTGTGTGTGTGTGTGTGTTTTCATCACTGACAGAATTTTGACAGAAATGAATTATTCCCTCCCCTGCAAACGTATTATCTGTTTGCACTTCATTTATGATGTCCTAAATAACAAAACCCTCTGTTTCCAATGAAAGCTTTACATATTCATCTTGGAACATTTTCATTGGTTTCATCTTGGGAAATTGCATGCAGTTAGCCCATGGGGATTGCCGTTCTATGTTGATAACTATTCATTTAGAACTCTGATGATTATCCCAGCCCAGCTGGTTACTCCAACCACTTCCTTCTAGGCTAGTAATGACCTTAACCAAGGTGATCTAGCCAAGTTATAATCCTTGCCAATTGAAATCCTAACCATATTATTAACATGAACAAATTAGATAACCCTGCCCTATTCTAAACAACCTTAAGAATCAAACCTAGCTATAGCCACACTCTAGTTAATCCAGGACTAATCTCATGATCGGTATCATATTTTAATTATTAAAAGTATTGCTTTCATTAAACCATCCATGGCCCCTTGACCAATCAATTGTGGGAGCACCGGAGTTGGTTACCCGAGTGCATTGAACTGCTCAAAGCAGGGAAAACGCTATGCAATTTGGAAGTGCCACTTCTCTTTCATGTGTGTGTGTGTGCGTGCAACACGCTGACTACGGGGGTTTGTGTGCCTCAGCTTCCTCTCTGCTGTTCATCAGCAGACATTGGAGACGACCTACTGTCATCTGGATCTCCAGCTGGGGATTGGCTGATCGCTCCATAACGACCGCCAATCAAGCATCAGGTTGGCCCCAGAGTGGGGCTGAAACATGAGTGGGTTAAGAGGACAGCCTAAACCTAATTGTGGGTTTTGTTTTTTATTCATCCAGGAGGGGCTGAAAATTGTGTTTTAATTGTGACTTGTTGGCAAACTAACCTAACACTAGTCTCGCAAATCATTTAGAATAATCTTAAATCTGATGGGGTGTTAAACCTTCTTCTTTCGCTTCATATTTGATTCAACCATCATGTTGCTGGAGGCAGGGATCTGTAAGCGCATAATAACTCTTGGACGTCTCCAGAACTTTCAAAACAAGTACAGAGTTGAAACGGTGGTTATATCGGCCTGGGTCGGCAGAAAGAAAAGTATCTACGCGAGGTAAGCCCCTCGCTCTTAGTGTGGGTAAAGGCTTGAGATTTGCGTGTCAAACTCGCGCTATTAACGCAAATTGGAAATTCGCTGGGCTTTCGGTGTGACTTTTAGGTTTCAAATCAACACTGTGTAGACCGTCCTCTTTATAAAATCCCCTTCTCACAGATTCATCCACTCGCGCAAAGGAGTTTCTCTTTGGTAGAAAATCTCGATGACAAAACAGAAGGAAAGCTTTAATCTCTGCCCATGCAGTTTCTTGGCTGGATCCAAACCCGGAACAAACCAACTGGTGAACTTTACACATCACTTTGCATCATAGTCCATGAGGATCTCAGAAAGGTCTGGCTGGAGAGTCTTGCTCCCAAGACGCTCGCTGCGGTTAACGTATTACACTTATTTGCATTGAATTGTTTGACTTGAAAGAGCAGATAAGCGTAGTCCCTTTTATACAATAAACATACATTGTAAGGATGTACAGACAAGGCTCACAACTGTGCCTTGTGTGCCTAAGGGGTTACAGTGAACTTTTCATACCTTAATCTCTTTGGAAATCAATGCTAACATCCTCCTCCATGCTCTGTGAAGAGGGGGCGAAGTGTTCAGGGCCGCAAGGCCTTATGGGAGGATTCCTCTTCCTCAAACAGGATTATCCTTCCCTGCACAAGTTTGTTCACTTAAAATAACGACACTACCACCAAGTCTTCATTATATCCGTATGAGGTTTTTGTTTTAAATACCATCACTGTCCTTTAAAGCACCAGCAAGGTCAGTTGAGGTGCTCTGGTCTTGTCTTACCTGCGTTTACCCTGGTGTCTTTCTTTTGGTATGGATTACAAGGCGTGTGGATGTATTGATTGGTAAACTGCCACTTAAATAACAGTATACTATAATATGGCAGGAGTTTCTTGTCTCTAATCTCATCCATCCTTTCTCTACCTTTAATCCTCTCTTGCCTTGGTTTAAATCTCCTCTCACCTCCATTCTTCTCTTCCCTTCATTCGCCTTCTCCTTTCCTCTCCCCGGATCTCATTGTATATTCTCTTGCTCACCTTCTTCTCTCCTCTGCCAGTTCCAACCCTCCCATTTTCTCCTCTCCTCTGCTCTTCTCTCCTCTCTTATCATGTACGTTGGATCTTTGGCAAAATGATAGATGGCTTCTAGATAGCAAAGATCATACTGAAAGCTTGGCCAAATATTGCTTAATTCTCAAGGAAAAAAGATGTAAGACATAAACACATACAATTATGTATTTGATCTTTATGTTTCATGGCCTTTGGCTCAGGCTAAGACAACAACATTTGAGTGCCTGAAGAGAAACATTTTCTAGCCATGGAATCCAGCCTCAATGGACAAGAAATGACAGAGATGTGTGATTCCGGCCATAATCCACTTGGGCCACTGAGCTCAATTGAGGACTCATGGCTGGCTAAGCACTGCACCACATTCAGTCGTAAGGCAGCTAACCCGAGCGGTAATGCTCACCCTTCTCCCAGGATTGTATTGTACTAGATATGCTATGCGTTTGTCCATTTGGAATATTGACGTTGATATATATGTTGAGATAAAGTGAAAGTGGCTGATGATGGATACTTTATGAACGTATCCATCATCAGCTGTGCGCTACCTTGTTATCCCCTCATTTGTAAGTTGCAGTGCCTAGGTTTTACTAACTAAGAGCTGACTGCAAATTAGAATTAGAATACCTTTATTGTCACTGTACACATGTACGATGAGATTAAAACAGCCATTTCCAAGCAGTGCAAAAATACATATATACAATACAAACACATAAACACAGGACATGAAGAGATAAAAAAGGGAGGTAGGGTGTGCAGTCCTGAGGAGCGTGTACATTGCAAATAAATAATAAATACGGTACTATGCAGTGTAAGATATGTATATATTGCACATTATATATTATTATATTATATTATATATATATATGTATATATAGCCCATCTAGTGTTTAATATAATATATTGCACATAAGTGGTATGAGTCCGGGGGTTGGGGTGGTTGAACTAGGAGTGCTTCATGTGAGAGTTCAGGGAGGTTATTGCTTTTGGGAAGAAGCTGTTCTTGAATCTATTTGCTTTAGTCCTAATGCACCTGTAGCGCCTGAGGGCAACAGTTCAAGAAGTTCAAAGCCAGGGTGGGACCTGTCCTTGGTGATAGTTATTGCTCTGTTTAGGCAGCGGGAGGTGTAAATGTCCATCAGGGAGGGGAGAGGGCAGCCAATGATCTTCTGTGCTGCCTTCACAACTCTGTGGAGCTTCGCCCTGTCTGCAGCGGTGCAGCTGCCGTACCCGATTGTATCGCAGTATGTCAACAGGCTCTCGATGGACGAGCGGTAGAAGGTCCGCAGTAGGTCGGAGTTTAGGTTGTACTTCCTGAGGACTCTCAGGAAGTGTAGCTGCTGCTGAGCCTTCTCACAGACTGCCTTGATGTTCTCTGACCACGAGATGTTGTCGGAGATGAGGACGCCAAGAAACCTGAGGGTGTGGACCCTCTCCACACACTCGCCGTTGATGTAAAGGGGGGGAGGGTCGGTGCAGTGCTTCCTGAAGTCGACGATGATCTCACTGGTCTCCTTGGTGTTCAGAGCGAGGTTATTCTCTGAACCCCAGGCTGTCTAATTCAGGACCTCCTCTCTGTAGGCTGCCTCATCACCCTTAGAGATGAGTCCGACCACCGTAGTGTCGTCTGCGAATTTGACGATGAGATTGTCGTTGTGTGCCGGACTGCAGTCGTGGGTGTAGAGGCAGTACAGGAGGGGGCTCAGCACACAGCCCTGTGGGGAGCCGATGCTCAGGGTGCGGGTGAAGGAGAGGTGGGGGCCAAGTCTCACAGTTTGGGGTCGGTTTGTTAAAAAGTCCAAGTTTATCCAGGCACATGTCAGAGGGGGAAGGCCGAGAGTGTCCAGTTTAGTGATGAGTCTGTCCGGGATTACGGTGTTGAAGGCTGAACTGTAGTCCGCAAAGAGCATCCGAGCGTTGCTCTTCTGCTGCTCCAGGTGGTTCAGTGCAGATTGGGGAGCTACGGAAATGGCGTCTTCTGTGGATCTGTTCGCTCGGTATGCAAACTGGTGAGGCCTAAAAAAAATATATGTTTGGTCCCTGTTGGTTATCAGTTGAGGTCATGGGTAGGTAGGGAATTTTTTTTTATTTTTTTTTTTTTTTTTTTCCAGCGGCAGCGAATGATAGGTAGGTTGTTTTCCTTTAAAAACAAGAAAATTCACTCATCCTTGTATAGAATGAAGGCTGGTGATGCTAGACTTCTTCGGCACTGGGATTATTGTGGATGATTTTAGGCACGGCGGGATGACTGCCTGGGCCAGGGAGAGATTGAATTGAAGATCCTGGTGAAGGTGGGGGCGAGCTCGGAGGCGCACCCTCTGAGCACCTTGCCAGGTACTCCATGCTAATGATAACATGCAAATAAACCAACCCTGAATCCTTATGTTGATCCGCAGGTCTCCATACCAGAGAGTCCCCCCGGTCCAACAGCCCGGCATCAGCTCTACGGCAGGCACCACGTCCGAGACCCCCGCCCACTCCGCCCTAGAGCTCCTCCACACTCCCATGCTCTCGGGCCGCTCCTGATCCACCACCTCCCGTTCTTCTCAGCAACAGACCACCCCCCCCCCCCCCCAAGATGGAGGACGACGGGCGCTACCGGGACGGCCGCTCGGACTTCATCCGCGGCGCCAAGGATATCGCCAAGGTGGCCAAGAAGCAGGTTGGCAAGAAGATGGGCCGTGGCGCCGACAAGATGGCCGACGAGTACACCAAGCGCTCGTACAAGCGCTTTGAGGAGGAGGATGACGACGACGACTACGGCGGGGCGCCGGGCAATGACGCGGGCTACCACCGCAACGACAGCCGGGCGGCCAATGACGAGGACGAGGACGCCGCCGGCCACAGTGACTCCACCGAGGGCCACGACGAGGACGACGAGATCTACGAGGGCGAGTACCAGGGCATCCCGCGGGCTGACTCCGGGGGCAAGCCGGGCGGCGCCGATGGCCTGGGCGCCGGGCAGGCCCCCTTCAGGGACCTGTCGGCCTACGAGGCGGAGCGGCGGAAGGACCAGGAGGAGCTGGCGCAGCAGTACGAGACCATCCTGCAGGAGTGCGGCCACGGCAAGTTCCAGTGGACGCTGTACTTTGTGCTGGGCCTGGCGCTGATGGCGGACGGCGTGGAGATCTTCGTGGTGGGCTTCGTACTGCCCAGCGCCGAAAAGGATATGTGCCTGTCGGAGCCCAACAAGGGCATGCTGGGTAAGGCTTGGCGTTACTCCTCGCTTTTCTTCTCTGCTTCGCCTCTTCAGTGTTCGTGAAAACAACATTGGCATGGTTAACCCGAGGAGGGAGAATGGGGCTGAATGCGTGTCTCTGCCCCATCCATGTAAACCTGTGGGTTGTCACGAGGTAGCAGGGGCTCAGAGCTAGTGCTGGGGAATCCGGTAGTGTTTATTGTGACTCAGCAGCCTTTAGGACTAGTGAAGGAGGCTTAGTTGAACAGGCTACAACAGAATGCCCTCACTCAACTGCTAATTGGCGACAATCAGGACCATAATATCAAACCTGAAAACGATGTCATGCATGTATTGCATTTCTCAAGGTTACAACAAGGGCATTCATGATTCACTGTCAGGGCAGAAGAAAGCTAGTCACCCTCCCTTTTCAGAGCAACGCTTTGAGGGTTCTGCAACATGAAAGAGCCCTCTCGTATTGATGTCAATAATACAGCTGCAGCCCTCCTGTTCTTTTTCCTTACAGCCAGGAAATGGTGTTATACAAGTGTTAACAGTGCGACATAGTTTATTTTCAAAGCCTATTTCCCAGCGAATCACCTACTTGTCGCCAACGTTATTCTCGTAAAACCTTTAATGCAGAAAGGGAAAAGAAAGTCATTATAAAGCTGAATTTGCTAATCAGCAGAGCCCAGATGTTCGACGAATTTGGGAGAAATTGGCTTGCTGCGCTGGAGAGCTTAATCCTAACAAGACTTTTATTTTCTGCAACTGAAACTCTCCGCCTCTCTGGGGTGCGGTCTCTCTTTCTCTCTTTACCTCTCTTTCTCTTTTTCTCTCTATCTCCATCTCTGTCTCTCTCTATCTCTCTCTGTCTCTCTCTCTCTCACTCTCTCTTTCTCTCTTTGGACGGTGCTATTAGGAGGCATTCAAGGTTCAACAGCCCATGCATCTTTAATCGCCACTAGAATTTAGTACACAGCAATCCCAGGTCTACTTTATACGCTTTAGCTATAATACGATGGCTGGATCATGGTTTGAATAATATATGGTATGTGTGTATTATCCGCAGGCCTAGTGTCTAGTATCGTATCATTTCCACATAAAAATACAATTAATTTTGTTCTGTCTCTCTCTCTGTCTCTCTCTCCGTCTCTCTCTCTCTCTCTCTCTCTCTCTCTTTCTCTCCTCTCTCTCTCTCTCTCTCTCTCTCTCTCTCTCTCTCTCTCTCTCTCTCTCTTCCTCTCTCTCAGTGTCCCTCTCCCTCTCTCAGTGTGAGCCTCTGCCCACAGTGGGTGCACATCTGTGATTCTCTCTTGTTTCATGTGTTCTCTCCAGCAGGGAACACATGCATTTGACAGTTTGCTCCCCTCAGGTCTCCCTGTCCAATCAGATTCCTCGCTCAGCCTGTCATCCGCTATTGGTTGTCCAGCAAGGGCACCAGAAAACAGACGCTATGGGCCTGAATCACCTCGCGGCCATCTTGGTTCTTAATGTTAGCTGGATGAGGGAATACAGTATTCAACAATCAGTTCCTTTACTCAGTTAGCATTTATAACCAAGATGATCCCCAGTCTCCAAATATATTGCATTCATATATGAAGAAATTGGAAACGATAGGCTCATTTCATTACAGTGGGATTCTTCTAGCATCTCTGTCATCCTTTCAGTCAGTATTACAATAGTTAGCCTGATAATTATTGTTTCAAAATAAATGTCTAAATGGGAATCCAATAATGATAACATACTTATAAAGCATTATTCTTTTCAACTCTGTTATTGACATTCGTATAAAATAAATGATAATTAAGAATATTTATGTTTAAAAAAAAATACACAAAAAATACAAAAAATATATATACCAACATACCGTTAAGTTTGAATAGGTACAATACCTAGATACTGCATTTCTTCATCTTAGTTGTTACAAGGTTTTAACCTGCTAGTACTTATGTACTATTAAGTAATAAGTATCATGGGATTGGTAATGATTTAGCTCCTCAGATTGCATAATGCTTGTCTACAATACAATGCTATTGAGTTGATCATGTGATCGTTCTTCACATGATGTGAGTTTTACTTTAAATAAAAGGAATCTGATGTATTCCCAATGATGTAGTGGCAAAATAAGTATACTTCAGTGTAGAAAAAAAATCCAAATATCATCAAATATCACTATACATAATTATAAAATGTGGATCAGGTTCAATTAATTTCTGTTTTTGAGTAATGTTGTTTTTGTGGATTTTCAGAAATAAGTATTTGAAAATTGTGCCCCCTGTCTGGTTTGTCTAGGATGAAATAGAGTGGTTAACACCGAAATTTAGAATATTGGTCCTGTCTCGAGTATTTGGCTAATTTCAAATCACCCCTGCCTGCTTCACGATGGCTAGCTATGGGCATCCAAAAACACCCTAAACGTTCATTTTCAGAAATGTGAAACTCATCGATTGGTTAGTGGTGGTCGTTGATGTTCCTAATCAATTATCATAGCGAAATATAGTTTATGTCGTGTTTTATTTGGCATTTTGTAAATTGGCATTCTGTAAATGAAACGAAACCGGACCGGAGCCGGATACGGAAAGGGAGGATGGTTGTAGTCTTTTCGCTCGGTTCTCCGTATCAACAGTAGGGCTAGAACCGAGCGAAAAGACTATAACCACCCACTAACCCTTTCCCTTTCCGAGACAGGGCCAATATTCAGAATTTCGGTGTTAACCACTCTGTTTCATCCTAGACCAACCAGAAAGGGGGCTCAATGTTCAAAATACCGGAATTGTCCTTTAACTACACAAAAGAATGATTCATATAGAATTAATTCAGCGTAGTTCTCTGAGATAGGTTGCTATGGTTTTTCTCTGTCTCCTGCGCAACTCCTGGGACTGAACTAGTCTCAGCGGTCCCAGTTGACCGATGATCTTCAGTCAGCGTGTTTGGCTAGCAGCCATGCCATCAAGACGTGACATGTGTAGAATACACAGCACTTTATTACATTAGCAATTTCCCCTTTTGCCTTGCCCCCCCTCTGACTGGGGGACTGGGTGGGGTGGGGCCGAGGCCGGCCAAGCTTGGTGTTGAGGGTGTTGGTGATGCAGGGGGAGGGGTGTAACCAGCCCACTGTTTTTCCCCTCTCCCCCTGTTATACAACAGGCCTGACTCATGCTGAAGTGATTTTCTGTCACGGCTGCTCTGCTTCCCATGGGTCCTAGCACCCATCCTGGTTCCCTCCCTCCCTCCCTTCCTTCCTCCATCCCTCCGTCCTTACCTCCAACAGTCACTGTAAGACACTGCTGCGCTGAGCCTATCCTCTGCTGTAGCTGTTATTGTTTGTGTGTGTGGTTGTGTCTCTATGGGCGTGTCAATCTTTGTGCGTGTGTGTCTGTGTTTGTCTGTGTGTGTATGTGTGTGTGGGGGGAGGTGTCGATGTTGCTGTTCGGTTGTGTGTGCCTGTGTATCGTTGTGTCCCACTGAGTGTGTTTTTGTGTATGCTCTTTGCAGAGATTTACACCTGGAGATGTAAAAAAAGCAAAAAGAGTGGATGTGTGTCACTCTGCATGAAATCGTTTGCAAATCATCCATAGATGTATTCTGTCCTAACAGGAGCGGCAATGAGCCAAGTAGTGGAAGCAAAGACAGATAGAGTGCCGCGGCTCTACACAGCCAAGTCCATCCAAACACCACAGACTTTATTGATGTGTTTGATGGTGAATAAAACCCATTTACTTATACTCTGAGTGGACTGTTAATAGTCAGCGTGTTGCTGATATCCTAATGCGCACTCACTTAGTCTGCAGCAGGGAAGTGAGGAGATGTATAAGCAGGTTTGTCTGTGCGGGGGTGTATTTGTGTTCGCATGTGTGTGTGCATGACTGTGTGTGTGTATGTGTGTGTGTGTGTGTGTGTATGTGTGTGACTATGTGATTGTGTGTGTGCTTGTGTGTGCATGCATGCGTGTTTGTCATTGACTTGCCCTTGTTAGGAAGCTGCAGAGGTGGCAGCTGCAGTTGCAGTCTGGGGTGTGTTCCCCCTAAATTGCGAGAGAACGCCTGGTTGGGTGGTTTCTGCCTCGCAGTGCAGGGAGATGTGGGACGACCTGCTGCATCAGCAGAGACACTGCTTTGTCCTCCTGTCTTAATACTTTACACCGGCTCAGCCTGAGCCTTGGCCTAGTCTAGCGCTGTGAAATTATTTAATAAGAAGTCGTCCTTCATATCCGCTTTACAGTAATCCAAAAAATAAATAAAAATTAGAGGTCTTAAAAAGGTTGGGTACTTTTATGCAAATCCTGATAAAAACTGTATAAAATTACTAAGCGTGTAATCAGATGGCCATGGTGTTGATTGAATTTTATTTAAAATGTTCATATCATTTTATATAGTTTAATAAATATTTTGTTTTTTCTGTGGCCTTTACAGTTAGTGCTGCTATCGCTAACGCTACGATGAACAGTATGCTACAAAGAGCGGCTAATTTGCCTGAGTCCTCATCCTGCTGACCTTTTGCTGAACAGAAACATGCAGCTGCTGAGTGCTAGTAAGAAAAGAGCACAAGTGTGGGCGTCCGTGGGCCTGCGAGTACAATGGCAGTAGAGGAGAGATGGCGAGAGAGAGGAAGCAAGAGAGTGATAGAAGCTGTGTTGGTTGTGCTAAGTGGATCTATTTGTTTTACCTTAGTACCATGCATGGATATCATTTTCTTAAGGATCTCGTTAAAATTAATATTCAGCTTCAGTTCCAGTTCATTGGATGTTGACACAGTTCTATCATCGGTTATCACATTTCCAATTAAATGCTTTGTGTTTGTATGTTTAAAACATTTTAACGGACCAAACATTTCTGAGAAATCTAAATTAACAGGCCAAAGCATGCTCACAAAATAAAAGATTCCAACTTGTACTCTACAGGGACAAACTGATTTGATTTTAAATCAAGAAATTGCTCAAGCCAATCGTTTGAGTCCGGAGAAACTAAACAGTCAGAGTAGTGTTTCACAGCAATACGTAGTGACAGTCATTGGAAATGACAATTTGGTGAACCGTTTTTCCATCAGATTAGAAAAGCGGATTAGCAAAGGTATAGTTAAGTGTTAATTGTAAACGGGGATCTTGTCAGATCTGAGTAGCTAATCAACTGATTACAGACGTCCCTGCCTCGCTCAGAAAGCCCCATACTCAGGCAGAAAAACAGAAACCGGCTATTAATAGCAACTCTGCTGCCCTGCCCCCTCTTCAACACACACAAACACACATGTGTGCATGTACAC
>NC_044058.1:9972382-10007382 GCF_902167405.1 Gadus morhua
TGAGAGGCGTTGGAAAGCCACAGAAAGCTACATTCTCTTGCATCGTTCTTGTATATTTCTGTTATAAATAAACGGTGCTAGCCTTGGCATTTCATGTGTTTTGCTCACCGGTTGAAACCAATCCATCTGTGTTGGGGACCACAGGGGACCACTTGGTCAACCCCTTTTGCTCCAATGTTACCCAATCTGTTGAATAGTCTTTATTTTTGGGGTTTTTCTAAAACCTTTAAGACTGTCCTGAAAGCTCAGACTGCAATTTTTGAAAGTCGTAGGCAGAAGTTCGGTCCAAAGGGGTGTTTACTTCCCCGTTAATCACTAGGATGTGTTTCCTCTTTGCATCATATCTTATCTCTGACTCTGTCTCATTTGAATGCAGCTTTGTGAGGCTCATTAATTCTGTAATTAGTACAAATGGCTTTAAGACGACAGGAATTCACTCTAAAGCTCGACATCAAATTCTTACACGAAACCGACCAAACCTTCTTTATCATCGTGAGTCAAGCGTGAGGTAGGCCGCTTAATATGCAAACCACGAGCCAATCGTTAATCGTCCACCAAGTGTGCTATCAAATCATCACATCCCTCCTCCATCTGTCTGAGGCTTGGCCCCGCCTTAATAACCGCTTTTTAATGCATGATCACCGTAGCACGTAGGTCGTTACACTGGCTTCTCAAGGGATGACCATGGCTCGACGGGATTTTCTAACCCCCCTCTCGTCTTCTCCTCTCTCTCTTCAATAATTGACAACTTTTCGTACACATTTCTTGAAAGTGAGTGTAGATACATAAGATATGTTTTAGCAAGGAGGGGTTAGGGCACAAGGAAGCCTACAGGTAGCATATTGGGGTTCAAACCCAGATTCTTTGGCTGGAAGTAAAACACCTTAACCTGACCTTAACCTCTAGTCTTCTCCTTCTTTCTCTCGCTTTCCTCTCTATGACCCTTCTGTCTCTGCTCTGTCTATCACATCCCCTTCTGTCTTCTCCTTCTCCCTCTACTCCTCCCTCCTTCTCCCTCTCCATCTCCCCTTCTTCTGTCGTCTCTCTTCTCCTCTCTCTTTCCCCTTCGTTCCTCTCTACCTCTCCTTCTCGGTCCATGTCTCCTCTCTCTCCGTGCAGTATCGGAGGCTCCATCCCCATCGTGTTCTCCTACTACTCTGAGTTCCTGGCCCAGGAGAAGAGGGGCGAGCACCTCAGCTGGCTCTGCATGTTCTGGATGATCGGCGGCATCTACGCCTCCGCCATGGCCTGGGCCATTATCCCCCATTACGGTCAGTCAGTCAGTCAGTCAAGGAGTTAGTCCATCAGTCAGACAGTTTGTTATTCAGTCAATCAATCAGTCAGTCAGTCAGTCGGTCAAGGAGTTAGTCCATCAGTCAGACAGTTTGTTATTCAGTCAGCAATAAAATGCTTTAAATTAGTTAATATAAAATTATGAAATCTACCAAACAGGCAGTAAGATACCATATACCTCTCTCTCTCTCTCTCTCTCTCTCTCTCTCTCTCTCCATTTCTCTCTCTCTCTCTCTCTCTCTCTCTCTCTCTCTCTCTCTCTCTCTCTCTCTCTCTCTCTCTCTCTCCATTTCTCTCTCTCTCTCACTATGTCTCTCTCTCTCTCTCTCTCTCTCTCTCTATCTCTCTCTCTCTCTCCATTTCTCTCTCTCCATTTCTCTCTCTCTCTCACTATGTCTCTCACTATGTCTCTCTCTCTCTCTCTCTCTCTCTCTCTCTCTCTCTCTCTCTCTCTCTCTCTCTCTCTCTCTCTCTCTCTCGCTCTCTCTCTTCCTGACACAAGGCTGGAGTTTCCAGATGGGCTCGGCCTACCAGTTCCACAGCTGGCGTGTGTTCGTCCTGGTGTGCGCCCTGCCCTCAGTGGCCGCTATATGTGCCCTCACCACCATGCCCGAGAGCCCCCGCTTCTTCCTGGAGGTCAGTCCAGGACCCCATCCACCATGCATTATGAATGGTTTAATGAATATCACATTGCCAAGTACTTGTCAATGTAATGTGTCTCATGTGATAGTATATGATGTATATGTGACACAGCTCCTTTAGGGATGATCATGAATTAATCAAATGAATCCTAACAATGCATAAAGTATCAGCACAACTGTGTGGTCAACTGTTTTAATGTAATTTTGAATCTAAACAGAAATGGGAGGTGGATCTCAACAGACTCCCACCAGAGGTGGGAGTCTGGGAGACCACTTTTAGGGATGCCGATGATATCATCTCTAATTGTCTCTTGTGATGAAACTAACAGGGGATGTATTTTATTGTTGTCTTTGCTAGAACGGTAAACACGACGAGGCATGGATGATTCTGAAGCAGGTTCATGACACCAACATGCGGGCCAAGGGCTACCCAGAGAGGGTCTTCTCTGTAAGCCACCACACCTTCTTAAAGCACCACCCCACCACATTTCAACTAAATTATTAAAGTCATCAGATATAATGCATTATGTACAATAAATGTAACTGTTTATTCTTTGAATATTATGTAAACATTAACCTACGTGTGTCAGAACATTTAACATTCATCTTACTCGCTTTAGAATGTGACATTTATGCATCCCAGCGATTACTCTGAAGACATCACTGAACACACCTGAACATTGGTCTTGTTAATATCACTGCTTAATTAACATTTGCACTACTCAAGATTAAATAGTGATAGATACATACCATGAAAACATAAACCCCGGAAAGACAAACCACTTCAAAACCCTCTAAAATAATAAAACATTAATGCGGTGGTGGTTTGTATCGGTGCCGGCCAACTGAGCAGAGCCATAAAGCCGTGACACTAAAAGTCAGCTGATTAACGGAGGGCAGTTAACTGTTAATGATTCCCAGACAAAGTGTAAATATTAGTGTTATGGCCGCCAGGTGACCACCATTAAGACGGTGAAGCAGATGGATGAGCTGGTGGACATGGGGGAGAGCCTCGCCTGGCATCAGAAGTGGAGGATGAAGCTCAGTGCCTTGTTCCATCAGGTGACTTTAACCCCAGGGCTGAATGCTAATGTTAGCTCTCACAGCAAAATACTATTTGTCTCATTATTTCACGATGTCCATATTTTCTACTCCGAATATTCTTGTAATTCTTTGTGCACATCGTGATTAGAAAATATGGTTACTGCAACGTTAAATGAGACAACAAAATGAGGCATGCAACCTTATTTCCTGGTCTCATTTAACTTCACAATGGCCATGTTTTCTACTTACAATGTTCTTGTCATTATTTGGTGAAGGTCAATTAATTTGCGTAGTGCATATTTTATTAGTTTTATTTTTGCTTCGGAGATATTAACCTGCTGTCTGTGTTTGTACATTTGTACATGTGTGTGCGTGGGTGTGTGGATGCATGTGTTTATGTGTGTTTATGCTTGTGTGTGTGTTTGCATGCTTGCCTCCCTCAGGTACGTGGTAACTTCCTGGCCATCTTCTCCCCAGAGTACCGCCGCACCACCTACATGATGATGGCCGTGTGGTTCTCCATGTCCTTCAGGTAACACCTCCTCAGGGCACATCCCCACCTACACATCAATTATAGGAATGGTATCATTCATATCCAAAATAAACAATACAATTCAACTGCATTATAATTCAACTATTCAGGACAAATGTTTGACTGCTGCCTGAGGGAACCAGTGTAAACATGGCAAAAAAATAAGCTTGTTGATGTAACTACCATATTTGACCCTAATATAAGACTCATTTTTGGAAATATATTCTTTTAAGATCATTTTAATTGAAAATCATGATAATTAAAACACAGTTGTCTGTGGATAAAAACATCCAGGGCGCTCGTCTGGCCATACTCTTCCAGAGAGGAGAGAGATGTGGAGGGGTGAGAGCACATGCAACAGGCACTGCGGGAATAGAACCTCCACTAAGATCACGGAACCCAAGAGTTAGGAGAAGAAGTGTGGTGAACTAAAGCCATATACACTGACGGCAATTAGCTGTGATCTCCGGAGAACCACAAGTTGTGTTGTTTTCCCGAAACCTTGATTGCACAACGCAACAGAGTAGAGAGCAAAACACTTTCCTTGTTATGGCCCAGCTCTTACAGGGAAAGGGAAGCAGCATGGAACCAGATTTGGTCAAATTAAAGGTATTTATTACCAGAAAGTTGTCATGGAAAATTTAAAAGTCTAGACCCCGAATATAAGACTACTTTTTTGCATTTCCAGAAAAAGGAAATGTAAGTGACTTATATTTGGGCCAATACGGTACTATGTGCAATCTGAGTATGAGTTGTTATAGAGCATCATGCTACGCCTCACATCGCCAGCCCAATTAGCAAATGCGTAATAGTCTGAAACCTCTTGTCTCATTTTCAAATCCAAGGCGTGTGATCAATCGACTCAGAGCCAAATAACTTTGCAATTGGATGGACCTACAACCAATCAGAACAAGAGTATGTGTCACACATCAGCGGCAGCCATCTTAGTTGTTCATGAAAATGCCTCGAAGGCACTTCCATATGTCCCCCTCAGTCATCGTATTAAACCCGCCCCATGTTAGAGAAATGGTTGTGATCGGCCCAACCCGGGCCAGCTCTTCTGTAAATCTTTCTGAACCGTAGGGGGACCTACCCCCTATGATTTTTCTTTATAAATAAAGTGTAAATCGGACGGCACTGATTAGTAAAGCGTGCGAATGGTTTGGTAAAGCATGTCCTCAGATCCGTAAACCGTGTGCACGGATTTTGCAATCCACACCTCCTCCTCTGCTCTTCAGCAAATTGACCTGCCTTGGAACATGACAACCTCCACGAAATTGCACAATAAAAGCTGTGAAACAGCCTAACCACATGCTTGGATAGGTAACTAACTAGTGTTTATGTAAGCTAGCTGCTTGACCACTTATTCTAATGGTGGTTTTCAGGTGAAGAGCACTAACAATGCACATAAATGCCATGAAAGGGCCACAACAAATAGCTAAATCAGTAGCACTGATTTCCCTATCATTAAATCTGCCCTTGAATCTACAAGAATTGGACTTTATGGGAAGAAGTGGTCATACCGTTCCAAGGCGGGTCCATTTGCTGAAGAACAGTGCATGTGGATTGCAAACCCATGTGCATGGTTTACGAATCCAAGGGCACGCTTTCCCAATCTGTTTGCACGGATTTACACATTTATTTACATTTATTTTTAATGTTTCATCATGTGACCCTAAGAGGGCTCCGTAGGGACCAGACACATATGTCAGAGCAAATAAAACATGAGCTCAGGGATTCATCGTGTTCCCATGATAGTATGGAACATTCACAAACGAAAATGTGGGGATAATTATTTTTTATTAAAAAAACCTACCAATAATAACGAATACGAGGCAGAATAACTCATCAATCATTCTTTCTAATTAGCACAATCTCTCTATCTCTCGCTCCTTGTCTCTGCCACTCTCCCTGTCCCTTTCTCTTTCTTTCTCCATCTACTCATCCCTGTTTCTCCCTAATTCTTCCTCTCTCTGTTCCTCTTTCTGAAACATGCTTACTTATCCTGCTTACTCTCCCACTCTTTCCCTCTCTTCCTCTACTTCTCTTTAACTATTTTCCTCTCTCCTTTCCTCCAACCCTCTCTTTCTGAAACTGCTTGTCTTTCTCCCAATCTTTCTCTCTTTTTCTCACGTCGGTTTTCCCACCTGCTCTTTCCCTCTACCACTGCCTTATTCTCCTCTCTCCTCCTCCCTCTCTCTCTCCCGCTCCTTACTCTTCTTCTCCCTCACCACTCTTTCCCTCTCTATATCCTTCTTCCTCCTCTTCTCCTCCCTCACCCCCCTCTCCCACACTCCCCGCCCCTAGCTATTACGGCCTGACGGTGTGGTTCCCAGACATGATCAAGTACCTCCAGAAGCAAGAGTATTCGTCGCGCACCAAGACCTTCACCCAGGAACGCATGGAGCATGTCACCTTCAACTTCACCCTGGAGAACCAGGTCCACAAGAAGGGCCAGTACTTCAACGACAAGTGAGTGGCTACGTGCTGAACCCCGCCCCTGCCCCCAGTCACCATGGCGATTAGCAACCAGGATAAAAAGCCATTATCCGCTCGTAGATCCCAACGGTGTCGCCACGGATACCAAGGTAGCAGCACTTGCCACTTTAAGATAAGATCATTTGACATTCTATCATCAATCCCAGATTGGAAACTTGATTGTCAAAGTAGCAAAATCAGAGCACAATAAAATATTTTAAAAGAGATAGACAAATATATAAAATAATACAAAACCAAAAAACTATATTGACCTACAAAAAGAGTACAAGAGTTAAAATCTTGAAAGTATTTCAATGTAAATATTATGAGTAGTAGTACTATTACCTATAACCTATTTACCTATGTATCAACCAAAGCTTAGGGCTAAGTGTAGCAACAAGACAACAGCAGCAAACATTGTGTTCTTGAACTCTGTCTAAGCTATCATCCTGAGATAGCTTAGCTTAGCACCAATCGTATTGTGAAAACTCTGTTGGTGACCTGATTTAGCTAAGCCCTACGCATGGTGTGAACGCAGCAGTGGTAGACATTTTTGTTGTCCCATGTAGGTTCATGAACCTGAAGATGAAGTCAATGGTGTTTGAGGACTCTCTGTTCGAGGAATGCTACTTTGAGGACATCACCTCCAGCAACACCTTCTTCAAGAACTGCACCTTCATCGCAACCCTTTTCTACAACACAGGTGTGCAACCCCCACGCACACACATTTTGATAATCACACACATAAATGTAAGCGTGGATACTTGCACGCAAACATACACACACACACACACACACACACACACACACACACACACACACACACACACACACACACACACACACACACACACAAACACACACACATGCATATACACATTGTGATAACACTCAATATGTGCTATCAGCGCTTCACAAAAGCCATCCCTCTTGCCTTTGTGATCTGTTTGCAGTTCTCCTGCCATTCAACCAATCATTCATAGCACCTCGATGCACCAGATGGGACTTTCTCATTCAAATTCAAATCACATATTATTCCCGTTATGACTGCTTATTATCGGGGCTGCCGCCTAACAGAAGGCCGGGGGAGGCTGCCAGATAAAGTTGTTGTATAACATTACAACAGCTGATGACACGTTGGGTTACAGGTGTCTGGGATCCGTCCAGAGAAGAGTGGAGATGGCCTCTGTACCAGGGGGCGGGGTAGTGTGGGACAGTAGGTCCAACGCCTTGTGGGGCTGAGGCGCACACCAGCCATCCCTGCTCACCAACTATTTATGGATCCAAAATCAAGCGTATGCAAAAAGGCCAGCAGAAGCACTTTTTGGGATGGGGCTCGTCGCTCTTAAAGAGACACACACATGACATCTTGTGTCCTCAACGACACAGCGACTCGGCACAATCTTTGGGAACCAAATGACGTGTATCCTAGGATGCTTAATGACCATTTTCAGGGTCCATGGGTTTGGGTACATTACAGAGAGCCTGATTTGGTGTTAATGTTGGGGTTTCAGCAGCGGCTCTCTCATCACCCATCCTGTAGTAGCATGGCAGTCTAATAGCACTCTGCTCATCGCGTTTAGCCCTACTCCTGGCCGACAATCAGCAGCACCAATTGACTGCATCTCCAGATCCACTAACCAATCACTCCCTTACTCTCTCTCTCTCCCTCTCTCGGCCACTCCACAACTGTTTTCTCTCTCTCTTCCCCTCCTTCACCCTCTCTCACCCTATTTATCCCCTTTCTATCTCTCCCTTCCGCCTGCTTTCTCTCTCCACTCGTCCTTCTTATCTGGTCTATTTCCGTCCGCTCCCCATCACTCTGTCACCACCCCCCTCTCTCTCTGTCCATCACCCTCCCTCTCTCTCTCTCTCTCTCACTCTCCCCTGCCTCTTCCCCCCCTCTCTTTAAATCCCCCTCTCTCCACCAGACCTGTTCAAGTACCGGCTGATCAACAGCCGACTCATCAACAGCACGTTTCTGCACAACAAGGAGGGCTGCCTGCTCAGTGACGTCAGCGACGACAACAACGCCTACATGGTGTACTTTGTCAGCTTCCTGGGCACTCTGGCCGTGTTGCCGGGCAACATTGTCTCCGCGCTGCTCATGGACAAGATCGGAAGGCTGAGGATGCTGGGTAAAATGCCAGGGGGGCTCAGGGGGTTATTGTATGTGGTTGTGGATGTGGGTCGGTGGGGTTGCATTGACTCAGGGATGGGAATCCTTGGCAGATCCATACAGGCATGCATACGGGAATACGGGGAATTGCACTATATTTTATATTTCCCAAATGTAGTTCCTCATTTCGTCGTGAGAATCCAGGCATGATGGCATCCTGGTCTAACTGTTCTAATTACTACTTGGAAGCGGCTACTCAACAGCTTCTACAGTCAAAATTGAATATAACTGAATCACTTAAGTGTAAAGTGAGTGTAAAGCCTTATATATAAAATACTCATATCTTGTTTATAGCCTGCCGTCCTTATTCAAGGCGAGGGTGCACTCCCAAGATACACCAAAACGGATGATTTACTTCAGTTCTCATCTTCGTAGCAAAGGCCCAGGAGAACTTACACCGGGGCATATGCCAAACACAATGGCTGGCATCACAGATCCATCCTCTTCCCTGTTCTCCCTAACTCCGCGTGTCCTCTGTCCTCCAGCCGGCTCCAGTGTGATCTCCTGCGTCAGCTGCTTCTTCCTGTCCTTCGGTAACAGCGAGTCGGCCATGATCGCTCTGCTCTGCCTGTTCGGAGGCATCAGCATCGCCTCCTGGAACGCCCTGGACGTCCTCACGGTGGAGCTCTACCCCTCTGACAAGAGGTGAGGGCACACACACACACACACACACACACACACACACACACACACACACACACACACACACACACACACACACACACACACACACACACACACACACACACACACACACACACACACACACACACACACAAATAGGGAAGGCCAAAAGGGTCGCAACGACGCCATATTGAAGACGTGCATTGATTTAAATCAATGGGAAATTCAGTGTTTGAGCTTTTATAAGGCCGCATTTGACGTCGTTGTATTTTATTATGGCGTACGATCAGGGCCGCCGTTCGCCATACGCAGAGTAGGGGGGCCCAAGTACCTGGCGGGGGCCCCCAAAATTAAGGTTGCCAAAAAAAAAAGTAGGATAATTATTACATTATTACATTACAAAATATATAAATTAGTTATGAAGATGCCCAACGTTGTTTTTTCTTAATTGTGAACCCTATCACTCAATTTGGGCAAATTACATGTTTTTACCTAATATATAAAAAGAGTCCCCCCCCCACTTCCCTGAAATGGTACAGGTTTCAAAGCACTTGTCTTTTCGCATCGGAGGCAGAGAATCCTTTCTCAGCTCAGTTTTTCTAAACTGGAACTCATTAAAGCATATCTACGGTCAACAATGGGGCAAGAACTCTTAAGTGGCACATAGGGTGCATTATGATGAATTGATTATCTGCCAGTAAAAGTCATCGTGCACCATTGTAAAGACTCCCACAACTGCTGAGAATGCACACGCAATTTAGCATTGCACACTATTGTACACTAACAGTGTATACTAACAGTTACAGTTCAGTTTGTTTTGATGAATATACCTTATTCATGTGCATAATTTCCGTTCATCTTTGGAGCCTGCAGTTGTTATTATATTGTAATGCTGCTTTTAAGGAAGTTTTATATAGTACTTATATATTATTTATATATAACTTTATATTTTACTTATGGTGCTGCTGTTGAGGCTTTTATTTTGATACTCTATGATGAAATGTGACCAATTTATGACAAATTATGCTTAGGGCCTCCAAAAGCTTAGCAGCGGGGCTGCCTACGATGTTAGTGATTTAAAGTTTGTCTTTTACAGCGTTTTTATGACAAATGATAGAAAGATCAGCTTTGGACTGGGGTGGACTAGTGTGGCAATCGTGGATTGAGTGAAGAAGGTTCATAATAACTGGCTGAGAAAAAGAAGGGGGGGGCACTTTAGACTGTTCGCATTTAACAAGCGGTTAAATACGGCGTTGAAGAAATGAGAAAAAGCTGCGTAAAAAACAGCAGTTTAAGCCACTAACATGGCACATTTTACAGCACAATATAATAGCAGTGTAAAATGTGTTATTATAAAAGCTTAAATGTATAATTTTACGTTGATTTAAAATGAATACATGTCTACAATGAGCACGCACGAAGGCACGCATGCAGGCAGGCACGCATGCAGGCACGCGCGCACACACACACAATATAACATTATCTTTATTTAACCAGGCAAGTCATTAAGAACAAATTCTTAATTACAATGGTGGCCTGGCAAGTGGCACACGCACACACACACAAACACACACACGTAGATGCACATGCATATATATACACACACACACTCACAATCTCCATGACTACCATATAGGTGTGGGGGTGGGTTTAAAGTGATAATGACAGGGAGGTGGGACAAGCAACATCCCACTTGAGATGCTGAACTGCAAGGCTGCACAATGATTGGTTGGGTGAGGAGGAGGGTGAAAAACGATGGGTGTGACGGCTGTGGAGAATTGCCTTTCTTTACCACCACCCTGTGGTCAGAACTGGGTAGAAGTTTGGTAGCATTGATGTTGGCCTATCTGCAATGACATGAGAAAAACAGCACATTTCTAAATCTGTAAAATTACAAAAACAAACGTTGGCAAACTAAAAATATGAATTAAATCAATCCATATATTACAAATATGCAAACATATATGCCAGACGTTGTTATTCGCAGTGGCGTTTCTGTGATGTGGTAGACTGTGACGCCCTCTGGTGGCCAAAGCAAGTTTTTATCAATGTGTTAACATCAAAAATGTTAATGAATTAACCCTCCCCTCCCATCCAGATGCACTGCGTTTGGCTTCCTCAACGCCCTCTGCAAGCTGGCCGCCGTACTGGGCATCAGCATTTTCACCTCCTTCGTGGGCATCACCAAGGCAGTGCCCATCCTCTTCGCGTCGGGGGCCCTGGCGGCCGGCAGCTTCCTGGCCCTCAAGCTGCCCGAGACGCGGGGCCAGGTACTGCAGTAGTGGGCAGGTGGGGAGTGCGTGAGTAGGGTGGCGGACGGGGAGGCATCAGAAAGGTGTTAGCCACACTGTGAACAAGCAAAAAACAAAAAAATACACTCAAGCCCTTGACACTCTACCCTCTAACCCCGACTCCCCCCCCCCCCCCCCCCCCCCCGGATGTAACACAAAATTAACAACGGTCAGATCTCTGCATAGAAGTCAACGCGATCCGCCCACCGGCTGTATATACATATATTAAGATATTCTTGTCATTTGGATTCACCGACCATCATACAGACACACACAAACACACCATGCTCTATAGCGATTGGTGGGTGTGGTGAAAGCCTGTGTGATGCTTTTAACATTGGTGGGATCCCGGTCAGATATTGCAACTGCCGAGATTCTGAATCGGGGGCCAGTTCATAGTGCAAGGCGCCTTTTTATGAGTGCATCGTTGGTGTGTTTTTTGAGATGGGGCCACTAGCACAAAAACACCAGTGGCCCAGACTGGGGTAAGAGGTTAGAGAACCAGGGTCCTTGAGAAGGAGCAATGCATATAGACAGAGTGATGAGGATGATGACCACTCTCCATTGGCTTCAAACGTCTTCGACATAATGTTCATCGCTATTCACATCACCTCTACGGTCCTCTCTGCCTTTCAATTTTTTTATTTGAAAAGAATAAATTACTTTTTATTTGAAGCATTGTTGATCCTAAACCCAACACATGCTTTGATTGGCTTGGTCCTGTCACATGACCGGCCCTCACTCTTATATATCCTAACGGTCTTGTGTCGGTGTACAACCTAACTGCCATTTTATAGATTATAGAACATTCAAGGTCCTTCATTTCGGAGCTCTTTTCCCTTTAAAACATTACTTTTTGATATTTTGAACAGCTGAGCGGAGGTGCATGGATTCTCCCCGAACAAGACCATGGTGAAACAGTAAATGCTGCCAGATGTATCGTTTGCATCTCAAAAGTATTAAACACAAATAGTTCACACTGAATTTTAACATTAAAAGCACAACTGTTTGCCAGTGTGAATGCCAATAACATGCTTCAAATTCGATGAAAGTCATTCATAATTTCCAAATTCATCCAACTTGAACCTTTTTAAGATTTATAGTGCAATTTTAAATCCATCTTATTTGATGAAATGCCTACAGTATTGTGAAGTACTTGCAGGTGTACGGTATATTTACTTTCAAACAATGTGCTATGCATATAACAACGTATCTACTTGACTTTGGGGTAAGTTGAACAGTGGCCCCCATTTAGACACATTGCATTTATGCTTTGACTCCACCTCTTAAGTTGTGCAACCTAGGATATATTCAAGAAGCTACCCCAAAAAAGGCTACATTGCATTTGATTAACCATGAAAGTTAACAATCTTAAAGCACAACCCAACCCTTTAAATGTGCAATCATCCAGATTTTCTGTTATTCTGTTTGCATATACAGATGATAATCATCTGTTTATATAGTCAATCATAAATATATACATTATATACATTATATATATATAAATATGTATATAAATGTATATGTAAAGCTACATTGTATAGCTTACAATTACAAATTCCATGCATAGTCTATTCCAACTGAAGCAGTTTCCATTCATAAAGAACCGATTAACTAATAACTGAATGGTCTCGGAAAGAATGTGTTTCATCATTATATTATAGATGATTATAGATATAAATATAGCCAAACAAATATCCAGATAGAAATATATAAACGTGTGTGTTGAAAATAACAGCTCCCTTCCAGTCCAGAGAAGATACAATAATAAAGGGATCGTTCTCATCTGTATAATTGAGTGGAAACGTCAAGGTTTAACTTCATGTGTGAATGGTTTTATTATAAATGGCAGGTGCCTAAAAAATGAAGATTAATTATTTTATAGCAATGTTGAGATGTAGACATCTCTCTTGTGGAAGGTTGAACCTCTCATTGTGTCATTGGACTTTTTAAATGCTAGGCTGGCATTTTAACTTGACTACAGTCCTCACTAACAATCAAACTATCTAAACTGGCGTGATTTTAGCTATGTTTAAAAGTTGATTTGTTGCTCTAGGGATACATTAATCTTTTTTTTATCAAACTTTAAATGAAAGTATAAATGGTAGTTTACCATCAAGTTTGATCTAAGTCATTGTGCCCAAAGTAGAAAACCAGAATTTCCTTTTCTATTTATTTATTTATTATTTATTTTTGCAGGGCACAGCTCAAAAAGTAACATGGTTTACACATACAGAGATGGGTTGGTAGTTGAAGCTGAGCGAAACAGCTATTAATTTAGCTCTATTCAAGACAATTATAACTTCACAGAGAAGATCACACACAGGAATAATGGTGGGAAGCCCACTGCCAGGTTCTCAATTTGAACCCCAAAAATGGCACAGAACCATGGATCCATTTCCACTCAATGGGTCCAAATCACCAAAACCAGATATGTTCACATTTGCGTGGGAAAATAAACTCTGTCACAAATCAGATCCAATCAAAAATCAAATCAGGTTAGATCAAAGAAAACTAGGATTATTCTTTTGTCCAACTGCCATTTTGTAGGATAGCAGCCATATGTAGACTTGAGACAGGTAAAAAAAAAAGGAAAAGACAACCCACTGCACTATGTGTACTCTGATGTACAACCCCGCTAACCGATGTCTTCAGTGCTTCGAGACACAAGATAGGTCGCTTGTCCAGCTGGCGTTTTAAAAAGAGCGAGCACATAGACTAAACACACAACCAAATAATCCGATCACCAACACAAATGCAGTTGTGAACATAGGCGTTCCGAGGACATGGATGAATCCCCCCCCCCATATAACATCCCACAATATATGTTTTCAAACAAACTGGACATCTGTGACCATCATGTGACTCATTTGTGAGCGTGAGGAAAGCACCGTAAATTATTGCCAAATATTTCTTTGTGTCAATCCGTCAGATCTCTGATATAGATATAAATATATGTAAATAAAATCAAAAGGTTATAAGTAATAAGATGACGCCCTGTGTTCTTGGATCCCTCGGTAATGTATCGTGAATAAGAGTCTTAAAGTGACAAAAATAACTTTAATGGTCAGACAGTTTCAGCACATTAATGGCCTAGAAATGAAGAATTCTACGTAATCAGAACAACAAAAAGTCAATGTTTGAATACCGTTATTATGTGTTTTATCTCACCGTACGTCCTCTGTTCCCCTTGAAATAAAAAAAGAAATAACCACGTCAATGTAATTACCGCGTAGTTGAACGCAAGATCGCCATGAAAACGCAAACTATTCCAGCAAATCTGTTATTCTGTTGGATTCTCCGTTCAATTCCAGTTTGTATGTAGTATATACATATCCTAGCTTCTGTTACAGGGTTATTTTGTATTATTAAATTATTGTTGCCTAAGCAACAGTCAATTTTGAGTGCAAAAAGTTAACAAAGCAATAAGTGTGTTGGGATATTTGTCTATTTTCTCTCCCTGAAAAGCACATTATTATTCTAGCCAAGTCCATGGAAACGCTGACTGTTGGCTCTACAAAACAGGACTGAATGGCTCACATTCATGTGTTCTCTCTAAAGCTAAATCTAGGTCCTGAAGCTGTCAATAAGACTGCAATGCCATTAACTCAATATTAAAAAGAATTTATCACAATCTTCATTGTACTGTGCTGTAGAAACTGTAGTTGTTTGTATGTATGCATAGATTCTCTTTGTGAAAGCATAAATATAAAAGGTTACATTAAATAAGAAGTGTAAATGAACTGTACTGTATGTTGTCTTTGATTTTGTGTATTTTGTAAATGAGAATGAATAATGAGTAAATACATGTTAAATACAGGTTATGATAATAGTTAAGCTAAATGTTACGATGTCAATTCTGTTCTAAGGTGTGTGAGTTTTTTTCATATATTTTATTTGTTGGGTTTTGGTGGGGGAGTTGCTGTTGGGCAACTGACCCGTTAGATCTGCAATGAATAACAAAAGACCATGAATAAAAATAACTCTAAAATCAAAATGTGTTTGTCATTATTCTCTCCATAAATAAAGAATAATTTAAATCTTTCGTCACATTATAAGCATAATAGTATGAAGTCGCAACGGATGACTCATTTTGGACTACAAGTACCAGAAGTACGCATTTCCGGCATAGCATGACGCAACATCCGTCGAGCATGTCTATTGACAACAGCTAGCATTCAATTCTAAAGGGTGAGTAAATGAACATCCATAACCACGTAAAACGTACACATATGTACACATAGGACACGTACAACGATTCATATCAACATACGAAAATCAAGATTTGTATGACTGTAATTTTCCATTTGGGAAACGTGTTTTAAAATATGCTAACGTTAGATTATGTTCGCAATACTGCGTCCTTGGTTGCAGTTCCGTCCATGGAGAGCACTTCACAAAAATAGTTCTCTTATCTGCTTGTATTTAATGTAGATAAAATCACTTATATTCTACCTCTACGGACAGCTTCGCTTCCATAAAAATCAACGTAATTTATGAGCAACCTTTTGTAAATAAGGCTGCACCTTTTCAGACACAGAAAGTTACGTTACACACAAGGATTTTTGTAAAACCTTGACTAGGACTGGTCATTAAGTATTGCTATTTTAAAATGTATATCAAAAGATCTAATTTAATATTTACCATGAGGCTATAAATTTGTTCTTGTCCGTCATAAGACGTAATTTATAGGTCCATGGTCTTAGGTATACTGACAACATTCCCCACTAGGTGGGGGTATTTGTTATCATTTGTACAGCTTTGAACATTCACTTTAAATACTGAAAAGTTAATGTGTAGGAACGCTTCATTTTAACTTCTGAGTTTCTATGTCTTGCCTCCAACACCTTTTTCCACACATCCAACTATGTATCTACAGGTAACCCGTGTTGGGAGTCAGCCTCTGTTTCTCCCATCATTAGTGGTGTCCCGGCACCTATTCTGATGTTGGCCCGCATACTTCTCTGTGCCCGGCCCGTCTCCGCCACCCTACCCGCCTTAACTCGCCCCCTGGCCCACTCCACCGCTCATATGGACCCCGGCTCCGGGGGTCGGCCTGTGGAGACGGCGATCAGAACCAAGCTGACCGGCGCCCTTGTGCCAGCGCACCTAGAAGTCCACAACGAGAGCCACATGCACGCCGTGCCGCCGGGCTCCGAGTCCCACTTCCGCGTGTTGGTGGTGAGCGCAAGCTTTGACGGCCTCTCTCTGATACAGCGCCACCGCCTGGTGAATGAGGCGCTGCGCGAGGAGCTGAGCAGCTGTGTGCACGCACTGGCCATCCAGGCCAAGACCCCCGCCCAGTGGGGCAGTAACCCCTCCGTGGCCAAGAGTCCCCCCTGCATGGGGGGCTCAAAGGGGGACCACTCTGTGGAGGTGAAGCTGGCGGCCGGGAGAGAGTGACTGAGGGGGACTTACATGGTGGTGTGTCAGCTCTACACCCCTCTGCAAAAGATGGCATGGTCGGAGTGTGAGACGTTGGAGGAATGGAAGTTCCATGTGAATTAAACATTAAAATATTGTTTTATAACGGAAATGTTCACTCAACTGTGAATGTTAGTGTTTTATGATGGATGTCTTTGATGGATGGAATAATAAATGGAATCGAACTTAATCCTTCTGAATATAATAAATATATCTCTGAAATGGCACTAGCCAATATGTTTAAATATACAGCAATTGCATATACATATAAATATGAACATATAAATTACATTGTTGAGGTTCACTGCAGTGATATCTTATAAGGAAACTTGTTCCCAGCCTTTATTTCAAATCAATGTGACTATTTGACTGGAGACTGGGTAACAAAATAGTCTGTATCAATACCACCCTGACCTACTTAAATATATTAAATAATACATTGAATAAAATACCTCAGTAATTGTGTCTGTTTTCTGAAATTTAATGAGGGAAATCGTGGTATTCAATTATATAAAGCAGCATCATCAAGCAAAGTCTTTCTCCTGCATGGGAGAAGGTCACTGTGGAGATCAACGTGCCATCGTCGTAAGATCTTGGGCCCACGGGGATCCCCTGACAACTGTCCGGTTGCCGCTCCCTAAGCATCCCAAGCATGGCCAGCTAGCATATGGTCCAGCATAACTGAAATACTTCTGCTAACGCAACGCTTAGGCAAACACTGTCGTACGCCATGGCTGTAGGCTAAAATAGAAGGTGAATAATTAATGACACCGTTTTCTGCAATCACAGCATTTTTATGTGTTTTGCTTCTTATAGGCCTATGTTCACCTGCTAAATTAAATCTTTGTTATAAATTTGGTGTCAGTCCATGAAGAGAGTAATTAACAGGCCTTCGATCATTCAAAAATTCTTGAAATTAAAACACAGTAGGTCCAATTATATATAAAAAGTATAAACATAATAATAATGTATTTATGCCTACAGATCATTTATCCAACATGAATAATTTATATCGCTGAACAGATTTATAAAAAAAGAATGGAGTAATGAATCCCCCGCTTCGTCCAGGGAGGGCATTTGTCTGACCAATCAGTTTGAAGGTAAACACAGGACGGCGTTGGGCGGCGCTCGCGGGCCTGACATAGTACGGCGGGTTGCTAGAACGACCGAACAGGCAAACAGCTCTCACACACGCTGTCCACCCGCCTTCTACCAGCGGTAAGTTTCTACTTTAAATGTCGTTCATTTAACTTTCATGCTCGGTATCTTTTATTATCGCAACCATTGCGCCTCGGTGCATTTCCGTTCGTCACATGTCAATGAAGGAGAAACCAAACTCCGATAAGGTAATGCTCTTTAAAGTTTGGAGAATCAGTAACATCAGCCCTCCCACATCAAATGAGATCTATCGATGTTTGATGGTAAATATGGATGGAGCAGGCAACTGGGGGCTGTGTGGTTTCCAAAAGACCCGGGATTGACGACCGTGTTGCCCGCTTGGTTGTTTCAACCACGCAGCGACTCTCCACCAGAACATGCCCCGTGAGAGGAGGACATAACCGCGCTGCTGTGGGTTTAAACCTGGTTGTTGCGGGACAGAGGAGACGATTTGTCCCCTTTGGTGCTGGGGGATCTCAACCTAACATTTCTTTACGATGTTGGCATATATGATCTGGCCTTCTAGTTAAGACATAGTCCGGAAAAAAAGGCATAAAGTCGCTTAAGGTTACGCAACACGCAACGTCATTTGATTGGGCAATAATTAAACACCTGTAATTTCCTCGTAGGGTTAAAGGTAGCCTAGTATCTCTTTAAATGTTATATTTTATAGGTGAGGTTAGAAATGGATAATAAAATAGTGCGTTGGTATGTGGGCCAGTGCCATGACCTCCGTGCCCCTGCATATCTCGCTGTGTAAATAAACCTCCAGGAAGTGACTCATAATAACCCATGTGACGTTTACAGGTAGGCCTACCTGCTGCCATTGATTCACTTTGTTCGGAGGGAATACAAACCTAACCCGAGGATAACCTACTGATCGGAATAAACTAAAACAATCCCTTCCTCATGAAAACAAAATCATGGGGAATGGATTCTCAGAACAACCCGGTTTCCTGCCCTCCGTCCCCTTCTTCCAGTCCTTTCACATGGCCATCCTGGGCCTGGACTCTGCCGGCAAAACCACCACGCTGTACCGGCTGCGCTTCAACGAGTTCGTCAACACCGTGCCCACCCGGGGCTTCAACGCCGAGAAGGTGAAGCTGTCCCTGGGGGGCCACCGTACCGCGGCCACCTTCCACTTCTGGGACGTGGGCGGCCAGGAGAAGCTGCGGCCGCTGTGGAAGTCGTACACTCGGGGCGCCGACGGCATTGTGTTCGTGGTGGACTCGGTGGACGGCGAGCGGCTGGAGGAGGCCAAGACGGAGCTGCACCGCATCGCCAAGACCATGGAGAACCTGGGCGTGCCCGTGCTGGTGGTCGCCAACAAGCAGGACCTGAGGAACTCCCTGACGCTGGCCGAGATGGAGCGGGGCCTGGCGCTGAAGGAGCTGGGGCCCGGCACGCCGTGGCACCTGCAGCCTGCCTGCGCCATCACTGGGGACGGCCTGCGGGAGGGCATGGAGAAGATCCACGACATGATCCTGAAGCGCCGCAAGGCCCAGCAGCAGCTGCAGCAGCAGAGGAGGAAGAGGTGATCCCGGAGTCACTTATTGGGAAAGAAAAACAGGACTTTTAAAGGAAGAACCGATCATGTATATATCTCTAAAGTAAAGCGTGAGATATGTTGATCAATGTGAAGGACCCGGGATGTATCCTTGCCTCGGCTGCGTGGATCTGTTTCCGCTACAGTATATGTTGAACGTGCTGAGTTTTATCAGTTCAGATTTGAGCTCTACTACTTACCCCCGTCCCCCCCATACACACACACACACCACCATGATCCCCAATGCTGGGATAGCTGCTGACCAGGAAAGTGACTCTTGAGGAAAACAGTTGGATGATGATGATGAAGATGAAGATGAGGATGATGATGTTTTTGAAAAGGAAGGATGTTGAAATGTTCCAAGGGTTCGGAGCGTGAGGCTCCAGAGGTTGTAAAGGCCAGAGCGGTTGGGACGGAGAAAGAATTTGCGGACGATGTACGAAGGATTAATTGAATGGCTATTCTGAAAACGTGACCAAAAGTGATGTAAAAGATTCTTGAGATGGGTGTAGAACAGTCATGAAGATGTGGACGTTGATGTACCGAACAGGCAGAGGCAAGTGGCCATTTTGTTCACCCCCCTCTTGCTCCTGGCGAACAAACTGTGAACACTAGAGGAATCCAATATCCCAAACACACCCGTTTCAATGTGGATCTTGTGTTACTTTTCTTTGTTTAAAATCATTGTATAGTTTTTTTTTGTTGTTGTACTTTACTCTTTATAAGTGTTGCAACATGACATTAGTTTACCTGCTGCCGCAATACATTGTTTACCTTGTCCAATTGTCAAAAAGCACTTTACACTATCCCATAGTGTTTCACTGTTTAAAAAAAAAAACGAGCATTTCATTTCAGAGTTTAACATTCAGGCTTGTAGGCTCCTGCGAGATGCTACTGTGTATAGTTGGGTCTTCATTGGCCACACTGCCGTCAGGTAGATTAATTTATGCATCATCTTTTCTGAAATAAAATCTATTAAGAGCAATCTCCATAACGGTGTGATATTACTTTTAAGACTCTGTTGGTATAAAGTAGCAGGTGCCGTCAAGTACTTTGGTGACCAACGCAGCTTGAAGGAATTCAGATTTATCTGCTAAAGTCCAAAATGGGAAAATTAGATTTTTCCAAGGCCTAGATGGAATCAAGTAATTTGTTCAATTCAGTCGTCATTCATTCATCACTGATTTAACCGACCAGCTGTTCTGCTGTGAGTGCTATTTTAGTTTTATTTTTGGAGACTGATGCAAGTTAGTGAAATGTTTACTGAAAAGCTCAGGGAACCAGGATGGGGTTATGATGAACCATTCCTTAAAATCAAATCTTAACCTTCATAGAAAATCTCTTGCCAACACGTTATTTTAATTTGTTAGAATTTATCAAGGTTTGATTTAATACCCTGACATGCACTAGTGACTGTAATGTATAGCCTACTGTAGCACTGCAGGAAGAAGCTAATGGCTAGTTACTCAGTCCTCCAAGATGTGTGAAGACACTGGCAGGATAGAGGGTATATTGTGTATTTCTTTAGCAAGGTGAACGAGTATTTAGTACTTGTTAGCGATCAGTCTCTCTTTCTCCATCTCCCTATCTCTTTTCTCACTCTCTATCCATCTCTCCCTCTCCATCTCCCATTCCACAGAAAGAGTTCAGAGATTCCGACAATGCAGCTGCTTGGACTTAAATAGCCGCGTGCTGCGACCATTTAGCTATACTGAGTCCTCCCTGGCATGTCAGTCATGTTGCTATATACATGTGGCCGTCATTAGCACGTTTTATGGGATAACAAGGAGCCGGACATAAGTTTCTTTTGGATAATTCACCGCATGACTCAACGTGGCAATTAACACTTAATTTGTTGTCGCCCCAGATGTAATTTTAGACCGGACTTTAACCAGGGTTGGGCTTCATCTGGTACAGACAGCATTTACCTTGTCTCGGAGAGACAAGTGAAACACTCTGTTGATAAACCGGTTAAAGCCAACACTATTAAAGGTATGCTTCTAATAGTGTTGACAAGATGACTAATGTTTGCCAAAGTGGAACCTGGCACAGACACACACACACACACACACACACACACACACACACACGTTTTGTCTGCAATGTATCTCCTGTGTGCATGTGTTCTTAGTGTGTGCTGTGTGAGTTGGCACCTTGTGAGTGTTTACTGGTGCGGGATAATCGTAGTCACAAGACTCGTCCGGCTTTCCCAGGTTTTTTTCCCTCCCAGGTCCCGACCGCTAGCGTCTGATCTCTGTGAGCAGGCCTACCTGCTGCTCACTGGCTTCCCTTCCCACCGCTCTCATTCTGCTGACTATACAAACCCAAACAAAACAGTCTTAGGTGCCATAAGGACCGCGGCTCGTCTGTGTGGGTTTATGGCCAACTTCCTGTGGAAGTTACGAGGGCCACTGTTTCTGCAAATCCATAACTGGTTGAGCTTCAGTACCTGTTGTATTTGGTACACTCCTCCCCGGTGGGTTAGAGTGAATGACCCCCTCCACAGGCCTCCTCAGGGGCCCTCCATTAACCCAGTTACCATAGCAATGCTGCTTTAGCCGGCGCAATCTGAGGTATACAAGGGGACATGTAGGACACTCTGTCAGAGAGGCAGAAGTAGAATGCAAAGGATCTCTTGCGCAGAATCTGAATATTGAGGTTCTGGCATTCCACAGTGTTCTTTAAATAGTAGAGCAAGGCAGTGCTGGGTCTGGGGTTCCATTCCCACTGGGGGAGTCCATGCTGCCTATTGTCTGTTTAACTCACTGTATTGTGAGACGCTATGGATAAAAGCATATCCACAAGTGTTTTATGTATTAAATATATATAGTAAAAGAAAATGAAAAGTTTAAAACCTCAAATCCTCTGTTGCATTCTTGTAAAAGTTAGTTTTGTTAAGCAACCAAAGCTTCTGGATCTGCAAGAATCTGTGTGTTGGTATGTAGGTTTTTGAATGCCCTCTGAGGTCAATACGAGTTCTCCTTTGATCTCTAGATTTAAAACATGCTCCCATGTCGAGATCAATAATTCCAGAGTACCATGACTGAGCACCCATGTCCAGTGAGGGTCCATGAAATTGGCAGGGCGTATATCTGGTGTAACTTTTGCATTTTGGAACACTCCCAAAGATGGGGGTGGGGTAGAGATATAGGTATTTGACTTCCAAAGAGAACGTTGTCCACAGACACCACAGTCTACCTATAGGCATCCTGAACCATGAATGTGGGGTTGCTTAAAGGCTTTGGTCATTTGACATAAAGGTTTCTGCTTAATGACTAAATAGTAAAAACGAAAACAGTAGTTAGAATGCTTTGACACAATGAAGTCTCAAAAGACTTATCGATTAGAATATAGATTGAAGTAAATACAAGGAGAAATACTTTTTATCGCTAAGCTATCTGGGACTGTGCTTGTGCTAACCCGTGTGACTGTGCTGTACACGGTGTACGGCACAGTATGTATATTCTTAACAAGAACCCAGGCTGAGGGACCTCATGCTGAGCTCTGGGGTCATGTATCCAAACAGGGAGGGGACGTCTCTGTGCACGATGCCCCAAGGCTTCTCTATTATGCAGGGTTATCCTCACTAGATTAATTTTCTCCTCGCTGCTCTCCTTGAGAGAGCCAGTGGCCTATTTACATGTGAATTCCTACCTCGCCCGCCCCAACACCGTTAAGAGCAAAGAACGGGGCCACCTGCAAAGGGAGAGAGAGAGGTGGGAGGACGAGAAGGAGGAGGGGAGAGAGGGGAGGAGAAGGAGGGGAGAGAGAGAGTGAGGGGGGAGAGAGAGAGAGGGAGGGAGGGAGTGAAGAATCTGTAGAAGTGTACTCACTCTTTCTCTTTTGTCTGTGAGTGGTTGTGTTTCTGTAATGTGCTGGAAGCAGAGAGTGTCTGAGGAAGGTAAAGAAGATATGGAGGAGAGAAACTGATAGACTGATGATAGAGAGACTGGCAAAGATAGCTAAAGTCAAAGCAGAGAAAGTTAAAGTCAAAGCAGAGAGAAAGAGACACACACACACGCACACACACGCACACACACACACACACACACACACACACACACACACACACACACACTGGTTAGGCAGCAAGGGAAAGACTTGAATGAATTTAACGGACCGAAAATAAACTTGTTTTGTTAGCTTAATATTTGTTCGGATCAGACAAGTTGAGTTCATTGTTGGTTCTATGGCAGTATCATGTCTCACATTTACATTCTGGCATTTTTAGATCTTGCTGGGGTTTTCTAGCCTGGGAAAGTTCTCTCTTATGCAATAAACCTCCTGCCACCAAACGGTATCATGCTATTATGTATGCAATATATTGAAACCGCCGTTTGCTGTGTGAGTCTGGATGTGTGTGTGTGTGTGTGTGTGTGTGTGTGTGTGTGTGTGTGTGTGTGTGTGTGTGTGTGTGTGTGTGTGTGTGTGTGTGTGTGTGTGTGTTTGTGTGTGTGTGAGAGATGGAGAGACTATGGTAGCCAGTGTTCCCGGTGACATTCCAATGCAGAGGCTTTGTGAAAGACACATTGTAGAGGTGATGATCACTCCTCCACCTCTGTCAAGCGCCCACAGAAAACAGCTGTGTGGAGAACTTGGACCTGTGTGTGTTTCTGTCAGTGGGAGTGTGTGTGCAGGATCGGGCAAAGGTCAAGGTTAAAATGAAAGAGAGAGAATGTGAGAGTCATCTACCCAGATACCCTACACGCACACACACACACACACACACACACACACACACACACACACACACACACACACACACACACACACACACACACACACACACACACACACACACACACACACACACAGCCTGTTGCTCACCCTGTGTTTCGCCCGGACCTCATACACACTCTATACAAATAGGCTTCACAAAGCAGTGTCTGGTGGCCCAGTGCGGGCATTGTGAGGCATAAGCCTGTGAAATGTGTCTGTGGTCCCGTTTGGGCGTGGGGGGATTAAGCCAGGGTAGGGCCTTAGAGCCGGGGCCTATCACAGGGGACTGCTGGGGGAGAATCAGGATGAGCAGTGAACTGTGAGAGCTGGAGGGGGGGGGGGGGGGGGGGGGGGGGGATTGTCTCTCACTGATTCTCTCTCTGAGTGTCAATCTCTCTCACACTCTATTTCTCCCAGGCTCTCTTTATGTCTTCCTCATAATCGATTGCTCACGCTCTTTACCTATCGCTCTGAGTCTCTGTGTCTCTCTATTTCCCTCACTCTATTGCTCACTCTCTCTCTCTCCCTATCTCTGGATGTCTCTCGCTCACTCTTTCTCTTTTGCTCTCACTTAATGTATCCCTCGTGACCTCCCCCCTCTCGGGAGGGTCTCTCTCTCCCCGTCTCCCGCTCCTTCTCCTCTCTTGCTCTCACTTAATCTCTCGCTCTCTTTCAAACCCTTGCTCTCACTAAATCCACCACTGAATCTCACTGAGTCTCTCAGTTCCTCCCTAACTATTTATGCTCTCTCTCTCTCTCTCTCTCTCTCTCTCTCTCTCTCTCTCTCTCTCTCTCTTGGATGCATCTCCATAGCCCTGTTAAAATGTAACTCCTGGAGTCAATTGTATATTAAATCACATATTACCAGTGCACCACAATAAAAAGATAGAAGGAAACTTCATTCAGCAAACCAATAAGATTCACTTTCCCTTCAGCGGTCCCTTTTCCTCTTTCCTACTTTACAGTTCACCCTGGTCACCAGACCAGACCAGACCAGACCAGACCTCCCCCCTGGGGGCACACAGCAGGTCTGCCCTTATATTAGCACTAACAATCACAGAGGCGCCTCGACCACCCGGTCCCCCCTCCCCACCCCGGCCTCTCTCTGGTCTGGGAGTTTATTGACTCCAAAGCAGTGGAGAGTCCATCAGTCTAATGGACTTTGCCCTGTAGTGTAGAGACGGGGATGAGGGAGGGAGGGGGTGATGAGGCACCGGTGTCTGTCTAATGATTAACACTCCCAAGCTCTGGTCCTGGTCTTCTCTATCTGTCTCCACTGCCATGGCGATGCGGGGTGAAGGGGAGGCATGCCAGGAGGGTCCGGCTCTCCGTCCCTCCTTACTGTGACGGGGGAGGGGGGGTCGTGTTGAGGTTGGACCCTGCAGGGGTGCATGCAAGGGGAGGACTAATCAGAGATAAGAGAGGAGAGATTGGGGTTGGGGGGGTTACAGTGTTTTGGTTTGGGGGGGCGGTGCAGGGGTACGTCTCCCCAGCAAGTCCTTATCTGCGCCTTCCTTGCTCTTTTTACGACCCAGAGGTGCTGCCTGGGGCTTCCCTTCTCCCCCCCCCGCCTCCCACCCCAACACACACACACACACATACACACATACATACACACACAAACCTGGAGGGACCCTGGTTCATCTCATTTCTTGAGGCCGTAGCCAGAGGTGTCCAACCCCTCCCCTGTGACCCAGGTCACACCGTTATCTTGCAGTAAGAAAGTTTAAACCCCCCTAAAGTACTGTAGTGATTAGTGGTGCTCTGCCGTCATGAGGCAGCGCCTCATCACCTGCCCGGGTCCTCTCCCCCACAGCGCTGGGAGCGGAACCAATGGATTCCTACCAGGACACAGACCAACATTAGCACTACTCCCACGTCTGGGAAACCTCACCTTTTCTATGAGGAGAGAGATAGAGATGGAGAGAGAGAGAGTGTGTGTGTGTGTGTGTGTGTGTGTGTGTGTGTGTGTGTGGGAGTTTTGAGGGGTGTGGATGGGTTCGTGCCCTTTGGCCATGTGAACCATAAATCAAAATAAATTAGAGTCAAGTCACTCCCTCATCCCATCTGTTTCCTTCATTCATGGTGCATAGATTAATAGATTAATAGCTAGATTAAGTAGTTAACTGATACATGTCCAAGCAATGGTCAAGGAATTGTTGTTGTTTAAGCAATTGTTTGCACCAGGATAGCTACATGAATGTGGCTTAATTAACAGGGTATAGGTCATTTCCTGGTCTTCTTGTAGAGGAACAGGACATTCAAGTGCTTATTGTTGTCCCCTGTTGACACAAGGATTTGCAGTCAGTGCTCGAAGCAAACAGATTTGTCATTTGAGGTTATTCATTGTTGTGGAGATTTGAAACAGGTCAACTAGGACAGTAGAAATATATGAACTAGGGAGTGATCATATGAGGTAATTTCACAAAGGGTTACTCCTTTCTCCACATGAAAAAACAAAAATGTTAATGAAAGTATGATAGGATGGATTTTTTAAGGAGTGTAAATCCACCTGAAAAATCCAACAAATCTGTTTCCTCGACTGCCATTCATCAGTGTCTGCGGGCCCCATCGGAGTGAAGAGACGAAAGCCTTATCACCAATCCACCTCTGTGGCTGTGGCCGAAGGGGAGGGAAAACTATCCCTCATCCCACAAAGTGGCTTTGTCTCTGGGCAGCCAGTGATACGCAGCAGTGGGGGACCTCCAGAGCTTTGGAAACAGGCAGCACCAAACTGAAAGGGGAGACCTCAAATAGGGGCTTGTCTCGGGGCCTCACCTGCCTGCCAAACCACTGCGGAGACAGAGGACGTCCTTGTCCTGCTCCCCATCTTATCCCAAGAACCCCCCCTCCTACATTTCAATATCTGCCAGTGTCGGCCAGAAATGTGTATGGTCACGTACTAAACGATGCAGGATAGTGTGGTGAATAGGGTCACCCTAAAAGTCATGGGTTGATCCACTGTGTTTGCATGCACCCTAAATTCACTATCAGTCACTTCTGATAAAAAAAACATATGCTAAATGACTAAATGATATAAAGAGACAGTACATTACTTTTTAGTTTATACAAGTATACTTTATATATGAGTTGGCAGTTATCCATCGCTCTTGGCTTTTCGAAGGGGGATTTTCTGGGGAAGTCAGGTTTTCAGCCAGCTGTGTTATTATTATTGTTCTCCCTTGTTCTTCTGTCTTGCTTGTCGACACTCTGGTGCGGGCGCCTGTTGTTTTGTTCTGCCCAGAGAGGTGGGTGGAACTGCTTGAAGGGAGGGGAAATATGAATGACACAGAAACAGGAAGGTGATATTACATGACAATACTCCACTGTGGTGGTGCCAGGGCGGCCATTGTGGCAGATGATACTGTGATTGAGAATGATGCGGGTTTCGCCTCCTGTTGATGAAAGTCCTGTGTATGTGTTTGGCGCGCACACGCCCCGAACACACACATGCAGACATGGGTGTGTGCGCACGCAAAACACATACACAGGAATTTCAAAGGCTTCAAAGACTCAGGCAAACAGTTCTGCACACGTGGACGAAATATACGAGCTACACCTCCTAAAATGTCGAATATATAGTCAATGGAAGAAGAACACCCCTACACTCGTGCTACTCTGCACACGGAACAACACGGACCCTTACACGTGTTATTGTGTGTTTTGCACGAGCTCTGACTCACTCGACGACGGAGCTGGGGTTTGGGACGAGCTGGGACGTGCCCGGCAGCACAGCTGTGCTGACGGGGCCTCGCGCCGCACAGGACCTGCTGGACCGGAGCAGGTGCATCCTCGTGCAACAGGAAGCCGGGCTGCAGGCCGCGCACTCTCCCTGAATCACAAACATGTGGGCTGGACTTTCTCTGCACAGGGAAGTGGGTGCTTTGCTCCAGCTCTCTCTCTCTCTCTCTCTCGCCATTCCTCTCTCTCTCTCCCTCACTCCGTCTTTCACTATCTCAACCTCCTCTCTCTCCTTATCTCTCTTCCTCTCCTTCTTTCTCTCTCACTCTCTTCTCACTCACTCCCTCTCTCTCCCTCTCTCTCTCTCTCTCTCTCTCTCGCTCTCTCTCTTCCTCTCTTCCTCTCTCTGTCTCTTCCTCTTTCTCTCTCTCTCCCTCTAGCTCCTCACCTCTCTAGATCCCTCTCACTATCTCCTTCTTTGTCTCTCCATATTTCCTTTAATTTAGCATCATTAATTCATTTTTTGCTGTTATATTTTCCATAGAATGTGACATGTGCATGACATTATGAATGGTCTGTATTCAATGGTAAAGCCCTGGGTTTAAACACCTGCTCTGAGAATGCCGATACAAATGTGTGTTGCACTGTCAGTATACTAAAGTGCTCCGTGTTATGTGAGAGAGCTGGGTGTTGGTCATACCATGTAATACTTGGCTTGGAATCGCCCTTTCATTATGAGATCATGATACCACAAGGTATCCTATTCATGCTGAACCATCATATGCAGGTGTATTGTGATGTGGACAGGAAGGGGTAACTTTAATGGGACTCAAGGGAAACAGCAATTAGCATTTCGGAAAACATCCATATATGTGTGTATAAATGTATATATATATATAAATGATTTATATTTATAGATTTTGTGCATATCTACTGGAATGTAAATATTTGTTAAATATACATATATATATGTATATTTAACAAATATTTACATTCCAGTAGATATGCACAAAATGTGTGTTGCTGACACAACAACTGATCTGTACACTGTTAGTAATGTTAGTATTCACTGCACCGTTTCACCTGAGAGTCCATCCAAACTCATCCCTTAACAACACACACACACACACACACACACACACACACACACACACACACACACACACACACACACACACACACACACACACACACACACACACACACACACGTCACACACACACGTCACACACACACACAGCCAGCCATCAGCTCAGTCACTTTGAAATCAAACAGTTGTGTGGGTGTGTGTTTGGAATCTGTGTGTGTGTGTGTGTGTGTGTGTGTGTTCAGAATCTGTGTGTGTCCTCTGCATTCTTTATTGCGCTCCATCAGGGATGGCCATTCTATTTTTGTGTGTCCTGATGGCGGGAAGTGAGAAAATGCAGGCTGGTCAGTTGTTACATATTCACCATCAGCTGTCTAATCCCTCGTCAGGACACACAGCTCCTTCTTCATCCTCTTTGTCTCTCTCTTTGTCTCCTCTAGTTCTCCCTCAGCCACCAACACACTAACAGAGGACAGACACAAGCTTCAAGTGGGGCAACATTTAGCCATCCAACTTTGCTGTCTTCGTTACGCCAGAGGGACAAATGGGTCTACGCCTTCCTGTGTATCTTTGTGTGTATTTGTGCGTGTATGTGTGTGAGTGTGTGGGTTCTAGTGGCCCTCTTAAGCTGAGATGGGCAAACAGAACTACTCCCTTTCATTTTGAGGGGACAGAAGCTCCACTTGCATCCAAATGAGTCAACAGCGGTGCTGAGCACACCACACAAATGATTCAGCTTCAATGCTTATTCTGTCTGCTGACGATAAAGTGTCATTTTGCTGACACCTTTATCAAAGGTTCCTGTTATGATGCCAGTGAGTTATATTTGATGCATTTTATAAAGCGGTGTTAGGCCTCCCTCCAGGTAGACTCTGGACATTGGGTTTCCAACGCAGAATGCTCTGGTTACAGTATACTAGACTCTCCTTGAAAGTATTTGCTTACCACCAATAAAAACGGTGACATGGGTGAAGTCGAGTGTGAAGATAGCAAACCATCTCTCCTGGCAAGGATGAAGGGCCCGAGGGAGGTCTTTGAAAGTGGGATTAAAGGGACTGGAGAAAAGCCAGTCCTTGTCCCTGTGATGGATGCTGACGCCTGGTGACAGGTTGGCTGGGGGGGGGGGGCCTATGTGGGGCGGGGGGGTTAAAGTTACTGATGGAGACTCAATGACATGGGCATGTCTTACCTTTCATGACAACCTCATCACCACAACAAGTCTCTTTGTTTTTTGTTTTTGAGAAACCACGAGTTGGCAACAGGAAGGCAAGTGTTGCTTGAGAAGGATTTCCATTACCGTCTATTCTTCCTTCCAGATTATAACAGATTCAGGAATGAATATTGTTACAGGGTTGATTGTTTACAGTTCTCAGATGGCATAATAGGCTGTTCAGGGAAATCTAGTACCTTAAACACACACGCACGGACACACACACACACACACACACACACACACACACACACACACACACACACACACACACACACACACACACACACACAAATGCACACCGTCTAATATCACACACAGCCTCTAGTAAAATCCATTCTAGTACTTTAGAATTTGCATTTCATAATGGGGAGATGTACTTTTTCCTCTACCATTGATTTATAGAGACAAGTCTCTTCTAAATGAGTGTGTGAATTATTATATCTGAGCTGACAGGTGACAATGCGTTCATTTCCTGGTCATTCTGTGATAGTTTGACAGGGATGGAGGAGTTTAAAGACATTCACTAATGCAGTACATGTGGTCTTGCTGAAACAAAACAAATGAAGTTTCAATTTATATAGTGGTGTTGAAGACTTTTCCACCGAGTTTGATCCTATGATTAACTGATGCATTTGAAGACTTTTCCCTTGCCGAGTAGAAATTCAGCTGAGTCGCCAAACAGACCCAATTCGTTTCTCTCTCTCTCTCTCTCTCTCTCTCTCTCTCTCTCTCTCTCTCTCTCTCTCTCTCTCTCTCTCTCTCTCTCTCTCTCTCTCTCTCTCTCTCTGTCTCAGCCCACCTAGACAGATCAACACAACTCGGCTCACCTGATAAGGCCCTGATGTGATGTGGTTGGGTAAATACAGCACTAGGTGAGCAAGCCAGCAAAACCAACAAGATAAAGTACTTCCTGGTTTGTTTGTTGCAGTTTTTCTGCTAGTCAGGTATACTGCGAGCTGAGCTAGCCCTGCGTGGATTAAGTGTAACCCTAAACCCCTGAATTATGAAGCTCAGCGTTGGTGTGGCACCACACATGAATCATTAGTGTCACTTTGACTGGTTGTTGCCATGATACGCTGCGGCAGGGCTGTTTGTGATTTAGTTTTTTAAAGGAGACTTTATCGTGTCATGTTTAGTTCGTGGCGGCTTGTGGAACATGGAAGTTAATAAGTGGCTGGTGAACTGCGATCTCAGGACACAGGGATAATTTGCACACACTCACTCTCACACACACACACACACACACACACACACACACACACACACACACACACACACACACACACACACACACACACACACACACACACACACACACACACATAGATTACTTTGATCCAGTGTTGCTCTTGAATGTTTAAAGTAGGCTATTTTAATATTTCAGTAATACTAGCCGTGATTTATTTCATTTGTTGTGCCACAATGTCGGTGAGATTTTAATTGACACTTAACTAGCGCAAATGTTTTTTTGCAGTGTCTTGGCATTGTATATGGATAGGTCTTCTCTGCGTGTTGGTAGCCTGATTGTAACTGTAGCTTTTCAGGAGCTCATAGCTAATTGGTTTTTAGTGTGAAGCCAGAGTTACTGGCTCATCCATAACACTGTTATCCACAGTCAGAGAGAGCACATCAGAGAGAGAAAGACACACACACACACACACACACACACACACACACACACACACACACACACACACACACACACACACACACACACACACACACACACACACACACACACACACACACACACACACACAGAGATAGAGAGGGCACCTGAAAGAGATAGATGGAGAGAGAGCGATGGACACAGAGAGGTAGATGGAGGTAACGCAAGAGAGACAATGAGAGGAGGAGAGAGTGCAAGAGAGAGTGGTAATTGGTAAGTAGTTTGGTAACATAAATTGTAAATGTTAAATAGTAAATGATGAATAAAAATGATAACTGGTACTTTTCTGTGTACCAACAACTGTACCCTGTGGAAATCAATTTTTTGACCATGTTATACATTTCTTCCATGTCGTTGTCATATTGACTTGATGCCATCATCATATCATCCAATCAAACACCCTAATCTGATTGAAAAAGAAACGAGAGAGAGAGAGAGAGAGAGAGAGAGAGGGAGAGAGAGGGAGAGAGAGGGAGGGAGGGAGAGAGGGAGAGAGAGAGGGAGAGAGGGAGAGAGAGAGAGAGAGACAGTAGGAGAGATGAGGACATAGCATACCTGTGAATCATAAGCTCTGCATCTTGTTGCAGAGAAAAGTAACCAGACCCTGTAAACCACTGTATAGAATACTGACATTGTGTGAAGCAAATACACACACTTGTGAGTATAACTGTGTGCGTACATGTAATATGATCTGTGTGTGTGTGTGTGTGTGTGCGTGTGTATGTGTGTGTGTGTGTGTGTCAAGTGTACAATTGTGTGTGTATGCCGTTTGTTTGTGAATGATTGTGCGCATTGGAGGTTGAAGCGATAAACATTTTGTTTTCATCCCTGTATTTAGATATTTGTTATCATGAAATATAGAGAATATACAATACATAGCGTCATACATAAAATAAATCCCCACACAGTTCCACAAACCGTTTCTCAATGACGTTTCAGTGGGAGGCCTAACCGACTTTTAATTTTATGCATAGTTTGGCACAGCGTAAGAGAAGCCAATTATCGCTTGTGCATGTGCTTCACTGTGCAGGGGCTGTATATACGACTCTTATTAAAGCCCTCTCACCACCAGGGCTGACACATTAAACTATTCACCCAGTCTTTTGATATCAATACACCAGGGGGAGCGGGCGAGTTGGCTAAATCAACAGTGCTGTGGTGTGTAGGAATGGATAAATCACTAATTACAGCGAGGGCACACCGACCTCACTCTCCCTGGTTGTTTGTGCACCAAAGTCTCTTCGGGGAATTGCTGTAAAGTGAGAAAGAATCCACGCGCCCAACGCAAAAGGCTCAGGGGAGTGTGTGTCTCTGTGTTTGTTTAATTTTGTGTATGATCGGGTTAAGATGTGTGTGTGTCTGTGTGTGTGTGTGTGTGTGTGTGTGTGTGTGTAAGGTTGTGCTTGTGTTTCTGTGTGTTTATGATCTGTGCATATTGTGGTGTTTAACTGAGAGTTATGCGTTTTGACAGGCCTTTAATGACTTCACATACAAGCATGTACACACACACACACACACACACACACACACACACACACACACACACACACACACACACACACACACACACACACACACACACACACACACACACACATTCATGGTTAATAAGCCACTGCGAATAATTATGTTTTTATAGACCTTTATAAACTAAACTCTCTCGTTGCACCCCTCCCCTCCCCTGCCCCAGCCTGCTTTGCATGTTGCTCCCCATATGCCTGTTTGAAAAGTAAAGGTGGACGGGTTACAGACAGACATTTCCAGTCCGCCTGCTTCTCTCCTCAAAGGAGAATTAAATAGGGCCATTGGGCCTCAGTGTTCCTTGTTACACCAAAGGTATTCAGCTTTGATCCCAAAGAATTCATGTGTTGTCATGCTTTGTGTTGAATGCAATCAAGTCGCTGTAATGACAAAGTGAAAGTCTTAGCAGTATTTTGCTGTTTCCTTTGATAAAGGTATAGGGCTACAGTGTCAGTTCTATATAGAGTCACCTCATTGAGAGTAAGTTCTATGTAGAGCTAATGGAAGTATACTTTTACCCTGGAAGCTAAGGCACTAAGCTTTCAGTGCATATTATCTTGCCTATTATTGTGCCTATTATATATATATATATATATATATATATATATATATATATATATATATATATATATATATATATATATATATATATATATATAATATATATATATATATATATATATATATATATATATATATATATATATATATATATATATATATATATATATACACATATATATACATATATATATATATATATATATATATATATATATATATATATATATATATATATATGGCTCTTGCTGCCCTCTGGTGGAGGAAGGGGGTAACCCTTCAACTCTCGCAGTTTTTTTTTCCAATTCAATTTTATTTGTATAGCCCTTAATCACCATTACAGTCTCAAAGGGCTTAACAGGCCAAATACTTGTGACACCCCCCTTTACCCATGCCCCCACACGGGCAAGAAAAAACTCCCTTGAATCAGCAAGGAAGCAATCTTGAGAAGAAACGCAGTGTAGGGGATCTCTTCTTCCAGGGATGGTCAGGAGTGCAATGGGTGCCACAATTGACATACAGGTAAATACATGCACATCATATTAAAATGGTATATTCCATTTATATTCCAAAGGAATATAAATGTTATATGTCACTCTATATTGGAAGCTTGTTTCACTTTGTATTAGTATTTTTGGAAGGATACCATTGTAAACCCATTTCAGTAGCAGTGAGTCTGTATTTCATATAATTTATTTTCTCTTTCGAATATTGCTGTAGTTAACGCATAACAAACAAACAAACAAACACACACACACACACACACGTACACACACAGAAAAATACTGCCAATGTGGCACGTTTATATTGAAAACAGTGCAGTGCAGTCGTTTTAATGAGGGCATCTGAAAAAAGAGACATGTATAGGTGTAAGCAAGGAAGGATCTCAAATACCGCGGTAACTTCATTCCTATATTTTGATGCCACCACAAGAGGACGCCATTGCTATTACTATGAATCAAAGAAGACCGACGAAGATAAAGTGAGAGCTCTTTGATAATCTTATTGAGAAACGCAAATGTAAAGGATATATATATATATTTATAATGGTATACTTTATTATTTTATGCCGAAGTCAGTCGTTGTTTCACCGGTTGTTTATTTAATGTTGATAATATTTAATGTTGATAATGGCCTATTAGTGTTAACTAAGTGATTAGGCTGCAGCTATTGAGGGTATTTTGATGGAGTGTCGGCCTAACATTTCAGATACATAAATGTATACGCTTGTAGGCTTTTCAAAAGGTAAATTAGGCCTATTATCAATAGGCCTATAGGCGCTACTGTAGGATATTCTTAACATATCTGTTAATTGCTTTTAAAATCTCCTTCAATGATT
>NC_044058.1:10012382-10019882 GCF_902167405.1 Gadus morhua
TTTGTAGGAATATTTCATCATGAGTGTGACCTAAAATTATATGAATTGGGCTTTAGTTACACAAGGTTTGGCATGCCGCTGCAAAGCAATATGCTATGCTTAGCACTATCAAGTTTTTTCCCTTTCACCTAGGCCTCACTAAAGTAAAAGTGTCAACACTTTTTAAAGTTGATCGTCTCTACTTTTGCTATTGCAGTCAACAGACTTCAAAATACTCAATGTATGGCCTAAATCACGCAACCTCCGACAACAAAGACAATTATATCCTTAGGGGGCCCAGACATTAAACAACTTCCTGTCTATGAGCAACGCCGAGTCAAAATACTACTTTAATTAATCTCCTATTTATGGTAATCATTGCATTGGACCAATAGCTAAGTTGTTTTGGCTGTTAATGGTGTTCGCTTAACCCTACTGTAGTTATTTGCGCCGGAGAAGAAGGGGGGTTAAACCACAACTGTCATTAGTGGAGGGCCTTGCTCGGCATGGAGTGGCGGTTAAGCGTTCAGAACTTTAATAAATAATGCCCTAAGATCACAGGCACCGGGCTCACCTAAAACAACCCTTGTTAAGCACAATGCTTCGGTAATCACATTGAATAATTCAGTGTGTGTAATTACAGGAAAAGACACAATGGTGGTCACTTTGCCACAGGACCAATTAGTGGACACCAGACAGAGCGGTGAGCGGATCGGCAGACATCTTGTAGTGGGACTCTCACGGACCTCCTGGGTCTCTGAGGCCGACCGGGGTTCTGTTTGCTGCGGAAGGCCCTCGAGAAAACAAGCAAGCAAAAACTTGTCCGAAAGAAACGCGCTAGACAGAAAGAACAAATTTAAAAGCGCAGCCAAGCGCCTTTAGATCTCCTCCTTTGGTCGCTAATGACTGACATTTGAAGCATCAAAGTGTCTCGTCTCAGCAAAAGGTTCGAACCGGTTGGTGGTTCCTTTGTGTGTGGTTCCTTTGAAGACGCACCTTCTCGGTCTACTGGCGCATGTATGTATGCATGTACGTACGTACGTACGTACCCGGTGTTGGCTCCTGGGTGTTTGCGGGGATCCTGAAATATCTGCGGCCTGGCCTACTACTTCCTGCAATTTGTTTCCCCATTGTGCCGGGCCCCTTGACTCTTCACTAGCCAAATGTTGAGGTTGCACAATTTGCAACTCAAAGCTAGCCAGATCAATGGTTAGGCTAATCATTCTGTTTGTCTCTAACCAGATTTGACTCTCACAATAAGTGGAGAAGGAAAAGGAGGGAGACGAAGGCATGCGTGGGAGAGAGAGAGAGAGAGAGAGAGAGAGAGAGAGAGAGAGAGAGAGAGAGAGAGAGAGAGAGAGAGAGAGAGAGAGAGAGAGAGAGAGAGAGAAAGAGTGGGGTGAATTTGGAAAGACTTTGGCTTCTCTCAAAAAATCAATGTCTTTTTAACACTCTCCTCTACTCTTTGACGGGGGAAGGCCATTCACAGGCATTTGGCAGCCATTGTTGGCAGCAAAATGAGTAATCATAACATCATTGATGTGTTAAAAAAACCTAAGCTACTACAGACGACTGTGCCATTGACAACCTTTGCTCCCATCTCCATCTCCATCGAAAGAGAGAGAGAGAGAGAGAGAGAGAGAGAGAGAGAGAGAGAGAGAGAGAGAGAGAGAGAGAGAGAGAGAGAGAGAGAGAGAGAGAGAGGGAGAGAGATAAAGAGAGAGTTAATTTGATCATCATGACACCAGTCGCTCTCAAGCCCCCTTTTCAGGCCAGCCGCAGCTGGGTCTGGAAGAGTAAACGATGCCACGAATACCACACAAAATGAGAGAGCGAGATAGAGAGAGAGTGACGGATAAAGAGAGAGACTTAAGGGGGTCTAAGAGGGAGGGGACAGGAGTGGGGGCTCCTGAATTGCCCCTGGATTACTCTCTGCTCGCTCGTCATTCCAACGCTCCTTGCTCGCCGTAGCGCCTGCGAGCTGGGGAGTGGGCCTCAGGCCAGTTCTGGAGCGCTGGAGCTGAAACAAGAAGGAGACTACGATTGCATTTTAAAGCCTAGAGAGGGGAACAAGAGGAGGAGACAGAGACAGAGAGACAGAGAGAGAGAGAGGGAGAGGGAGAAGGAGAGGGGGAGAGAGGTAGAGAGGGAGCCTATGAGCCCTAATTGCCAGATGGTGAATAGTTTCACTCCCTTTCAACAGAGCATTAATTGCAGGTCTGCCCGGGGGTTGAGCGCACCGATCCGCCAGTGCAGAGGATCCTGACCCTGATTAGCACACCCACACCCAGCCCACACCCAGCCCACACCCCACCCACACCACCACCGCACCCCGACCAAGACCTCCCCCAAAATAGAGGAGCGAAAGCAAAGGGGTAGGGAGATGGGGAGAACAAGGGTCCGAGGGAGGAGAGGAGAGGGGGCGTGGGTCTTGGTGGGCGTGTGGAATGGGGAGAGGGGACAGGCGGGGGTGGGAGGGGGGGGGGGGGGGGGTGTCGTCACCCAATCATTTGCCTGTCGAGCCAGCTGGGCCTTGAGGCTTGTGTTGGGGTTGCAGGCCTGGGGAGGGAGGGAGGGAGGGAGGGAGAGAGAGAGAGAGAGAGAGAGAGAGAGAGAGAGAGAGAGAGAGAGAGAGAGAGAGAGAGAGGGAGAGAGGGAGAGAGAGAGAGAGAGAGAGAGAGAGAGAGAGAGAGAGAGAGAGAGAGAGAGAGATGGAGCGATAGAGATGGAGAGAGAGAGAGAGAGAGAGAGAGAGAGAGATGGAGCGATAGAGATGGAGAGAGAGAGAGAGAGAGAGAGAGAGAGAGAGAGAGAGAGAGAGCGAGAGAGAGAGAGAGAAGGATATAGAACGGGTGAGGATGGGTGGGGAGGGTGTCGCTGGAGGTGAGGGAGGACAGGTACATCCCGAAAAATATCTCTCCCTACTCCACACCACCCCCCCCCCCCCCCCCCATACCACTATTACTATGTCAACCCCTTAACACAAACACAATCACCCCTTCTCCTCCTCCTCCTCCTCCTCCTCCACCACGAAAACACCAAAAACAACCAGTGCACCCCTTCTGGCCCCCCGGCCCCGCTCCTCGTTCACATATCTCCCAGAGTTGTAATTGAATTAAATAAAGCTTCTCCTGGGGGGCAGCTGCCACAGCTGCTGTTTGTGGCATGTCAAAAGGGCCGCCACTTTAAGAGCACTTACATATGCTCTAAATTAGCAGGTCAGATCGGCAGGCGCTGGATGATGGGGGCCGCGGCTGCCAGCGCGACGAGGGGCCCCGCAGCTGTGAGCAATTCACTGACAGAGAGGGGCCTGCTTTCCTTTTTTTTCGTTTTTTTTTTTTTTTTTTTTACAAACCGCTGATTATGAAGGGCCATGGCACACGTGCATATACGTAGGCCCTTGCGGGCGCACGCGCGTGCACGCATACACATACACACACACACACACACACACGCGCGCAGTCGTGTTTACATGGATCTTCATCGCCATACACATGGGCACATAGCGGCGCACACACATATACATGCACACACACACAAGTACTTAGCTGGAGAAGCACCGTTTAATTCACACTCTACCACCAAATTAGGAGCTCATCACCACTATAGGCTTTTTTTCAATTTGTTTTGAACTATTCTTAGACCGAACTGTGTGATATTAATACCTAGGCAAACGATTAAGTAGATAGTAGTTTGTGCTTGACCCAATTAGAGCGGCGTTAAGGCCTCTTCACCCCAATTTTCATTGCTGTTTTTCTTATAGATCTTAAATTCATTGTCACCAAATACCAACGAAAATCCAAATATTCCTAAAATTTCGGGAAAGATTTGACTCTGCTTTATCACAGCGGATGGTTTGCTGAGAGGTTTGGTATAGGTCTGTCAACAGTTTAACTCGCTCACTTATGTATCCGAGTAAGACGTTGCTTGTCACGCAGCAATCAGCTGTTGTGAACAATCCCTTAATGACTTGTCACTCAGAGTTGAGCTGGGCAATTATGTTCCATTTGCATGCCAAGCAAATGGTGTTTATGACAAACGATCCATTCTTTAATTGCTCATCTGTTTTTTCATTTTTTTTGTGTGTGCTTGCGCATGCGTGTGTATGTGTCTATGTGTGTGTGTGTGTGTGTTGATGATTATGTGTGATTAGCTGATGGATTGGTGACTTAAGGGTTTACGATCAATGCTAATTTAGCCTTGGAGAGTTGATGGTGTGTCTGCAATTGAAGTTCTTTAAAGTCACGGGGGACGTATAACTTAATAGCGTGTGCTGTAGAACTCTGCTGCTACCCGGTATCTTGAGCCTAATGGGGCAGGATAGTGTAGGGGGCTCGGGATGTTTGACCCCTAAATTAAAGGCACTGGGTTCAATCCCCAATGTCTTGCAGTCTACCTGGGGGCTAAGAGCAAGCTTTCTAACTCCTACCTGCTCCTGAGTGTATCCTAACACATAGACATACATCTGCTACATCATTCTCTTTTATAATATTATAATCCAGGTAAACAGATAGTACGTAGAAGAGAAAACAACTTAGGTAGGATGCACTGTGAAGAAATCCAACATAAGGTAACTTATTCATCTTCATTAGTGACCAGCGGCGAGAAATCGTATTCACACATGTGGCCTGGAGGTGAATTAATGGAGAAAGAGAGAAAATAAGGAACATTTGATGGGGCATTTGATTTTTTAGCTATTTCTCAATGTTGCTTTGCTTCGAAGCAACAAAGAGGCATTGAATCATTTGATCAGTGAGTATATTTTAAAAGAAAAAAAAATGCTTCAATGATTCTCTTTTTCTGACTTGTGACTAAACCAGAAGAAGGTTCAAATATGGTCAGCACCTACCCAGATGTGTCCGGTTCGCTAGCATTTCATTGTTTGCTGCTGTGCTCAAAGTCGACTCCAAGGACAACGTCTGTCAAATAAATGTATTCATATCTAATATTTTAAATAACCGCAGCCCCTTTGTCTGCTCTCATTAGTGTACGGTGAAAGTGCTTTTGGTGGTGTTTTTTGGGGAGGTGTGTTATGGTGGTCTTGTCGTTGTTTATCCCGTGGCCAGCCGAAAGCCAGTGACTCAGCTGTTTGCACTGAGTGCCGGAGAATAATGGATGTGAAAGCACACCAAACAGGTTCCTAAAAAATGCATGACTACCCCCCCCCCCCCCCCAAAAAAAAGATCCCCCTCCCTCTCCTCCCCCCATACCCTGCTCCCTCCCTCCCGTCCCCAGAATAGAGCTATCACGGGTGCCTGTTATCTCCCTGAACCCCCAGGTAGAAAATGGTAATGATACCACTTAACATCGCTGCACATATGGAGAAAAAATGGAAATGCCAACAGCACCTCAACTATAAAGCAAATCAAATTGAAATATTAATCCGCTGATTAATATAACATTATGAGGGCCAATTCTCTTTGTTGTTAAACAACAAAGGGTTGCAAAATAAGCAACTGCCTAAGAGGTAAGGGGTTTAAAAAGAGTCCCACAGAGGTGCAACAGCGGCTTTCAAACATCATTACTCTGCATAATGTATCCCCTTCCACTGTGCTGAGATCTGATATTGATGTTTACCCATTTATTTTTTAATTAACGTGCGTTGTTAATGAATTCTTTGATGAGAGGCATTTTGTAAATCATTATCCGTGGAAGGGGAAAAAAGGGGGAACGGCGGCGTTGTTCCTCTTCTTCTTCTGGCCCCTTGTTCTCCGAGCAGGAACAAACTAAAGCTAGGTGTAAGGGGAAAAAAAGGAAGTTGCAGGCGAGAAGTGCGGCCATTCGTTTGAAAGTTTGTTTTTGATGCGTCAAATCCCCCCCCGATCTCCCGCTGTTGCATCAATGTTGCGTTTTTTTTCTCGGCTTTCTCTGGGATCACGTCGTCTGTCCATACTGGGATTGTGAAGACGCTCAGTCAACGGAAAACGTGTGGGAGCAAAGACACAGAGGGAGAGAAACAGAAAGACAGACAGACAGACAGATAGACAGACAGACAGACAGACAGACAGACAGACAGACAGACAGACAGAGAGAGAGAGAGAGAGAGAGAGAGAGAGAGAGAGAGAGAGAGAGAGAGAGACTTGACTAATTACAGGAATTTAACTCTAGGCTTTCAGAGAGAGAGAGGTCCAGAGGGGATGGGTTTGAGCTGTCTCTGTCCTTCCTTCTCTTTAATATTGATCCAGGGGAATCTCACTGAGGACAAGAAGTAGCTAGGCAAGGCGGGAGGCAAAGTTTGTTCAGCTGCGGTTGTTTACTCACGTGTTGGATTGACTCACAACACTTTCCCTCACTCTAACTTTGGGTTTCAGTGCTTGTTCCGGCCTGGTGTGTTCTACTCTTGTGTTCTACTCTGTTCCTTTCAAGTGATCCAGTTTGCCCACGTTTGGTCTCACACCTTGGCAATGTCAACGTCTGTACCTTTGTACAACAATGCAGATGTACGCACTGAACTCATACTTTAATGTTCAATCCAACCCCATTGGATGTAATTCAGTTGAGCTGAACTGACAGCCAGCCTTTATGAATGGGTCAACAGGTCAATTGAAAAGGATAAACTGACAGATCATATTGTCACAGTGATAAAGTCGTTAAACCAGTTTGAATGTAAGTGTGACATTTTATGCTAGGGCAAGCAAAAAGGAAAGCAAATAATAAATAAATTATATTTAATTAATTGTATATATATGTAGTACTACAACTAATACTGTTCTTAATACTAAAAGGTATTATGATACATACAATTAAAGATATGCTTAAGAAAGTGAAAGATAAGATGAATCCTTTATAAACACATGTCAATAACCAGTAGTCAGCCACCAGTATTAAATAGCTACCAGTAAGTAATGATGCAAATAGAAACAACAAAACCAAGTGAAAAAGAAACAGAGGAAGTATAAGCGTATGAAATAGCGTGTGTGTGTGTGTGAACAGTGGAGAGGGCCTGGAGAGGGCCTGGCCTAGAGGTCTGGGGCCCCTCTCTCTGGGGGGTCGGGTACAGTTGGCGTGGGATGACTCTGAAGCCAGCGATCCATCTGGGGGTTATCTCCAAGATGAAGGGGAAAAGCTGGAGCCGGTCCACGTCTTGGCAGGACCCGCCTCGTGTCTCTACAGATACAAGGCTGATCGGCCCTAATCCTACCACACAATTAATTGCCTAATTGGATCAATTAGGTGTCCCAATAGCGTCCGGATGATGAGTGGTGCGTTGGTGTGAACTATAAATTCAGGATGTAAATCTTTTATCAGATCCGGGGCCTCCAATGCCTCCGTTTTTATATCCCGGGTCCCGTTACACTCGTGAAGATCTTATTCCGTTTAACTTTTATTTCACTTGGAGTGTTTCTGGGGGAGTTTGCTCTGCTTGGTGACATATGCAGTGCCTTTCAAAGACAGCGAAACCATTTTCATGACTTATGGCGTTTGCAATACTGCAAAGATCGCACTTCTTTTTTCACCCTTCTAGCCAGCTTTAAATGGAGCCCAAACTACGCGGCTTTAAAGGCAACATTCATCAAAACG
>NC_044058.1:10024882-10032382 GCF_902167405.1 Gadus morhua
GAAAGAACACTTTCTAGGCATCAAACACTTGTTTGTTGAACGAGAAACAAAAGGGAATCCCTTTCAAAATAAAACCAAACCGTCAAATTAAAGGTCCCCCCTGAGAAGAACGATAATAAGACAAACAATAAACCTTGTGTTGGTTGGCACTTAAAGGATTTTTCCCTTCAGCAGCATCTTGGGACTTCCATTACTGTAACAGTTAGAGCGCGTTAGGCCTTGAAAAGAGTCCAAGAGCGTTGGGGCTCGATGCAATGCCAGCTTTTTGGCCAGACTCAGTAGAATCCTGTGGTAGAGAGTAATGCTGTGGGCTATGGGATCCTGTATTCTAATGATTCCCCTCTCAGTGCTAGTAGTGTCGCAGGAGGGGAGACAGCCGTAACAATCCCCTACACACACACACACACACACACACACACACACACACACACACACACACACACACACACACACACACACACACACACACACACACACACACACACACACACACAGACGCACACACACAAGCACCTACACATACACACTCATGCATACACACACACACACACACACACACACACACACACACACACACACACACACACACACACACACACACACACACACACACACACACACACAAACACCCACACCCACACACATATAAACACACAAACACACACGCGCACACACACAAACATACACACCACACACACACACACACACACACACACACACACACACACACACACACACACACACACACACACACACACACACATATAAACACACACACACACACACACACACACACACACACACACACACACACACACACACACACACACACACACACATATGTATACACACACATACACACGCACAGACACAGACGCACACACACACACACACACACACATACACATCCCAAGAGAAAAGAAGCAGCTTCAGGACATGGAACATATAGGAAAGAGAGAGAGAGAGAGAAAACAAGAGAAAGGGAGAGAAAGAGAAGAGAGAGAGAGGGAGGGAGGGGAGTAATGAGACAGGTAAATTCAAAAACGGGTCTGGACAAAGTTGAGGGAAAAAGGAGGAAGACTGAGGAAAAGTGATACCGTTGTCAAGAAGAGGTAAGGAGGGGAGAGAGAAGAAAGAAAAGTAAAAGAGAAGCACAATAATAAAAGGAAGACGATGAGAGGGAAAGAGAAGTGACATTGGAGAGAGACAATGAGAAAATAAGGGATGAGGAAGAGAGAGATGGAGAGAGAGAGTGAGAGATACAGAGACAATGTCAACCCTAGTCGAAGGCCAATGCTGAGGTCAGCAAGAGGTTAGGGAGAAAGGGTGTATGTAGCACCCCATTGCTTGCGTGCGTGTGTGTGCTTGTACACAAATTGTCATTGGATCTATTGATCTAACGGTCAATTTAGGTAACAACGATGAGGTCTTATGTAGCAGACAATGTCTGTATGTGTGTGTGTGTGTGTGTGTGTGTGTGTGTGTGTGTGTGTGTGTGCATTTGTGTGTGTGCGTGTTTGTGTGTGGGTGCGTGTGTGTGTGCGTGTGTGTGTGTGTGCTTGTGTGTGTGCGAGTGTGTGTGTGTGTGTGTGTGTGTGTGTGTGTGTGTGTGTGTGTGTGTGTGTGTGTGTGTGTGTGTGTGTGTGTGTGTGTGTGTGTGTGTGTGTGTTTGTGTGTGTGTGTTTGTGTATACTGGGAAGGAGGGAACACTGTGTCAATGAATCTATTGAAGGATGGAAACCCCTTCTAGTCAACAGACTCCTCATTATTGGACTGAACAGTCGGTTGCATCCACATTAGAGGATTACACTACTGTCACTCTGTCATTGTAGCATAGCACAACATGACATAACATATGATGTATCATATTCTATATTCTTGGTTAGAAACATCTTTCTCCTCTTTAAAATCTCTCTTGTGGCTGGGATTTTTTAATGAGGTTTACAGTGACTGTTATTCCGTTTTTATTTGCTTTGTTGATTAAGTATTACGTTTTATTATACACCCACAATTTGTCAAATGGGGGCAGAGCAAACACACAGCGATCCAACCACCCGCTAAGCTAAGCTAGCCGCCAGACCTCCACAAACCGATGAGGCGAACACCTTCAATAGAGCCCCGGCCAAAATAACAATTTGGTTTGACATGCTCTAATGCCAGTTGATCAATAGCAATTACCTACCTGCTACCTGTGGCTGTGGCTAGGAAGAGCTAGGATTGGCTCCCTGGGGGGTGGTGGTGGGGCGGGGGCGGGGGACGGCTCCACCGACTCAGGGAGCACAGGTTACTCAGTAGGACAGAACCTTTTAATTGCTTTGTTCACCGTGAGTAATTGAAGGTTGCGTTAAGTTTGCCATGATGAGTGTGACTTCACTTGGCCTGCGTCTAATTAAAGCCGTCGCACAAGCCGTCTGCCTTTCATTTTCACTTGGCGCATGGCATCGCGAGGTGTGAATACAACTGGAAGTATAGGAGGGTAACTGCATGCTACACACTGAGCGTACACACAGATGCACTCCGGGTCCAACCATATGGATTAAGACAGAGGGAGAGTGGCGGAGAAAAAGGGGTTGTAGAGAAAGAGATAGAGAGAGAAAGTGTTTCATTTAACGTTTACTTGTTTGTCTGAGGGTGTCTCTCTCGTTTGGTGTCTCTCTCTGTCGAGCTATCTCGCTAGCCGACCGGTTGTCTCTCTTTAAACCCGGCTAGCCCCACCCGTGACTCCTACAGCGGTGTATCACTATAGCTTCATTAGCATACTGATTAATCACCTGGCTAATTAGACCGATTTCATATAGGTTGATTAGCTTCCAAGACCGCGTGGTGTGAAGACATATAGAGTGCATATTTTATGAATTATTCTGATTGTCAAGCTAAAGAAAAAAATAATGCAATTTTATAGTTAGCAAAACTATATATTGTTTGAATTGTGCTACTTGGTAGATGTAATTAATTGTTAATACTTAGTTTGGTGGCGTTTACATTGAGTTTGATAAAGGCATAGCTTTAGCCCTAAATCTTTTTCCTGGTTAAGGCTTTCAATAAGCAATCTAAATGGGATATGAGGACAATGTAACTGGTTAATTGTAAATAAGCTATTAAATGTATGTGGTAAATGTCAAATAGTAAAAGTTAAATCTGATAGTAAATCGTAAATCGAATTGGTAATTGGTAGTATTTGGTAAAATAAATTGTAAATGTTAAATGATGAATATAAATGATAACTGGTACTTTTCTGTGTACCAACAACTGTTTCATATATAACAAAATCATATCATCCAATCAAACACCCTAAGTAAATTTTTGTCATCAGATTGAAAAAGAAACGAGAGAGAGAGAGAGAGAGAGAGAGAGAGAGAGAGAGAGAGAGAGAGAGAGAGAGAGAGAGAGAGAGAGAGAGAGAGAGAGAGAGAGAGAGAGAGAGAGAGAGAGATGTTTGGTTTGGACTGGACCTGGTAATGATAGGTAACGAGGCTCTCCTGTTTCACTGATCTATGCAGTTTCAACTACACAAGCAGCTATTAATAGATGGACCATTTCAATGTGTTGGTCAAAAAAGTTCTGAGTTCAAACCCCAACTGTCCACAGCCTAGTAGTCCTTGGAGCGTGATCTCTAACCTCCTGCCCCTGAAGGACATCTATCAGTAGCCCCCCCAACCCCACCCCAGACTCACCCAAACCCCCACCCATCACAGTGTTCAAGTTAAGGTCCGCCTAATGCTGTCTGATGCCATCTGAGTGTGCTGCTCTGATGCCTCGGTCTCGGTGACTGTCTGTCTGTCTGTCTGTCTGTCTGTCTGTCTGTCTGTCTGTCTGTCTGTCTGTCTGTCTGTCTGTCTGTCTGTCTGTCTGTCTGTCTGTCTGTCTGTCTGTCTGTCTGTCTGTCTGTCTGTCTGTCTGTCTGAAGGTTTCAGAGGGGATAATAAACCAGAGCTGACACTTCTCCAGCTGATATTGGGCTCTGGGAGTCCTCCTCTGGCTGGACTGGCTGGGCTCGTAGTGTGCGTGTGTATGTGTGTGTGTGTGTGTGTGTGTGTGTGTATGTGTGTGTGTGCGTGCGTGTGTGTGTGTGTGTGTCCCATGTCTGAACTTGTAGAGGGCCCGGGCCCCTGCTCCTGCCAGGTAAGCGAGGCGGTGGCGGCGGTGGGTGTGAACAGTAGGTGCAGACTGCCATCCTTCTGTTTTGTGTGTATGTGTGTGTGTGTGTGTGTGTGTGTGTGTGTGTGTGTGTGTGTGTGTGTGTGTGTGTGTGTGTGTGTGTAGCATCTGAAGAAAGCTAACAGCACCGTTGCTCGGACCCGACCCGATCCTGTTGTTGGAGTTGGCCGGCGGCCAGCAAGAAGCGAGCCAAGCGAGTTAACTGACACTTCCGCTCTCTGCGCGAGGAACCATCTGCTTTACAACGGTAGAAAGAGGAAGGAGCTCTCTCTCTCCCTCTCTCACTCTCTCTCTCTCTCCCTCTCTCGGTCTCTCTCTCTCCCTCTCTACCTCTCTCACTCTCTCTCTCTCTCTCTCTCTCTCTCTCTCTCTCTCTCCCTCTCTCGGTCTCTCTCTCTCTCTCTCTCTCTCTCTCTCTCCCTCTCTCTCTCTCCCTCTCTCGGTCTCTCCCTCTCTCTCTCTCTCTCTCTCTCACTCTCTCTCTCTCTCTCTCTCTCTCTCTCTCTCTCCCTCTCTCTCTCTCTCTCTCTCTCTCTCTCTCTCTCTCTCTCTCTCTCTCTCTCTCTCTCTCTCTCTCTCTCTTTCTCTTTCTCTCTCTCTCTCTTTCTTTCTCTCACTCTCTTTTCTTAACAGAACAAAACACTGCCCCTTTCTCGCACTTCATACACAATTCTCTTTTGGTGACTCTTCAGCATTTTTATTATATGTTTATAGTCACACTTTTGTTTTCCACATTTAGGTCGAGTCTGTAACCGACTATTTGAAGTGTTAAACCGAACACGGTGTAAAGTAATACAGCTGAGGACATATCAGATCTAATTATCAATTCATTATTATAGATGATGATCCATCTGTTTGTGTGGTTAATACCAGAATACACTAATACGTTCGCTTTTACTCCCCCCATCTTGTGTCATGCTAGCTGCACGTTATTTTGAACCACCTTTAATTGTGATGTTATTTAAAAGCACACAGGGAAGACTGTGTGTTTTGTCAGTTCGCTGATCACAGACCAGCCTCAATGTGGCGCGGCCTATCAAAAGGCAGTTTGTGTCTCTTGGCACCTCGAAGAAATAAATAAATAACTCATAGGCACTGCCAAGGGGCATCTCCGCAACAAGGCAGCTTGTGGCTGAATAAATATTGGCTGAGGGGCGTCTGATAAAACATATCGGCCTGGCTCTCGCAAAACAATAAAGTATCTATAATATATAAAGGAGGAGAGTGTGAGGGTCAGCGAGCCGCCGTTATTCTCTCCGGCGGTGTCTTGAGTCTTTGTTACCTGCTCGTCGAGAAGAAGAGAGAAACAAACATATTTGCATGGCTGTACGTCCTGGCGCAGGGCTCTGGAATGCTGCCATTCGCACACTAACACTAGCTCTTTGTTTCTCACGCGGTTTCACAAGGAGCAACGTGTGCTTGTCTGGTTTCATGCATGTAAGCAGTGTGTGTATGTGTCTGTGTGTTTGTGTGTTTGTGTGTGTTTTCGGTTGCAAAGATAGCTGATATCCAGAGATGTCTTTCTCACTTTATTCATGCCAAGGGCTCTAAATATGTCTGTCTCAACACCAAGGTTTATTTCTTCAGATTCTTTTTTTTTTTTTTTTCATACTGTGAAGATTTCTGTCTCGGTGTACTTGCGAGACATCTGACATTTGCTGTAACTTCTGTTTTTTTCAGTAAGAATTGGGCAATTTTACAATTGATGATGATGTGACTGAATCTTCTACTTTTAATTACTTCCCTTTCCCTTGTGATGTAAATATTTGAATAGCCTTTAAGATATGGAATTGGATTAGACGCAAAAAACTCAAAATGCCCGTAATCATATCCCATGGTTCAGTCAAATCATCATCATCACATATATCACATATTATGTTTCTAATAATAACAACAAATTATATTGGAATTCTTATTTGAAATAGATAGATTAATGGCAAAGCGCATATTTGTGCTTTAGGTCTAGGCACTATAGTAACTGGTTGCACGGTGAGGTAAACACTTCTAAGATTAAACATACGATAAATAAACACTATAACAAATACAAAAACAAAATTGTATTTCTTGTAATTTACTATTTCTGTCTGTGTGAAGTCCCTACTAATCTATTTCTAACATCTCGTCTCCAAAGAAATCTGAACTTTCTCTTTAAGAGAAGGTTTGACTTAAACCTCATCACCTGCATTCAATTGCACAGGTAGAATTCCCTATGAACCGGAGTCTCAAAGAAGTTAAGTTGTATCGGGAAGAGTGCATTATTCAGTAGGTTTGACCTGGCTGCCACACATTCGTACAGTGGATTAATATGCTCGCGGAAAGCAAAGTTGGAAATCCACTGATAGTTATTCATTTCCCCATCTTGCAGTCGTCCTCTTAAGCCTATTTAAAGGGCATTAGGTATTATGAATGTGAGGAGGTCTAAATTTACTCCCCTGGTTATCTGTCTTCATCTGACCACGTTAGTTCACTTCTTCAGCCCCTTGCTTCTTCGGCAGGCCGCTATTTAAATCCCAAATGCCAGACCCTCCACTCCTTGTCCATTTTTCTTACTTAAGAGATTAAACCTCACAACTTCAGATAAAACCACGGAGTTGGCGAGGTTCCCTCCTCGCTGCGATAACAAACGAGAGACCTCGAAAATGTTTGTGAAAAAAAAAGAAAATTTGATTATTTGCTAAACGTCCGCTCAGCTTCTGCGAGAGGTCTCTGGGAAATGAATTATGTACGGGCTTAAGAGAGCTCATTTAGAGGTTTAAGTAGGATAAGTAGCAGTCCGTTTTGTGCCTCCGAGGGGTCTTCGCCATGCTACCGCGGCGGCGGCGTTAGCAAGAGCTAATGGGCGCGGGGAGGAGGGCCGCGTTGGGAGGCAAGGAGCAGAGAGAGGAGGAGGTGCAGAGGGAGGGATGGGGGAGACAGTTGTGGGAGGGAGAGGGGAGGTTGGGCCTTTTGCCTATAGGGTCTCAGGGCCCTGGTGACAGATGGCTGGGGAGCCCATGGGTGGGCTACCCAGGCTACGGGGTCCTTCCATGGAGAGAGAGGGAAGGGAAAAGAGAGAGAGAGAGAGAGAGAGAGAGAGAGAGAGGGAGAGAGAGAGAGAGAGAGAGAGAGAGAGAGAGAGAGAGGGAGAGAGAGAGGGAGAGAGAGAGAGAGAGAGAGAGAGAGAGAGAGAGAGAGAGAGAGAGAGAGAGAGGGAGAGAGGGAGAGAGGGAGAGAGGGAGAGAGAGAGAGAGAGAGAGAGAGAGAGAGGGAGAGAGGGAGAGAGAGAGAGAGGGAGAGGGAGAGGGAGAGGGAGAGGGAGAGAGGGAGAGAGGAGCCACAGCAGGGCTGACAGTATAGCGGGGA
>NC_044058.1:10034882-10042382 GCF_902167405.1 Gadus morhua
GTGTGTGCATTGGGGGGGGGGGGGGGGATTTCAAACAGATGTTGCCTTGTTGCTGGTTCACTGGCCAGGCGCTGGGCCTCAGAGACAATAAAGCCGTCTAATAAGGTTGTCTTTAACTTCACCGGCTGCTAGATTGGGACCTCCATTACGGGGGCTTTAAAAATTTCTCTGCTTTTTCCTGTTGCTGGCCCTGTTGTTCCTCTGAATTACCACTGAATGATTTATGCCCAGTGGTCCGTCCACTGATAGACCCCTTGGCAACACAGATAGAAACACACTTAGGGGGCTTTCTGGTGTGCAAACACACTGCATTAAAAGCCAGCTAGTTTCAAAGCCGCCAAACACATTTGCTCGACACCCCCCTGCCCCCCTCGCCTGGTGTCATTTCACTCGTCAAATACCGTCGTGCCGCAGCCAATCACGGCGCTCCGTGGGCGACGCGAGCCATTTAACCTGAGCAAACACGGTGTGCGACAGAAAGCCCGGGGCCGGCTTAAGAGCTTAGGCAAACACGGCCGAGGGCCATCGGCCACCAGTCAGGGCGTCCAGGTTCGAGGACGAGTCGCCGTGGTAATGGGTTTGTGATGACTCAAGATGGAGGGGCCATCTGTTGGCTACGGTGGGGGAGCGCCGCCACTCACAGCTCACGTACACAGAATTTCACCGGTGGCCAGCAGTGCAGAAAAGAGGAGGGTGCTGCCAGTGACACAGGAAGTGAAGGCGTATGTCCATAATTGGTCATAATCCCCCCCTTCGCCCCCGACCCCCCCCCCCCCCCCCCCCCCCCCCCCCCCACACACACACACACACACACACACTCCCATAGAGCAGGGGCCCCGATAGCTTCCGATGGGGCCAGATAATAGGATTTGCATGCTGCTTCTCAACTTCAATGGATTCTGAGGCCTGTAAAGTCACTTTTGGTAGTTATGAGCTTTGTTGCAACAAAAGGTGTAAAATAATTGTAGTGCTACGGCGTAATAGGGCCGGTCTGCGCTGGCATGAGTGCCAACCACATATTTAAAGCACAGGGATGTTTGCATGGGATTTCAATAAGGGCATTTGAATAGAGCCCAGTCATTTGTATCCTGGTCTGTAACCGTGAAGTTCATTTCAACAACAATAGTCAACCACAAGTTCGGAAGACCACTCTCACACACAGACACACAACCACCTGATCACTGCCGTGCTATCCTGTTGTGTGTGAGGTTTGACATATAGGCAGGTTATAACACTGGAATATCTTTTTAGCCTTCTATTTGACAATGGAATGGGAAGATTTTTGCTAAGCATAATATTAAGAGTGGTAAAAGTTTATTTTTTTAGTATATTAGTGCATTTAAAAAAAAAAAATGTTTTTATTACAATGGCTTCTCTGTCCAGTTAACTTTTTTTCATAGAGCAAAGAATTTTTGGGGGAATGATGGATTCCCTTTACTCTCCAAAACGAAAGCGTGATGAAGCATTCATAAAGACAATCATTAACATCTGAATACATAAAATGGGCACAAAAGCAGCTCAAATAAAAGCTTGAGTGTGTTGTGTTGAGATACATTTAATAAAAGTATGTCACATTTAGGCAACAACAAAAGCTGGTGGGTAAATGACCTAAAACCAAAATAGAAAATAGCTTCCTTTATTGAAAGTAATTGGAGCCATTGAGCTTAATATAGTTAAAGGCCTTTAACTAAATCTTTACTTTCATTAAAAAAAATCAGAAAATAATCTCAATGATGAATGAACCTACAGTCTGAAAAAGGAAACAACTGAAACTTTCATTCATAATACTATTAATAAATGTAATATATAATTAATTTGCCTGCCAACTGGCAAAGGGTAGCCCAGTTAGTGTTGAGAATATCAAGTCTAAATATTTGTAAGAAATATATTGCAATATATTGTATAAATAGATTGTCATCCCTTTTTTTCCATTGATGTGGAATATTGCTTCAAAAAGTGCAATTCAGATGTAAGTGCTTCAATCTTTTTTTGATTTTAGACACTTTTATGTTAAATCAACCAACGACAAATAAACTTGTGATGGCCACTCAAGAAAAAAGGGGATTCGATGATTTATTAGATGGCTCATTGCTAAGCGCTCATGCCTCATAACCATTAGGATCTGGGTTCAGCTGATACTGACCCAGTGTAAGCAGAATCATTTCTACAACAAAGGGAGTTACAGTATGTGTTTATTATACTTATTTTAATTAGTATAGGCATTAAGAAGGATGTGAAGGATATTTTGTCTATAGGGTAGTGGCTATTGTGTTTGACTTCCAACAGAAAGGTACTTAATCAACCCCAAAGACTTAACAAATCAAATAATATTCGTCTTATTAGAAAAACACATATTAATGAAGGGTAGTTCAAAAAATCCCTAACCCTAACCCTTAAAAGTAAGTGCACTTCGATTATTAGAAGAAGCATTTACATTTTAAGTGTCATTCATTACTTCTTCAATTATTGTATGTATTATTTAGGATTTGCATGGGCAATGTGTTGGACACCCAGCAGAAAGGTACTGGATCACTATATCGCCTTATGAGTCAGTTACTCTTACTTAAGTAATGAGTTACCTTTAACCCACAATAGACTCTAATTTTAGCACACATTTGACCCTGTTTGATTTTTAAAGGATATTTCCTGAAATCTTGGACAATTTGTTTTCACAATTAGATGAACCAATGAGTGTAACTATGAAATAAAATGTGTAGCATATTTTCATGAAAGGGAAAGAGATCCATGTTCTTCGTTGCTCTAGATGTGAGATTATTTTCACATTTTCAATCAGTTCAATATTTATGGTGTGTATCAGCTGAAAAAAAAGTCTTTGCAAATCAAATTAGTTGCTATAGTTACTCCAATTGCTGGAGGGATTGGAGGGATTGGAGTGGGTGCAAACGGATATAGAAAGTTAAGGGACAATTCCACTGGCAATAGACAATCAGTTGAAATAAGTTTAGAGAATGGCTTAAGATCAGAGACGGGGACAGTAGATGGGGAGACAGTGGGAACCTGTCTGACAGATTAAGGGCTGCAATTTCTTTCATTACTAACACATCCGGGTCCATGGCTTTTTCTCTTCATGGTAGAAAAACAATTAAACAATTCCTTCCTTAAATTAGTCATTGATTTTCAGTGCTAGTGACACTTTGCAGAAGACAATAATAACTTTAAGGCAATGCTGCCTGGCTTTCATTACTGCCACTCTCTGGAAGAGCACAGGAACTAAAGACAGGAACAATTCACCTACATGAAGGAAAAAACACCAAGAACAGCAGCACTTTAAATTAACCATTGATTTTCCTTAGGTGTCATTTGGGCTAAATGCTTTTCGGTGGGGAGTTTGCTCTCGGCCAACTGGAAATGGTAAAAAAAACAATAATCTATGCCGCCTCCCCCCAACTCAACAAAAAGACACATATGGTTAAAAATGGCTTGACGGCCTCCAGTGGTAAATTGTAAATGCATGGGGGCCCCAGACTCATCTTTAATGTGTCACAGAAAAAGAGGCAAAGGGCGGCAAGATTGGGAGTGATAATGATGATGAAATGGCCATTTTCTTGTAGACAACAAGGCAAAAATATAAACAGAAGCGGTTTGTTTTTATACAACCCAACCCCCTGATAAAGCATCATATATGTATATGTTTATATTTTTTTTTAAAAAGATTTTCTTTTTCATTTTTTTGTCCGATTTATTTTATTACAGAATTATTTCAGTATTCCACATCTCACCGGCAAAATGTGTACCAAAACAAAGTCAGGCAAAGAACAAATTGTTTTAATAAAATAAAACCAAATCAAAATTAAGTATCCAGAATAGCCTTATCTTTCTTTTTTTTTCTTTAAGACTAAAAAATACACTTACTATTTTAAGCAGCAACAACTGTGTATTTACTGAACCTGATTATACAATTGATCACAATTTTCAGTTAACATGAATCTTTATCACACGTGAATCTCTAAATATTTCTTCTACCATTCGATGGAAAACGCAATCCTGCCCATGTGGTGATCTAATGATAAAAGCCAAATATACACTGTTCACCTGTAACAAAATATAAGCAAACATATAAAAGAAAAGCTTTTTTAAATTATTTGCATTTTTTCTTTTTTAAATTAGTATTGTGTGTCATTTATCAGTACATTTTTTTGCATCGAAAAAATAGCCAGGGAAATGTTTAACTTCAAAATGAGATATTTTTGCTCATGTTGGATTCTTTTTTTATATTTATTTTCATGTAAAGAAAAAGAAAACGTCTGAGGGACAAACATTTCTTCCATTCTTCTGGTGATAAGGAATGATGAAGGAGTCGTCTGAAACAGTAGTACAATAAAGAAACCAACAACAGTTCATTTGAAATTTGAAATTCAGGTTACTAATGTGTCCTGGAAACATAGTTAATTTTTATCTAAACATTCATCGAGAAAATTATGTTTTTTTTTACGGACGCTACAGTAGATTTTTAAAGTGAATTGACCGGTTCATTTTAAACTGCAATTATTTTATTAAAAACACAAACAAGTGTTGAGATCTATTAGTCGACAATGTGAGGGGGGGAGGGAGTCATGGCAAAAGTCTTTCGCTGTGTTGAGGCGTCAACTAATTGGTGCAATATCACCACATTGATTTTTTTCAGAAACCTATTATCATATCACTTCACCATGAAAGTAAAAGTCTTTACAATACATTTGTAGTATTAACCACTGTAAAAGTGTATGAAAGTACACGATGAGCTGGGGACGAGGAAAACAAAAGGACAATTGGAACTGAGGCCTTTCTCTGCGAAGCGTTGTTTTCTGATCGTGGCGCGAGTTCACAGGAAATTGTTTCTTTCCTTTCAACGAGTGTCTCAACAGAATGCCGGCCAACAGATCTGTCTTTGAGGGTCCTATCGGCCATCGTGTCCATCCTCACCAGAGTGCTTCTGCATGCTTAAAATTACATGAAAACAAACCCCCCCCAAAACAAAGAAAATCCACTTTTAAGGTAAGACAACTATAAACATCTGAAATCAACCAATCACGTGGCCAGCTAGCTCCAGCAGGGTAAACACCAACGCCATTTCCTGTCCATAAAGTGCACTCTCTTTCCTGTTGTTGGGCTGGGGCGTCCAAGAGTCAAGAGCAATTATGGGGTTTGTATAAGACTTTGAGAGACAGAAAGAGAGAGACAAAAAGAGAGAGAGAGAGAGAGAGAGAGAGAGAGAGAGAGAGAGAGAGAGAGAGAGAGAGAGAGAGAGAGAGAGAGAGAGAGAGATGCTCCGCTGAATGTCTCAGTCTTGTCCCCGGAGCAAATGTGAATGAGAGGATGTGACAGTTTGAGGCGGGGTGACGGGGGTTGTCGAAACGGGTGGTGGGTTCGTCACGGGGTGGGGGGGGGGGGGGAGCGAGGGGGCGACGATGGGGGGGTCCGCGAGGGTCGGGTGGGCGTCAATAGACGTAGCCCTCGGCGCCATAGGGGTGTGGGGGGCAGTAGGGCGGGGCCTCCTGGCCGTAGGTGGGTGTGTTGTCATCAAAGTGCGACAGGGGTACGGTGTCCTCCTCGTTGACGTGGCGCTCCAGGTCCGTCTTCAGCACGGGCCGCTGGTTGTCCGGGAACGCCATGGAGAACAGCGCCTCGGGGTCACACACAAACTTGTACACGTATCTCTCCCCCGCCACCTGGGGAGGAGAAAGAGAGAGAGAGGGGGAGATGAGGTGAGGAGGGAGAGAGACAGAGAAGATTAAGAGAGAAGAGTGAGAGAAAGCAAGTGAGGGAGAGAGATAGAGCGGGAGTGAGAGAGAAGGAGAGAGAGAGTGAGAGAGAAATAGAGAGAGAGAGAGAGAGAGAGAGAGAGAGAGAGAGAGAGAGAGAGAGAGAGAGAGAGAGAGAGAGAGAGAGAGAGAGAGCAAATGAGCCATTTAATGAGGCAGTTAATTTCTTTGTTCAAATACCACAACGGTGGCAGTAGAACACAAGTCTAACAAAAGACATGGCGAGGTTAAAGAAATACATCTGGACTAAGTTTGGCTAATTCAGAGGAAAAACGTCAAACAAAAGCTGCTGGTGTTTTACCTTCTGCATGATTCCTTTCTCGTAGTAGTAGCGCAGAGATCGGCTCAGCTTGTCGTAGTTCATCGCCGGTCGATTCTTTTGCATTCCCCATCGACGTGCCACCTGGGTTATACACACACACACACGCACACACACACACACACACACACACACACACACACACACACACACACACACACACACACACACACACACACACACACACACACACACACAGACACACAAAACAAAAATACACTTGAAATTAACAATAATCATGGCAGAATGTCACAACCAATAATCCTAATTTTGTGTACAATTGCAGGAGTTTCATCGTGCATAAACACACACGGCCACGCTGAAACCATTGAACAGAGCTGTGTGATGCTAGCTCCAAGTGAACCTAGCCTTCCCCACGCGCAGCGTATGTCGAGTGGGTCCGGGGCCAGACCTGGACGCGGATCAGCGACGCGTTCATTAGGAACTTGTCATGCACCCAAAGGGAGGTGGCAGCAGATGTTAGAGCACCTGCCTGACAGACCAGCCACCACCCGGCTGTGCCGTCCTAGCTCCCAAACCCAACGCCCCTGACTCTCGTTTTGGCGTCCTACACTGTTGCTGCTGCTCTGGAGTATCACCTGTTTGGTTTCCTTGTCCACTTTTTTTTCCCTCTGCTAGGCTTTGCAATTAATTTGAATTAATTGCGTTCTATTCCCGTTCTGTTTGTCTCTCTGCCGGGCTCACTCTGCTGGCCCCCCATGTGTCCTGGACACGTTGTACCACCAACTAATTAACTAATAACTAATACACTAGCTTTCAGACAGAAAGATGGATAGATGGATAGACACACAGACAGACATATGGATTGAAATCAAGTGGTAGACATATGGACAGACAGACGGACAGATACATAAACAGACAGATATATTGTGCCGTTGGGCTCCTGATTTCCCTGCTTGAGCTAACCACAATTTCTAGAGCCAACCACTCAGCTTCAACGTGTCGATGGGTTACAGACCTGCGTCCATCCATCCACCCCTTCAACGCACTCAATCAGCCTGTGTGTGTGTGTGTGTTTGTTTGCGCTTGTGTGTGTGTTCCTTACCTCCTCTGGCTCGATGAGTTTGAACTCCATGCCGCGGCCCGTCCAGGCGATGAAGTGGGAGTTGGACGGGTCGTCCAGCAGGGCCACCAGAAACTGCCAGAGCTGCAGGGAGCCGCGGCGCTGGTACGACGGGCCGTCCCGGTACAGGCCCGACTCCTGCTTGATGTCGCCTGACGGAGGGAGGGAAACCATGTCAGCCCAGTGCATGGTGCAGTACTGGTGCGGCGAGAGGCAGTGAACCAGGAGCAAGGTCATAGTGTGGAGTAGGTAGGGGGGGGAGGGGCATCATGCTCCAAGACGTGTACAGGTTACGGTGCGCACATTGGGGATCGAACCAAGTACCTTTTTGGCTG
>NC_044058.1:10047382-10054882 GCF_902167405.1 Gadus morhua
TGGTTGTGATGATGGATGGGACCCGGACAGGTGCAGGCGTTTGAGCTGGGAGCTCTTTGTTGTTGGTGTGGTTGTTGTTGATTGTTAGAACAAGGATGTTTCGCTGCCATGTTCGGTGGTTCGATTCCCATTGGGCTGCAAAAGGGTTTCAAAGAAAAACACCACGGAAAAAGCAAACCCAGTCTTGGGTCTTGGCCTTTTTTGAGTTGGGAGCAGTCGGTTTTAATGTGAAATCATATTTGACAGTGCAAACGTGTTGTTTCTTCTGTGCTGCTTGATTTTAAATATTTTAGTAGTTTACAATAAGTGTATGCAATCTTCTTAACATCGGGGCCTGGAGTAATTTTTAGATAATAATAAATATCCAATTTTATTCAGTTTATACAACCCCTGTAGTTTGTCTTGAACTCTATCTTGCAAAAAAAAATAATTGAGAATCATTTTCAAAAAACACCGGTTAATTGTTCTCTCTATTCTGTCTTAGTATCTTCAAGTTATTTGTTATTTTCAAAATGCATATTGGCAAACGTGCAGGTGCTTCTCAAGTCAAGGAAAATAGGTGCAAGGCCCCCTTATATTCCCACTTAATTCATTCGCCAAAAATACCTTATTTCCCTGCGTCCATTCATCATGTGTGTTTGTTATTAAACGGTGAATTGCGTATGAGGCCTCAGAGAGTGCGATATTAAGTGCTTCCATTATCTATGTGTTTTCCATATTTGGCTCCTCATTAGCATGGTGGTGGCCGCTGGTCTCTCTGCCCTCCAGCCAATCACAATAACCGCCATTACCCGCCGACACGAAAAATTGACAATGGACAACAACGATATCCATTAAATGTAAATTAAATAAAAGTAGTGCATAAAAAATAATGTGACATTGGAAAAAATGGGGCGAGAAGATTATTATGAAAGGGAGAGTGTGATACGTGGGTGGAGGATGCAGGGTTGACAGCATGAGTTTCTGCTACTTTAGCTGCGTGGTGGAAACCTTCTCTGGATGTGTACGTTCTCCACGGAGGGAAGCGTGACAAAACGCACGGCTTCGTCTCCTTTGTCAAGCCCAATGTGTCTGAGCAGGTGTCAAGTGTGTGTGTGTGTGTGTGTGTGTGTGTGTGTGTGTGTGTGTGTGTGTGTGTGGGTGCGTATGTGTTTGATTTTGCACGTGTGTGTGTGTGGGTTTGATTGTGTGTGTGTGTTTGTGTGTGTTTTGGAGTGTGTGTATGCGTGTGTGTGTGTGAGTGTGCGCGTGTGTGATTGTGCGTGTGTGTGTGTGTGTTGGAGTGTCTGTATGTATGTTCAAGTGTGTTTTATTGTGTGTGTGTGTGTGTGTGTGTGTGTTCATCTAAATGTATGTGTGCTTATTCATCTCACACACATGTGTGGGTGTGTGTGTGTCTGAGTGTATGTTCGCATGTATTGGGGGGGCTGGGTTGTTGGCCCATGAACAATCCCCTGGTGACGCAGAGCGCCGCTTAACATACGAGGTCATTATGCAGGCGCCGTGCCACACGAATCAAAAGCGGTTGAAGAGCCTCGCCGGTGAACTCAAACGCTCCTTCACCGCACACGTCTCTCATGTTAAAGGGAGTGGAACGGGGGATGGAGGGAGGGGAGTGTGGGCGCCGTGGCGATTTGAAGAAAGAATACATGCTCATCTTCTAGCGTTTGTCAATGGGAATACTATGTTAAGCGCACACAGATGCACAGATGTACTTCTGCGTCAGGGTGGGTAAAATTGAACGAGGGAAAGGGAAGGAGAAGGATAAAAAAGATGTGTGGATTAGGTGGAATGAAATAACTCCAAAGAGGTAACGTTAACGGCTTCTAATTGGTTTCTGGAGGAAGACAACCTCCGAAGGTGAATGAAAACTCATCTGCACTGCACGACCCTCACTGCCAGAATAAAGTAGGCTTAGGATTTACAAGAGCACAAGCTAGTACGCTGCTCTGATGGTAGATATATGTATAGCGTTCCGATAATTACAGCCGAATACAACGTGTCAAGATATTACTGTAGATTTGAGTGCCAGATGAGAAAGAAGCAAATTTGTGTGTAGAAATGCATGTGCCTCACTGAGTGTGTGAGTGTGCGCGTGCGTCTCTGTGCATGTGTGTGTATTTTTCTGTGGGTGTCCTTGTGTGTGAGTGTGTGTCTGTACCTGATGTTGTACAGGCACTTCTCTCCATAGTGGATCTTGAAGGGCCGGTCCTGGCTGCAGTTGGAGCCCAGCTCGGAGCAGGGACTGTGGGGCTCCCTCTTGATCTTCAGATGTAGAGCATGGAAGGCCACTTCATAGCCACAGCATAGGAGACAGACAGACAGGCAGACAGACAGAGAGACAGACAGACAGGCAGGCAGACAGCCAGACAGACAGACAGACAGGGCAAAGAGAATGGAGGAGGGTGTTTAGCGAACATTGCTGATCCTAAGCCTGCTTCTGTGGGTACAGACGAAAATAAACCAGCGTTCTCAGAATGCGTTTGTGTCGCATTTTAAGAATTTTATAAACTGTTCAATGTAAGATTTCAATGTAATTTGTAATCATTCATCATGTCAGTTTCAGTTTGCTTTTCATGCATTGATCAAAAATGTAAACCTCACAAAACAATTCACATAAAAATAATTTGCGAGTTCCATACAGACAGATACACACACACACACACACACACACACACACACACACACACACACAGCTGGCACATATGAAACAAAATCCTTGGCTGTGTGTGTTCTGGCTTTCCCCGAGCATGCGTTCACAAAAGGACGTATGTGTCATCTGTCACCCTGACAACTCCCGCTCAAATCTCATTTGTAAGGCCTCCCCTCTGCCTCCAGGTGGGGACTGTCTTGGTAGTGGAACACAAGAGGCCCTGGGGGGGGTCACGTCTAAATGCTTCATCTGTTTTTCAGCTGTCTGTCAATACCTCCCAGACAACAACAAGAAGACCCATTGATCCTTAGGGTGGGGTTGGGCTGTAGGGGGGGGGGGGGGGTACGTCTGGGGGGCTGTCTACCTGAGCCTCCACCAGCTGAGCGGGAGGCCCGCCCGGTTAAGTGCGTGATCATTCCTGATTAACATCCCAGCATTTCCAGTCATGGTCAGCACTAATCAGATAACGACGATGTGCGTCAACAGGAGGAAACACTTGTGAGCCTGAGTTAAGAGAGAAGGACGGAGGCTCGTGTTCCCGGGTGAAAGCATCCCAGACCTCTCGCAGGGTCCCATGAAAAAACCACCATCGAAACGCCCTCGACGCGTCTGAGAGTTTTCTCTTGAAACAGGAGGTCAAACAATAAGCCAATCAAAGAAGACCAAACGAGAGAGGTGGTTATTTCCGAATGGTTCTTTCTTCGTACATATCGTTTTAGAGCCGTTTATTTCCAAAGCGCTCCACAGCGTCGATGGTTTACACCAGCTGGCGTAGCGCGAGGGATGCACGGCCATGGAGCCAGAACGCCGACAAGGTCCTCGTTGCTTTGTAACGGGCTGACTTACACCCGCCATGGGTGTGCATGTCAGTGCGCATCCGCGTGTGTGTGTGTGTGTGTGTGTGTGTGTGTGTGTGTGTGTGTGTGTGTGCGTGTGTGTGTGTGTGTGTGCGTGCGTGCGTGTGTGCGTGTGTGCGTGCGTGTGTGTGTGTGTGTGTGTGTGTGTGCGTGTGTGTGTGTGTGTATGTGTGTGTGTGTGTGTGTGTTGGGGAGGCTGGTCGATAGGGTAACACCCCGGCTGACTCCTGGGGGGATGGTGGGGGGAGGTGAGGGTGGGGGTGGGTGGAGAGGAGGGTGGGGGAGGTTGAGTCCACACGCGCGCGGCAGGACAAAGTGCACGGGTTGTTCACAGCCCTGGCTGGGGGCCTGACCTTTGAGGGTCATCGATCCGAGGTCAGAAAGGACACTTCCTGGTGGGGGGTTGGTGGGGGGGGGGGGGGCTCACACTCTCACAAAGTCCGAAAAACAATGAGCTGCTAATTACCTATGAGAATGCCACAAACGAGTGTTGAGTAAATACAGGTGTATGTGTTCCTGAGACTGGTGTACTCGCTATTTCAGCAGTTCAAACGCATTCTCCTGCTCAGATTGGATTGTGTCCACATCAGACATCGCCATACTTTTTAGGATAAATTAGTCTTGAAGGATAAGTTGTTATGTTTACTGTAAAACTTGTACAATAGGGCAAGGCCATTCCCGTTTTGAAACACACACTGCTTGTACTGCTTACATTGACTTGTGTTGTAGGCCTCATCAGCCTCTACATTTTCCGAACAAAAACAGTTACGGTATGTGTATTCTTGATTTGTCATTATTACATGGATTCAGAAAAAAAAGTTATTCTTGCAAACTCAATTGCTATCCATCTGTATATATAATTTGCGTAAAAAAAAATTGCATTAATATTTAAGCAACGCAGCATGAACTGTAATATTAACCGGTGAGTAGCGCCGATGTCGAAACAGTGCCGCTCTAAATAGAAATGGAAATGTCACAATAGATTTTGTCAGCGGGGTGCTGCGGTACACAAATCAATAGCCCGGGCGCTGGGCCTTCTGACTTGAGGGGGACAAGATACCTCGCTTCTCCTCTCGAATGTCAGGTCCATCATGGCTCCTGATTGCTCTCATTATGGCAGCATTGATTAAAGCACAGCCAATGCTGTTCAACAATTAAGCAATCTATTATTGGATCTATTCAATTATTCTCTTTTCGGGTCGTCATTACCTTCTCGGTATTATTGGTGTTTACCCACAATTCGTAGACAGAAAAATTGTAATTTAAAAAATATAATGTAGTAGCCTATAGATTATATATAATATAATAATGATATAATATATTATATGTATATACATTTTATATATTAAAAGATATACAATTGTCAGTATTAATTTCAGATATGTCCCACATATCACATAATAAACATATTTATTCTTGGTGTACGGATATTTTTTTGGTGTGATTATTATTTGACCTGCATTTAAGTGCCTGGTTATTCTTTATTTTAGCTACTGAGCCTTTTTACTGCCAGACATCAACACAGGGATACCATGAGGCCTACAGGCTCAGCCTATGTGTGAGTTTCGGGCCACAAAGTGTGTGTTTTGGGCCACAAAGTGTGTGTTTTGGCAGAACGGAGGACCTTCGTTTGGCAGATATTTCTCCAGTCCATTAATAAAAAAACACTCAGGTCTTTTGGCAGCAGTGGAGAACCCTTCATTCCATTTTCACCTTTGCTAGGCGCTCGCGTCGCTGTTAAATGCTAGCGGTTCTGATCTGCCGGTTGCGTGTGGTCTCACTTTACACCTCGGCTACTCCTCTCCGCTACCCTGCTAAGTTATGCTAATACTACGCCTTTGAGTTGTAGGCAAAGACAAAGGAATCACTGCTCTGTCTTCACAGCCCGAGGACACATTAGCTTCCAGGATGCTCGGCTGTCGCTGGTTTCGGTGTCAAACGGATGGAGGGCGCTAACCTGCTAGCGATGCAACCGCCACAGCCGCAGTCAACAACTCTAAAATGTGGGATGTTTTAAGTTGTCATGTTCTAGAACAACCAGGAGAATACTTTTTTTATAAAAATAAACGGTTCAGATTATAACACCTGAGGAAAGTGGGTGACTCAAAGAACAAAGCCATACCCGGTCACAACTATCTCTCTCTCCCTTTCTGTCCATTGTATTGTCTCATTGACAAGCACTCATTAAACACCCTTTTGTTTATTTTATATTGTGTTTCTTTCTTTCTCTACCAAGCCCTCTACCATCGCTCTAGATATACTTAATTTCTCCCATTTCTTTATTTTTCATTCCTTTATTGTCTCCCCAGTCCTCTTTTCCTCTCCATCTTCCTCCTCCGTCTGTCTCCAACTGACTCTGTTTGTCTCAATCTTCCTCTGTCTGCCTGCCACGCACCCGCGCTGTCTCTGCGTCCACCTCTCTCGCCCCCCTCCCACCCAGCTCCTCGGTGCAGACCCATATGGGAGAGCTGCCGGTTGGGATCTCGGCTCCAGAGCCCAACCACGGTGCCCTCGATCTCCCGCCATCTGTCAGTGCCGCTCTCTCCCTCTCTGGCCGTGCCAACAGGGCCGATTCAATGGTCAGCAGTGTCCCCCCCCCCCCCCCCCCCCATGTACCTCTGAAGGACAAGGGGACAAGGCTGGTGACCTCTGCCTCTCCCTCCATTACCGGGGCCCGTGGCGGCCATCTTGGGTGTTTTTGGTTGTCATGTAGGTGTTTAGGTCTCTCACACTATCCCCAAGGTCAGCAGGAACTAACTGCTGATTTTATCATTTATTGACCAAATTGAATACGTCTAGGTCAATCTACGCCTCATATGAATTGTTGTGGTTTGTTGTTATTTTTCCTTTGATTATGCCATGGATCATGTTAAATCCCACAGTTGCAGAGCTCTCTATTGGCTCCTTGCAGAGGCCCATGTCTGCTAACTGTAGTTCATGCTGTGCTTTGCTCACTTCACTTTCTGACTACACTTTGGCATTACCTGCTCTAGAGAACCACGCTATGCCAAGCTATCACCCCTGACTGCGTTCCCCGAGCCCTGCCAGGTGAAATACCACACTCTCTAACTGCTTTAACTGCCTAATGACTGTTCTCTCTCTCTTTCCATTTTGGAGCAACAGCAATAACACTTAATTGTAATGAATTATCAATTAATTTTGGTTTCCCTAATTGTTCGCAGTTCATGTACTACTGCAGTATTATATGGTTATTAAATATATCATACATATGATAATTATAGCAATTTGTAGGTTATAATATTATAGCAAGTGTAATATTATTCCACGATACACCTTAATATTTCAAGTTTAGAATAAAATAAATCCCTATTTTGAATAAAATATAAATGTGAGATAAACAGAAGGAAAACTAAATGTATATTAATCCCCCAAGGCAGCGAGGGCAATATTATCATTTCAGTGTTCTGGAAATCAGCCACAATATTTTGATGTTTCCATATGCAAATAAATCACACTGCGATATCATCACAGAGGTGGTGCAGAGTTGCTGTAGCAGCAAGAGAGATAGACAGGGAGAGAGAGAGAGAAAGAGAGAGAGAGAGAGAGAGAGAGAGAGAGAGAGAGAGAGAGAGAGAGAGAGAGAGAGAGAGAGAGAGAGAGAGAGAGAGAGAGAGAGAGAGAGGGGGGGGGGGGGGGGGAGGGAGCAAGAGAGGGAGGGAGTGAGAGAGAGATTTTTCTCACCTTAACCTTTCATGCACCCTGTCTGCCTGCCTATCTACAAGACTAGCTCTCCAGAGAGCTAGCGTGAGTGAAGGTGTAGATACCGAGAGGGATGGGAAAACACATCATGTGCACGTAGACGCACACACACACGCAGACACATCCATGTAGCACTGGAGGTATGAACGCAAGTTCATAAAAGTGGGAAGACATCTAGGATCTCAGATGCATGCACACTTGCGTGCCCAGAGTGAAACAGTGCAGATACACAAATATGTGTGTGTATGTGTGTGCGCATATTTACGCACA
>NC_044058.1:10057382-10069882 GCF_902167405.1 Gadus morhua
CACACACACACACACACACACACCGACCCACCAGCACCAGCAACCACTACACCGCTTCCCCCATTCACAAAGAAAAGCCAGGAGCCCAGAGAGGGAGAGGGAATGAGAGAGAGGGACGCAGAAGTGAACAGTGAGAATGGACCAGAGCTGTGTGGAAGAGGGTATGGGAGGAGGAGGGGGGGGGGGCGGGGAGGTGAAAGAAATGTTGACAAACAAAGGTGCCGACGGAGGCTGGTGTTCGTTGGGCCATGTGAGCGTGGAGTTGTGCGTTTCGAAGGCTGTGTGTGGCGTGTTGAGTGTTGCAGAGTTTGAAACAAATGTGTGTGTGTGACGGAAAGGGGGAGGAGAGTGTGGAGGTGGAGGTGGAGGAGGGAGTGGAACAAAGGCCCTGGATGAGAAACCCTCTCTCGGAGGTTGCGTCGGCTCCCGGGACGCGTTGAGTCAACATGGCCTTGTTTCTTTCACAAGTCTGCATCTGTGACACAAAGTCAACCGACTGCAGAGGAGGCGGGAACACCGCACATGGTTTTATTTTCTCTCCCTTTAAGTAAATAGTGCTGTTCTTTCTGTTTCTAATTCTAAAACCAAGCCGGGGCGAAAAGAAACCACTTTAACCTTTGTGTAAACAAAGTAGTGGTGTGTGCGCCGAGGTGTGGGTGGGGGGGGAAGGGGGGTTTCCACTTGCCTGCCCAGAGAGACATATGCTTGTCAAATGAATGACCCCCCCACCCCCATCCCCCCACCTTCAACCCTTTCGGTCCACGATGGTCGGAAATTCAGTCTGCCAATTCAGTCCTCCTCCTCGCAGTCCAATTACCTGAACTAATAAATCTTTGAAATGAGAGAGTATTCCTTTTCATCCTAATGGACAGGAAGTCATTCATTAAAGCTACAGTCTGCCAGCGTCCTGACCACCTCACCGGTCCCGCCCTGACAGTCAGAACTGTAATCTTTTAGCGGTAATATCTCTTCAGGGTGGCCAGCGCAGTCGCTGCCCTTCTCTCCAGGCTACTGAAATATTAAAATCACATCTTATTCTTTGTCGAGCCCTGCGGCGCCACGCTGGGTCTCAGTGTAACCAGCGGGTCCAGCGCTGGCTGCCGTCCGATGGCGGTTTAGCAAAAAAATGAATTCATCCATTTTTTTCTTTAGGTGCTTAATCCGGCAGCTATTACACGTGTAATAAAGAATGGATGACTTTTAAACATTTATTTTAGTTTCATTTCTTTTTTTTTTGGTTTAAATGGATTTCTTTTTTTGTAATTGTATCTTTGAAGGATTTATTGAGATGAAAGTCCAGTCTTTTAAAAGCAGTATTAAAGTTAACAGTCCCTGGTCGCAGTCACCTATCACGGCTGTAACAGGCATTCTTAGCTTCTAGGCGTATGAATGTGTATAGAATGTGTGAATGTGTGTTCACAAATTAATAAATGTTAAAATTCTGTTTCAAGGTGGGATATTGTAACTCATAATTAATCTTTCCAACGCCATTTTCAATACTAAAAAATATTGTACGCAAAAATTATGGTTTGTCAGGAAGTCAATTATATTTAGAGACACAAGAACGTTTGGAATGTTTGATCAATTAAACTTCACAAATGTTAATTAACTTGGTAACTACATTAATTCTCACAACTTTTTGTAGTAAGTTTAAAACTTATCAACTTATGCAATGAAGACAATGTGCAGTAAAGAAAATTCAAAGGTAAATCAACAATTTTTTTTAGTTGATCTTTGCTTTTAGTTTTAATAGCACAAAGTTTAAGTATAGGTTTTTCCAGTGTATACAATTTCCCTTGCAAACTTTCTGTACTACAACAAAACCTTTTACGAAACTACAGTCAAAAACAAACGCGATCACAAATTTTCAGTCGTTAAGGCTAATAGAAACCCGAGCTGCAGTCACTAACCACAATTTTATAAACTTTAATTAATTAACAGTCGAGCTAGAGATATCATAAGAGAATAACCCAACCTAAGTTGTGATCCAAGTGGTAATAGCATGCCCATGAGAGTGCGTAGACATCAACAATTACACTTCAAACAGGGAGAAAAGTAAGGAATGAATAAGATTAATATTCACCACTGACCAAAACTTCTGTGCTGGAGACACTGCTGAAAGAGGCCACTTGCGCTTAAATCCTGAAGCATCACGTCTTAGTTAGAGCACAAAGAGCAAGTCTTGCCATCAGAGAGGTCAGAATGGAAAATAAATTAAAAACTTCAACAAAAAAAAGGAGTGCTGCTCAGACAAACAAAGTCTTCTTATTCTCTTCGCAGAGTCTGCGAGTGGAAAAAAGAAAATAAATCCGTCCTCTTTTTTTTTTCTTCCCCGGAAAGACAACAGGCTGATTTTACAGCTGCGGAAGATTTGAAGAGGTGTGTTAAGACAAGGCAAAGAGGGAGAGCGAGCGAGCGAGAGAGAGAGGGGGAAAGAAGAGAGAGAGAGAGAGAGAGAGAGAGAGAGAGAGCGAGAGAGAGAGAGAGAGAGAGAGAGGGAGAGAGATAGAGGACAAGCGCAAGCAGGAGAATTAGAGAGCAGGTGGGTGAGTGAGCGTGCGCGAGCGAGTGGCTCAGTGAGCGAGTGAGTGAGCGAGTGTGACAGAGAGTGTGTGTGTCTATGTGTGAGCGAGGGAGAGAGAGAGTGAGAGAGGGAGCGGGTTGGGGGTGGGGGAGGAGGAGGAGGTGGAGGTGACAGAGGCTGCGTGCGGGAGGAGCTCCACGTTAGCGCTGGCCGGCAGCGGAGGAGACAGTGAACGTCGGAGCAGAGTCTTCTCCTGGTAATTTGGGACGACACTCTCTGGGTGACCCCCCCCCCCCTCTGTCCTCCTTCTCTCCCCCTCCCCCCCCTCAGAGAGCTTCATCCCAGTCTCTAATGTATACATGACAAGCCAAGGCAGACAGTCCCCCACACACACACACACACATTCACACACTTTTCATCGGGCCCCAGCACTATCCTACACACCACGAATATATGCTTAACATAGCTTTTCCTCTGGTTCTTTCAAACTCTTAAGGATTCTTTCCATTTGCTGAAAGAAAATAGCCCTCTTCCGGTGTTCTCCAAGTGTTGGGGGTCCCCTCCCTATGACCCACCTTCTGCCAGCCAGGTCTCCTGCAGGCGCCTCAGGTCCTGGAAGAGCTCTGTGGACGCGACACAAAGCAAGGAGTCAGTCCTCCAGGAAGGGAGCAAGGAGGGGAGGGAGCGAGGAGGGGAGGAAGAGAGGAAAGGAGAAAGGTTAGGGTATCAGGGAGCTCGGAGCTTGTGTATGTGTTTGTGTTTGTGTTCGCGTGTGTGTACGCCTGTGTGTCTAATAACAGGTTCATTTGTTCCTCTCTCTCTTCTCTCTAGCTAACCACTGCCAGATAGACACAGAGAGAGAGAGAGAGAGAGAGAGAGAGAGAGAGAGAGAGAGAGAGAGAGAGAGAGAGAGAGAGAGAGAGAGAGAGAGAGAGAGAGAGAGAGAGAGAGAGAGAGAGAGGGGTTTCTTATATAGGCTACTGCATTGTAATTGAAATTTTGCACTTAGCAGTGGCGGTGACCACAAACCAATTGAATTTTTGCTAAATGTTTAGGACCCGTGAAATTAGCTTTCTCCCTGTGCTCTCTCTCTTCCTCTCTTTTCTTTCTTCTCTTTGTGCTTACCTTCACTGTCGACGGACAGGTCTGACTCCACAAATATTCTCATTCTGTCATTTGCTGCTGGACGCTCAGTGCATGATGTCTTCTTCTTCCTTTGTGTTTTCTGCAAAAAGATTGGCCAGAGACACAAATCAATTTCCTCCCCTGACCAGCACGTTGATTCGTGATGTAGAATGAACCCCACTAACACTCGATGACACACAGAATGAGCAGGGAAACGACTTCAATAACTCCTGCTCTCTATCCACATATAAACAGTGTAGGAGACTGAGACGCCTGGTGGGAGTTCTGCCGTGGACCGTGCAAACGCCATCATTAATTGACTTTTGTTCAGCAGACATCGGGTGTAATTTCACTGCAATGTTTCAGCGCAATCACTCACGTTTGAATTAAAGTAAGGCACTCGTTGGTCGTGGAATTCATCCATTCTGCTCTGCCGTAGTTTTATGCACCTTTCTTTTTTACAAAGTGGGGAGTGTGTGTCTCTCACTCTCTCTCTCTCTCCCGGGTTTCTGATCTGGAGTGGAGAGGAAAGGAAAGACACGACCGTTTTCGCGAGTTATACCTTTCAAAATGTTCAAACATTCACGTTATGTTTTCTTGGAGCGTTAAATTATATATGGGCATGAAAACCACTTGCATCCTCATTCCCGACGAACAAATCAACTTTTTTTTGTTCAATAAAAAAAGCACGCACTATAACCTAGAGTGAAAATAAATACACTCGTTAATATTAATCATTACAAACAGATGAGTTACACTGGTCTACTTACCTATATCACTTCCATCGTATGTTTTCGCTTACACGGGCTTGGAGCTTATTGCGCAGACAGACGGCGAGCGAGAGGCGCTGCCTGTGATTTGTTCTACCGAGTCCGGGTAGATGCCCGGTGCTCGCGACGCTCACTTTGGTCGGTGTTGCTTTCGCGCCGCTTGGCATCGCCTCCTGGGGCCTCCCATGGAAACGGACGCGCTCCGCTTCTCATTGGTTGTCAATTTCCCTCACTGGATCGGATTTCCAGCCGTCAATCATTCACGGGTCGTAAGCAAAAAGCAGGATAGGCCTATGCAAAAGTCAATTAGGATTCTGCAATTTAATACACACACAACATAGAAACTCATCGAGTTGGATTACTTTGGCAGTTGTTTCTCTGATTCAAAAGTAATCAACATTGATTAAAACAACAACAACAACAACAACTACAACAACTGCACACTTCACCTGTAATACATCCATACAATTCTCTCTTTCTCTTTCTCTGACACACACACACACACACACACACACACACACACACACACACACACACACACACACACACACACACACACACACACACACACACACACACACACACACACACACACACACACACACACACACAGAAATGAGGGCAAAATATAATAACCTAAAACACACCTGTTTCTCACACATAGCACCTGCAGTATAGTTTGTGGCCATGGTAACATGTTGCCTTGGAAGGGCTTCCGGAGGCACTGGCCGAAGAACCAAGCTCTCCTCTGGCCTGTAGAAGGTACATCGTTGAGCGTCTTCTCCCACTTGTGGTGGAGACTAACCTGTAAGTACAGCACCGGTCACCAGGCAACTGGGGATAGCTTTCACACTCACACACACACACACACACACACACACACACACACACACACACACACACACACACACACACACACACACACACACACACACACACACACACACACACACACACACACACACACACACACACACGCACACACACACACATATGCTCAATGACCTGACTTCTTGTTTTTAATGTTATCTGTCTGGAAAAACTGAGGAAAACAAAAATGAGCAGGTGTGATCGCTGTCAGCCATAGGCAGGTCTGTCTGTCTGTCAGTCTAACTGCCACGTCTCAAAGACATTGGAAATAAAAGAGTAGGAGGAAGTCTTTATTTCTAAGTTACATGGTTGAGTATTTTGTTGATTGGTGGCAATATTGACTCTTTAATTTCCCTTTTTTAGCATTGCTATACCCTATCAGAGTGACCTAAAGACCTGCCATGCACCTTTGCGGCCATCCTGGCTCCACATTATGTTGGTTCCACGCTAGCCGGGTGGGGGAAGTGAATACGGACTTCCACATTCAGTTCCCCCACCCATACCCTAGCCCGCGCTACCTTCCTGTGCGGTGGCGCTGGTGTAGAAGGAGCGTACTGTCCTACTGCGCGTCTATCCAGTGGTCCTTCCCACTGCCATCCGGGACCCTGACGGCGTCGGCCGGTGAAGTAAGGTATCATGTCCTTATAGGATTGACCCCCTCCCTCCCCTCATCCTATCCCCCCCCCCCCCCCCCCCCCCCACAATCCACCTCACCCACTCCTCACCCGGCCCCCGGCCCTCCAGCCCACACCTCATTCACCATCCATCCCCACCCCCTCCTCTCACCTCCCCTCATCTCACCTCCTCCACCACTCTCACACCCCCCCACCTCCCACTCCTCACCCACCACCGACCCCCCCCCGCCCCCGCTCTCCCCCAACCCCTCCTCACCCACTATACATCACCACCCCCTCCTCGCAAACTAACCCCCCCCCCGCCATTCCTCACCTCCTCCACCAGCCCTGCTCTCCCCCACTCCTCCTCACCCACCAACCACCCCTCTCCAGTCCTCCCCTCCGCTCCCGTCCTCACCACCTTTCACCCCCCTCCCCCTCCTCCCAGCCCTCCCCCTCCTCCCAGCCCCCCCCTCTTTGAGGAGTGCAGGGGAACCTAAGTGGAGTGCAGGTGTCAAGCCATCTGACACTGGACACCGGCTGCAGTCAGCCCAGTGCTTACCACTCCAACGCGGTCAGGGGCTACACACAGAGAGAGTAGTAATACTAATCAGAGAGGAGGGACATCAGTCTGTCTGGGCAGTAGGAACCACTCAAACTAGCTATAGGGTTACACACATTTTGGGTCGTCTCTTTAAAACATTTTGGGGATTCTGAGTTGATCTTTAATTATTATAGGATAAGAATACTAGTGCTACCAGGATATGAGCGCTTGTACTAGTATAAGTAATATAATGGGTATATAATAAATAAATTAATAACATACTTGGATACTTGCAATAGTATTAGAGTAAAGTATTACCTTCTCTGCCACTTGATTTAGTTTCAATGGTTGAATCGTCATACATTTGGTAGTTGAATTATAATTCTTTATAATTGGGATTTAGTTTAATTAATTCAGTTGAATTATAATTTAGTTAAATTATAATTAATTTGAATAGGAAATGGAAATAATTTAAATTGGAATTATATTGAATTGGAATTCAATTGAATTGAAATTTCGTTGACTTGGAATTTCGTTGAATCAGAATTCAGTTTATTGATCATATGCCTGAGAGAAGTCAGGAAACAATGACGGAACAAAACCGGGTCAAACCAACATATATTTATTTACTTTTTAAAACACTTCCAACGTAGGCAGAATAATTAGGACCTGGCCCCCAAGTACAGCACATCGTTATAATTTCTTCAGACAAGAGTAGCAACAGGCTTAAAAACAACGTTGTGTACAAAAATACAGCTTCACGGTAAGAAACACTCGAGCTCACAAGCTGAGGAACTGAGGCTGGAGAGACGTCCGCCTCGACAGGCACATGGCACTTGAAACAGTGAAAAACAATCAATCCAAACATTGTTCTTTAAACGCATGCAGGGATGCATTTCAGTTTTAAAAAAAGGCCCAATGTGTTGTGCCTTGTGGATGTGTGTTGTTTTGCTCCATGCGGAAAAAACTCAACATACATTGAAAACACTTGACTTCAGACGACATTTGAATTGGCGGGGCCCACTGGTGATAGAAGATCCTCATGTGAGGTGAAGGAGAAGCGGTTGGTGTGCAATAGTTCCCCTAATGCACTGAAACATGGAGTAATGTTGACATTGCCCATCACATTGCAACATTTGTGTCTAGTTGTTATTGTTTTTCGACAAAACTTTCATTAACTCATTGGATTGATTAGTAGTTGGAGTAGTAGACATAATTTCATGGTTGTACACACACAACTTCTTCAATCTGGGATTTCTCACTTGGATAATATTGATTTGTTTTTAGGATTCACTCCCTGTAAACTCATATGTCAATAACTATCTTGTACTCTGTCTTTAAAGGGCTAATGTATGCTTGTATACCCGACAGACTGTAAGCACTCAATGGTAGACATTGGGACAAATCAATGACCAAGAGGGGGGAAGGGGAGGTCGCAAAAGGCTACGCTTAGGACCTGAACCAGGTCCCTTTTTCAATGCAGCCATCACTTTTGTTTAAAAGGAGTTGAAGGTAGTGTGCATAATTAGAGAACACATGATGCATTATTATTGAGTGCTTAAAGCTAGGGCAGGCAATTTGGAGAAACCAGGCCCATGCACAATGACTGCAAGGGCAAAGTTCACTCAGTAGGAGGTAGGTAAGTAGACAAAATGGTTGGATGGGCTTATCTGCAACGGCTGCAATTATCAATGTTTTACCAATGTTAGGGTTGGAGCGGACATGATGTCAAGCACCTCTACCCTTTTGGTTAGAAAAGTGTGTCTTCTAGCGAAATATTTTTGAGGAATAAGTGATGGCTTCAGTCAAAAAAGGGACTAAGTGCAGCTGTAAGGATGCCGCTCAGTAAAATAATTTAATATTTTTTGCGTCATTTTAACTTTTAGCAACTTGAAATAAAAATATACCTGAGTGCCAGTTTATTAAAACATAGGACCCAATATAAAAAAATGTCCATCAACTGAATATTTGATGTGATATGGATATACCTTCTGGTAAAGGCATTGCTAAAAATTCTGGCAATAACCTTTTTGACAAATCTCTATTCATATCTATTCATTTTCCACAGGGTTCAATAACAGATCTCGCCCTGCCATGCAACAGAAATTGTGCATACAACTGCTAGCGAACATATACATCTTTCGTGCAAAAAAATAGACGATGGCATGCTTTTTAAAAACTTTTCAGTAAACAGTCAATAATCCTCTGGAATATTTCCCTTGATGTTGTCCAAAAGTCTCACAAAATATAACATGTCCGCCTCAATCTGTATAACATGTCTCTGACCTGCGTGGCAAATACCAGGCCCTTCACACGGAGCAAGTAGCAACTGGAGATATGTCTACTCAATCTACTCATTTGTAGCGAGAGGTGAAATCCATCAAAAAACATTGAAAATAAAGATATACATATATATATATATATACCAACTGTATATATATTGTTAAACTGTACCCCTTCCCAAAGCGTATTCGTAGACTGCACATGTTAAAGCAAAGAAAATAAAAAGGGTGACAGAGAGATCTCCTCCAAGTTGTGATGTGGCGACCCACACGCCACCGCCTCTTCCGCTACACCTCACCTCCAACCGGTGACTGCCTCACAACAGAGGCAGGGTGTCCGGCTGTAGCTCGCGTACGCCCTCAATAAATACCCATACGGTCCCCATCCTTCCGTGGCCTTGTATCCGAGTTGTGGTGGATTCACTGTGGATGACACAGCCTTTCTGAGCGCTGTTACTTCAGAGCTAGCTGGGGCTAGCTAACATTTTGACCGGCGTTTCAGAGCCTTGCCCGAGACAATCTCCCATCAGTCTTTGCTCTCGCTGCGTGTCCTCCTGATGATAGAGGAGAAAAAGCCGGTGCCCTGCGGTGTGCCCATCAACATGGGCGCCTTGTTCTTGTGGTCAATTTGAATCTGGAGGAGCGGAGAGAGAGAGAGAGAGAGAGAGAGAGAGAGAGAGAGAGAGAGAGAGAGAGAGAGAGAGAGAGAGAGAGAGAGAGAGAGCATTAGTTACTGTGAGGTGGTAATATAGCTGAAGGGTACATGGGCGCCTAGTTCTGTGAGAGAGGACAGAGAGAGGACATGTCCTGTAGTTACTGTTGGGTGACGTTACAACGATTTCCACCATGGGACTAGTCTTGATATAGTTCAAGAGGGAAGACATATTTGCTGTTGTGTTTTGGTTTGAGTAGAATCCTTGCTACAACAGATTACATATTTAGTATATGTTAGGTCTTATTTTTGAGGATATTTTAAAATGCATTGAGAAGGCAAAGCTGTCTTCCAGAACTACGTAACTATAAGCGCTCAGATCTCTGTTTTCAATACTGTTCAATATTTAGTTTTTTATCAGCACAACAATCCAGTAAATAGGCTGGAAATAGTATGGAAATAATAATACATGATTGAAATAATAACATAATTCATATTCTATCATTTTAGTAAGGAACATGCTATGTTAGCATGTTATTTTTGTTTCTATATTAAACAGTGAGGAGATGTAAATCACAGGGTTATAAAGAAGACATGTTTGCCATCCCAGTCTTTCTGTTTAAGGTTAGCATTTGAGATCAATTGAATAGAAGACATCCACCATTAAATCTTTGCTATTATGCACCCTTACTTAATTATGCAGAGCATGAAGGGGATGATTGGTGGCCAGAAAAAAATGTTTTCATTTGCAGTCGAGGGACTCTTTGCCTTCAAAAGGTAATCGCTGGTGCAACACACTTGATCCCTGAATCAGCACCAATTATCATCCTGTACGGACTGCATGATGCTTTAGAAAAGGAAAAGAAAAGTATACATCTGTTGTTCAGACCTAACAACCTCTTTTAAAGATTGTTTGAAATAGGTAGGGAACAGAACAGAAAGAAAGATAATTCTCTGCGTTCCCCTTTAATGTCTCCAAGCACAATAAGCATCGCAACAAAAACGTTTTACATGCAGGAAAAGTTCATTTTATTTGGGAAAGAACAATATAAAAGAGAGAACATCATGTTTAGTGGTAATGTGTTCTGGAGCAATGTACCAGAATGACTTACGATAGAGGAACATCGTAACTCAACACTATGCCATTTCTCCTTGATGCTGCCTTTTCCTGGAAGCTCTTTCAGACCTAGTTAACTGTCGAAAGCCTCCAACAACAGATGGCCTTAATGGTGTCAAATGTGTTATGCATGCAAGGGAATGTAAAGTGCATCGTTGTTGTTGTTAATAATTAGTTAGATTACACCCCCCGTGCATTCGCCTCTGTTGTTTTTCTAAGGGCCTTTGTCGGATTGGCTGATTCAAATTCTGCGGCAACACACGTGAATAACTCGCCATGGAAATCATCTTAACAAACACAATTATGTATTGCCAGATCCCAAAGTTGGTCGTCGGTCATGTTCCTGCCAGCGCATTGGAGTACAAGAGCACTCGGCAGAATACTCCTTTTGTCATGCATCCCATTCTCTCACGTTGCGGGAGCGAGCGCTATGCAAATCAGGGCCGCACTCCATCCACCAGGCCGTCACAGGGCTGGCATTGTAATTAAAACCAAACAGATCAACACAAATCGAGGAGTTTCTTGGGATAAAATATGAACACATTCGAACAAACAGCCACTTGTGGAAGCAGATGCTCAAAGACACACAAGGTAGGAAGATGTGAGCGCGGTGTCGAGTGTCTCAGGTGGATTACTGAGCAGAACCGGGATGCAACACGGTGTTAACTCAAAAGATGGAGCGAGGACATGGAGACAGAGCCAGAGAGGTGTGGCGAGATGTGGCTCCTTCACTGTTTAGGATCAGGCATTTTAGAACAGAATTTGGATTTGGATTAGTCAAAAGAAGATTTTAAAATAGATAAAGTAAGCAGGCCTCAAAAACAATCCATAACGATTTGTATTGCTTGTTTGCGTCCACCAGAATCCACCAGTGATATATTAGCTGTCTAGCACAGACTCTCCTACTGCTTTGCTCCTTATGATGTTAGTCTAACGTCACGACTCCCTGAATATCTGCAGTCTGGTTGTCGTCTATGGTGTGGCAGAATACATGTTGCGTGTTCGATGCCTTACCGTGCAGGCGGCTTGCATCCAAGGCTCTCCATCGATCTGCATTGGGAGAGACTTTGTGGTCCTGTTGATTACAAACAAGACACAAATGAGGGTTATGAAGTGGATCTTTAATATTGGAATATCGCAAGAACTAATGACTCTTCTATTCTATTTATAGAGTCAAAAGTAGATGTTATCTGTGATATGAAGTCAACCTGGATGGCCGGCTCCTTGTGTGGATGTGGTTTGGAAGAAGGAATTAGTTGGGTTGCAGAATTGCAAAGTGATATAATAGTTTATTGTAAATCATTTTGTTTGTTTGTTTTCTTTTTGCGTCAGGCATCAGATGTGTGCGGTCAGACAGGGGTCAGGGGTCAGAGGTGAGGCAGACCTAATGGTTACAGAGGAGCACTGGGCCAGACGTCTCCCAGCACTCTTCAGACCGGTGTAGATCTGACCCATCTCCATGGCTCCCTCCAGCCCCACCACCTCCAGGAGCTGGTCCGAGATGTCTGGAAGGAAACACAAGAACCGATGGATGATATCAAGTCACTATAGACCGGGGTTCCAGCTGTGTTTCAAAGGGCTTCTGAGGCCCAATATTTACGACAGCCTCTGATTGTAAGCCTTGTGAAGGGCAAGGAAAATGTACCCCATCCCAATGAAGGAAAGAGTAGGAACACAGATCCTTTCTCTCAGAGATGGTTAGAAGGGCAATAGGTGCCAAGCGGACACTGGGCAGACATGTAATGATCTCAAATCCCTCTCTTAACAGTAGCCCCAGTTAAACAAGGTGATAACAAACTCAACTGGGTAAACCAATGTTTAACTTTGGCAAAAGTACATAGCAAACTTTGGCAAAAATGTAATAAATAAATCAAGGTATTCACTTATTAGGAGAGAAGAAAAACAACATATGCTCAATCATTAAATTCTCAAAATGTTAACTTTGCTTAGCATCACGAGTGCCAATTTGAATTTGAATTAAAAGTGGGAGCAGGTAGAAGAA
>NC_044058.1:10074882-10169882 GCF_902167405.1 Gadus morhua
AGACATCAAGCTAAAGATAGTGAACTAGTCATGTGTTTTGGGGGAGGGGCTTTGGAGCGACGCCTGAAGGGAGGGATGGGATTGTTTTGGTTGGATACTTTCAAAATGTAGCTTACCCTGGCTGGATTCAGAAAAAAATGCCCATATACCTGGCTTAAATCCGTGGCTTTTTTTCCTAAAATTGCTACCAATCGTTCATATTGTCATGTTGGAAGGATAACTTTTCCATCCAAGTCATCCCGTGTGTCTAAGGGGTCTTGAGTTATTTGGTTCACCGGAATGATCTCCATGTAAAGGAGATATTTATATTCTTTGTAAAAAACTTTATTTTCATTTTGTAAAATGTACTCCTATGTTTTCATTGACCAGACTACCAGCGAATGAAGAGACATGTGAACAAAGATCAGGGAGAGGTATTGGCATCTTTCTCAAGGAGGTAGACATTGAGGATCGAAATGCAGTACCTTGGACCGCAAACATGAGCTCCTTTGGGTCCAGCACCGTCGTCCTCTTGTCTTGGGCCTTCTTGGCCGCCCTTCGGTTGCCCCTCCTCTTTTTGCTTTCACCCCAGAGGTTGGAGCCGCCGTGCATGCTGGGAATGTTGAGAATGGCGATGCCCTCAAGGGAGATGGTGCTGAGGTCCAGGCTGATGCCGTCACACTTTCAGAGAAAGATAGACGACAGAGAAATAGAAGATGGATAGAAGATAGAAAGATGGACAGAGAGGATAAGTAGAAGGGTAAAGATGGAGTACAGAACAAAGAAAAAGGTCACATAATACAAATGTATTCAAAAACGTATCCATGGTTGCTTGACTAAAGAAAAGGTGTTTAGTTATTTAATTGAGTATTCTAAATGTTTAATAGGATTAAATAACAAGGCAGTCAACTGTCACTTCTTTATCAGCAAATATATAGTTGAATGGAACTTTACAAGGGTAAAAAATTTCCATTATCTTAATGTTCCTTCAACAAAACCTGACTTTAAAGGGCCTGTCATGGTTAAAACCAGCACTTTCCCCTTCAAGCCATGTCCTCTAACAGGGCATGGATCAGGAAGCCCCCATTTTGCAAATATCCCTGAATCAATCAAGTTCCTTCCACCATTGCGTCCAATCTGTATTTAGATCAGTATTTAAAGTCAATGGTTGCTCGCCTTCCAGTAGTAAGTACCCATCCAACATTAATTAATAAAGACCTCTGCACTGTGTGGACACCATTGAGGAGTGGTGGAGGTGGTTGCGGGGGTGACGGTGAATCGAATTGACGCTATCTTCATTATCACTCAATATCGCACGCAGCAGGGTCGCGCAGGGCTAATTGCCTGTGTGTTAAGCTGAGGTTCAGTGTGAGTGGGGCGGGGGTGTGGAGAGACACGGAGAGAGACTGAACTGCGTCTTATCACGTCAACACGCCTCCAGCGCCACCGTGGAATTGGATAAAATAGGTTATATCTGTAAATAACTCTGTAAATAACTCTTTTTGTCCTGCAATGGGATTTAATGGATAATGTTCCATTTAAAAAGATGGAAACTACGTCGAATTATAGTGGAGCTCCACACATGTTAACAAAAAGAACAATTGTAAAACTGGTGAACAAAATCAAAACGAGCATGTGTATATCTTCTTTATCTACTTAATCCCCAATGAGGGTTTACAGTGCAGAAAAACACACAAAGCATGTGTTTCGATTTACCTCCACCTCCAGAAAGTCGTGCAGCTTCTTACACGTGGCAGAGAAGGTCTCTGAGGTGCCGAACTCAAAGTACCACAGCTTGTTCTTTGTTCTGGGAAACAAGACATGGGGTAAGTTGCAAAGGGACCAGGAGGAAACAGGAGAGCATTCTTCCCTCGCACATCAAAAACCAAAGCTTGTCCAATGAGAGTGTCTCACTCCTTTGTTCCCCATATCAACCTCCCGGTCTGACAAGAGCCTTTACAAGTACCGTTATATGAGGGCAAACTACTACTATTTTGCAATTTAGCTGACCCTTATATCCAAAGCAGCTCACATGTTATTATTATTAGACAGGGTTAGACATTGCATTAATGAGGGGGTAGGAGTTAGGCATTTTGCTCAATGATGCCTGCATAATACAAACTGTGGACATTTGGAATCGAACACAGAACCTTTGCGCAGGGAGTCAAACACTGTGGACTATTCTGCCCCTTAGTAGACTGCCGTTCTTGGTCGATATTCACCATGCATGAGACTTTATTCTTCTTAAGCAGGCATCGCTTAGAACTTAAGGACTACAGGAAATACCCTCCATTATAACAACTGACAACAATTACAATTACTGCTCATTAATCACCCAGTCAATGCATAATGCGCTCCATTAATCACCGTGGATGCGTCATAAAGACACAGCGTAAGCTGATTATGTCAGGCATAGGGGATCGTCTGCAGGCATGCGTGGCCACCGTCGGGGGCCCGGTATGGGGGCCACCAGAGGCTAATCTACCTGCTCCCCCTCAATTAACAGAGGACTGGGGAGCGGCTCCCCTGGCCGCCCAGTAGCAGGACCCCCTCCCTCAGATAAGGCCGGTGATCGATGGTGAGCCACCATCTGCCCCTGGAAGGCTGAGCGGACAAAGTGTCTCAGAGTCACAGAGACTAGAAGTAGAATAGGGCAGCGGTGTCCCCGAGTGAAGAACAAACTGGGATAAAGATGTATTTAGGACGCCCTGGAGGGGTGTATTTCAAATGTGAAGACCTTTTCCGAGACTTGACACTTTGACAGGCCCGTATTTGGTTTATTTTATGGAGCATGGTTGATGATTAGTTATGAGCATGTTTGACATTTGATTGTCACAACACTGGTGTGTTTCAATACTCATAGGTACATTTCGAGCATGTGTTAATGGTCATCACACACTGGGGATACCGAGTGTTAACAGAGAGGTTAAGTAAGGGAGAATGGCAGAAAATATTGGTGACAACTAAGAACTCACCTACATTTTGAACAATGTATCTTTTCCAAAAGTGACTCTACATTACATTTAAAACCAACAAATAACGCTCATATTATCACGAAACCACCGGCCAAAACACGGAGATGGCAGAATACCCCCAGAGATACACAGGTGGTAGAAAACCCCAGACTCAAAGAAACAGCAGACCATTCAGCCCTTCATCCCCTGCTCCGAGGGGTGGGTAAACCTGTACAACAACAGTGCTGACATGCATAACTGCGCTCAGTAAAAAATGGGGCAGCCGTGGCCGACCCTGAGCCCCACATAGGGATGTATTCCTATACGCAGAGCAACAATCTCTGCAATATTGATTTATTCATTAGGGCTTTTGTCAGGACCATTTAGCCTTTTTACAGATGAGCTTTCATTAGGCTAGTTGCAAGGTAGTGGGACCACGCGTTGATTTATAATGTGCAACACGGTCAATAGTCCAGGGATGAGGGATGGGGATGCGTGCAGGAGGAGGATAAAGGCCTGCGCTACAGGGCACGCTGCTGCATGTCTTACAGCATGGGGCACGCAATGGGATGACCTCTGCCTCCTTCTGTCTGTAGCGTGAGGAGATGTGGTAAAGATTCACAATTAAACCATAGGCAGACACAGCAAATACAGCTACATTTTACAACTTTACAACTGCGTGAAATAAAGCTTAATGCGATGTGAGTATTTGACTCTCTGAGCGTAAAGAGTCTTCTTGGTTGTTTTGTGGTTGGCATAGGCATGGACAGAGATAAGGCACAACATTTGACCATCCTGTCGATTCTCTCCACTTAAACTAACAAGGGCACCATGGCAACAAATCACCTTCTTATGTCCCTGTTCATTAAGTAATTAGGAGCATCCTATTGGCTGCATCTGATTCTCATTTGTTATCGGTCGACTGCTGGATAACCCTGGACCGGCCTGACGGACAGGCCGGGCTGGGCCGGCCAGCTGACCCAACAGAACACTGATTGATTTCCTGGAAGATGAGGATGTTTTCAAAGGTGAATTGGGTGGATCTTACATTAGCGTAAGTATAATAAAAGTCACTTTTATGTTTCGATTTATTCAAGCCGTCGACCGGCGGGGTCTACATTTTTGCGAAGCAACTGTGCCCTCCTTTTGAGCAGTATGTTGTGAAACAGCTCCCCTTCTCTCCAGATAACCGCGCATAACACTTTGGCTGTGCTTTAAAGGCGACTATATCCATGCAAAACGACACATTACCCCATTCATAATGTAGTGGTGAACATGGGACACATGTTGTATTAATGTGCCCGCCGCCGCCTACTACAGGCGCCAGCCAAATGTGCATACACAAATCTGGTAAGACGGACAACCAACAACCTAGTGCATATACAAACGACTGGGCTGGTCGGAAAAGAACAACACAAAGATCATGTTGTGGAGCCGGGGAGGGGAGCGTGGCGGCTCACTGGGAAGCCCCTGGGGTTGAGCCAGCTGTGGGTGCTGCTGATGATGTCAAAGACCTTGTTCACACCTGGCCTTTAAAGCACGTCTCTCAGGTGATCTGATGATGACAGCCGGCTGGGTAAAAATACACGTGTGAACGCGCTGGAGACACATTAACGACTCATTACGATAAAGTCATTCTCGCTGGCGTTCCATCTTTTAATGATTGGATCGGGGTGGTCAGGGAACACGCAGAGTCACGTTGTCAGCGAGTGCAAACACGTGATCATTTAAATGCAGTTGTCATGGAAACCGTATCTGAATTTTTCTCAACAGTCTTACAGATGACCTGAAAGGGCATTTGTTTCGAAACGGCAAAATAAATGTGAGTAGCTACCTACTGTGTGCTCAGACGCAAACAGTTGTCTGCTTTTTAAGAGGTGGCTGGTATTAATGAAGTCTATTCTGTGATTACCAAAAAACATGTTTCCTAGGTAAATAATAAGTCTGTAATTAGTAAATTAATTACTACTTTTAATTTCAACTTGACTTTAAGGATAATCACACCTTTATTTTCTGCCAGACTGGCTAGCGGGCAGATTGAAACTAAAAACAACACAGAGATACTTCCCCCGGTAGCTGGCTGCTACACGTTAGCTAAAGCGAAACACAAAGGCACAGCACTGAAAAAACTAAAATCTGTGTTTTAACGAATTGCCCCTCCACACCAAAACACGTCGCCGCTGTAGTCCGAGGCCATCAGTCAATTTGCTGCATGGTCACCAACATTTGCTGTGTTGACGAGATGAATACGCCTCGATAGTACCGCCGTTTCACCCCGGGCCAAACTTGAAATGCTCTCTTCACTGGTCACACTTGGCAGCGGCCATAGGACCATTGATTTCCCCAACCCAACCCTCCTCTTCCTCGGTGACACCTAATCTCACCCGGAATGATCTACGACCGGAGTTTTCACACTAATTCCTTCTTGATCAGAGGTGATAAATATCCCATTGACATAAGCAACTCTGTGTGCGTTGCATGGATGCACTGTTTTGTTTAACGCAGCACCACCTCCAGTGACTCTGACTGGCAGCTGGAGAAATGATGGCCCCGTGTTGTGTTGTGTTGTCTTGCCCTTGTGTGTTTCCTACACACCGCTAGAGGCCTGCACAGAGAGCACCCCGTCTCACATGGACGGCAACCACTCGTTGGTCTGCTGGAAGTGGCCGTAGAATGGAAAAACCTATGTAGCTCTATGCAGCGTGATGGTACATCATTTGATACAATTGCATGTGGTCACCTTAGATTAGTAGCAGGGTCTTAACAGTTTCCCCCTAGAACTGATTCTAATGTTCATCAGGGGGTAAGTCTCTCCAACCCTCTCTTCTTTCAAATCTGCCCTCAAAACATACCTTTTCACACTAGCCTTCCCCACCTAAATCCCACCTTATTCTTCATGTTTAACCTCTGTTTTTCTTTTATTCCTAGTCTGTCTTGCATAGTTTTGATAGGGCAATATGTAAAGCATCTTAGAGTACCATATTAAGCGCTATATAAATTTCATTTATTATTATTATTATTATTATTATTATTAAGAGAGTGTAGTAGTTACAGTGATGCTCTCAGCCTAAAAGGTACTGGGTTCCAGGAGCCGGTCCTGCTTGAACAAGAAGCCAGATCTCGGCCTCCTGTGTAATGCCTTAATGCCCTGCAAAACTCACTACAGGTCACTTTGAATAAACTAAAATAAACAAACTGCCAAACAGCGGTGCACAGCACACGCCTAGCTGGGTTGTTTCGTTCGGGGGTGGATTGAAACAACGACACCAGGCAACAGATTCAAAACAAAGAAATTGGTGTTCAGTATTGAAACACTGTCGGCAGGCAGCAGATCAAAAAACAACTTAACTAAAGTACAGCAGACCACAGCAACGTGTCCAGTGCCGGTGATTTCCATGCAGGGCAAACAGCGGTGATAGCTTAGTAGTGCGTGGCGGTGGACGTGGCGCAGGCTGCACAGGTCCACCGCCCAGTAAACACCGGCTCAAGTTTCCCCCGCTGCTCGGCGATATTTTCATACGGCCCTCTCCAGCGTTTAGTTTGGTTTGGTTTGCTTAAACTTTGGTCATCACAACGTGTATGCCGTATTATGAAGCAGCTGGTGACTATGCAGGGGCCAATAGGTTGTGCGATTGTTTGTTTGAATGTGTATGTGTGTGGGGGGGGGGGGGGTTTGGGATGTCAAAGGCAATGTGAGACAGTGGTGTTAGAGGCATTCTTAAAGTATATCTTACTATGTTATACGTTATGCACAAATGGGGTATTCCTTTTCATCATGTGTGTGTGGTTTGGGCAGTGTCTGTTCTAGAGTGTTTGAGTGTGTGTGTGGCTTGTTTGAAAATATGTGTGTGTGTGTGTGTGTGTGTGTGTCTGTGTGTGTGTGTGTGTGTGTGTGTGTGTGTGTGTGTGTGTGTGTGTGTGTGTGTGTGTGTGTGTGTGTGTGTGTGTGTATTTGAGAGTTTGTGTGTGTGTGTGTGTGTGTGCATGGTGAGGGGGGGCTTTCTTCCTACTGGGAACGTCCCAGTGCACGGGTGAGATGTCTAAATTACACACACATCGCCATTAATTATAGATGACACCCTGGACAGCCAAGCGATTACATCCTTAAACGAGGTCCGAGAGTGTGTGAGTGTATATGTGTGTATATGTGTGTGTGTGTGTGTGTGTGTGTGTGTGACATGCCCCACCCGGCACGCGGCTGGTCTTTGATGAGCGCACTCATTATGCTAAAGAGCGCCGCATGACGGGCTTCGCCGCGCACGGCGGAAAGGTTAGCGCAGGAGAGGCCAGTGGGCGCGTACGGCACCTTTGGATGAGGAACAGGCCTCGGGGAGAGCCTCAGATGTCCTCAGGCTTAAAAATAGACATCGATTGGTTTGGGGAACCCATCTTACCTGTTAATCACAGGTTAAAAAAAATCGAGCTCTCTATCTTTACCAGGCGAGTGCCGTCCACGTGGACAGGTGGGGCAGCGAACTACTAGCATGCTCCCCAAAAAATTGGTCCTCAGTAAATCATTCCTCCAAATCTATTTTTAATAATGAGATTGTCACATGAACTATCTATAGTTTCTGTAAGCTTTCAGACTATTTTTGGTCGGTTGACATCAAATTCTGGATGATGGTGGGCGGTGATTCTAGTTGAGTTTAACGTGTCATGCAATGTTGGGGCAGGGCCGCTCAGCGACCGCGTTCCTCCATATGTTTATCGCATAACCCTGCAGGCTGCAATAAGAATTGCAATCCGCGCTGAAAGACGCCTACATGGTTGTAAAGCAGTCTGCCCCAGGGTCATATTTTAGAACTGTTGTTTTTTTTACTCTAATTATTCAGCCAGTATCTTTCGTCATTCCTATATCAGATGTAGGTATGGCGAGTGGTGTTGCACCTGTGATTAATAGTGTTGAGTTTCTGTTGAAAAAACATTGGAGAGGTTAAAATTGGAAGAGAAGTTAACGATCAAACAACTTGGCCCAGACAGACTGGGCATAAACATTGTCCAACCAACGAAGGATAGGGGGAAAACTTACAACTTTCTCCCGAGCATGGTATTTCGGTTTGGTTGCTCAAAGAGAAATACTGTTTTTTGTTTCCTACTTTTTCAAAGCAAGTGTGTGCACAGGACAAGGGGATATATGGACCACGGGTGTGAGTGATGTGAAGCATATATATATAATATGATATGATACAATATAATATATGCATATAATATATACATATTAAAAAAACATATACATTGTGGGTGTGGTCGCACGCCAGACTGCCCCACTGAAATTTAGGGTCACCGCACGCTACTGATCTTTATAACTCTCAAATTATACCTGCAGTAGCTTTAAATAAATGTCAAATGGTTGACATACAAGATGACTTGGATAAAAGAATACATTAAAATAAACAAAGAGTAGATTATATTCAATTGCAAATGAGTAAAATAGTAACAGGTTGAAAGGGACGACACAGGCTAAAAAAGACAGTGCGGTTGTGTTTCCTCTGGTTTTTTCCTGCGTCCTTCAAACGCCTCTTTTCTTGCCTTCATTCTTCCTCAACCTTCCGTGACTCGGGGTCTCTTGGAGTCAGAGATTAGTGTAATTACATGAGAGATCAGCAGAAAAAGGGGGTGGCAGTGGAGTTAAGGAAAAGGAACAGTATATATTTCACAAGGAGAGAGAGGGGGGGGGGGGGGGGGTTGTGTTGCGATTGTCGCGAGGTCGACTGATTGTCTGACTTTTAATCCTGGACCTCATTATCACCTCCAGGTCCGGCTGAGCCAGTAAATGAATCTATCTGCCGAGCGTCAAATCTTCACACCTACGCCCCGATAATCACCCCAAGGTGCAAACTCAGAGGATAGAGATTGATAGAGATAGAGATGGAGAGAGAGAGAGAGGGTGGAGGGGGATAGAGAAAGGGAGAGAGAGAGAGGGTGGAGGGGGATAGAGAAAGGGAAAGAGAGAGAGGAAGATAGAGGGAGATGACGAGAACTATTGAGAGAGGGATGGAAAAAGGTAGAGAGAGAGAGAGAGAGAGAGAGAGAGAGAGAGAGAGAGAGAGAGAGAGAGAGAGAGAGAGAGAGAGAGAGAGAGAGAGAGAGAGAGAGAGAAAGAGAGAGAGAGAGAGAGAGAGAGAGAGAGAGAGAGAGAGAGAGAGAGAGAGAAAGAGAGAGAGAGAGAGAGAGAGAGAGAGAGAGAGAGAGAGAGAGAGAGCATGGGATTTCATCAAGGAAACCAGTTCATTCTGCGATTAAGAAAAGCAACGAGCCGTTATTTGGTAGCTAATTGGCGCTGATTAAATATTGATGTTTTCTTTAAGGTCATAGCTGGGACAGAGTGTATGGCTTGGATAATCCTGTGTTCCACTGGGATCCCACAGGGTCTTTGAAATCAGGCCCTTATGATGATACATGAGTTCCTAGATGTCAACAGCAGCTATGCTTATTCGCTATTCCTTCCGATTAGATGTTTTTTCATTAGCTGTATTTGTCATTTTTAGTTATTTTATAATTACTAGATGACATTTGAAAGATGGACATTAAGAGCAGAGGATTATGTGGCAATTAGCCCCAATGAATGTACAAGTAATGTGTAATATATAATGAAGTCATGTGGAATATGAAAATGCTTTTTTGCCTGGACTATATTTTCGAAATATTTATAATTTATAAAAACATATTTCCACCCATTTTGGATCACTTGTTGGGGGGTTTAAACTTCCCTTTAAAAAAAAAAGTATCACAACAAAAAGTGGATTATTTTTATAAAGAAAAGTATTTCCATTATATATACTATAAAAAGGTATTTGTGAACTAACCATTTTTGGAGAATTATTATGTGTATATTATTCATATTATTTTGAGTAGTACTTACACTAATACTAGCGATAATAGTGGTAGTAGTAGTATTAGAAGTAGTAGTTGTTATACCAGTAGTAGCAGTAATAGTAATACTAGTAGTAGCAGTAGTAGTGGCACAAAAAGCAGGATTGGGAAGAGCAGTCTATTTTGCAAGCATAATAGCCTAACCCTAGTGTCTAACAATGGCAAGCGTTTAGTGGTCACGGTTCAGTTCCTCCTTAATAGAACTTCATTCTGCCTGAAAAAGCTCCTCCAGTTGAAACAATATGACTCCATGATGAGTTGCACTATGTCTCCATTGGGCATGAATCCCCCTCCACAAATCTAACCAAATCTATGCTACCTTGAAAAACTATAATCATGCATTATTGAATTGGAAAGGATAGTGCGTAATAGAGAGATCCTAAACCCATTCCCTCCTGTGAATTATTCATTAAATTCAAATAACAGATGGTATAATTTTCTTAAAATATCTCAATCATTTTTCAAAGGGCCAACATTTTTTGTTGAACAACACAAACCACTCTTTGTTGCGTGCACCATTGTTTTCAAAAGAGAGCACTATATTTGACCAGGACAAAGTGAAAGTGAATTGGTCAAAGCTCAAGATGAATCATGAGTTTTAAGCTCTACCATCAAAAACATTTTTGTTCGAAGTAAGGCTCACCAACTCTGTAGTTTGAGCATCGCTTGGATATTCAGCGATCAGTAAACGGTTTAACAAGACAATATCATCACGTAGTAACGGTCTATGACTGAGCCAAAATCTGTACAGAGCTAAAGTGAACTCCAACATGGTGGAGCATAAATGTGACATGTCTCGCTCGCCCCTTCCCCTCAAAAAGCTATTAGTATTTTCGAATTTCTATTGAACTTCCCTTTTTCCAGAGTCACTTTGCAAACCATCAAACCCATGGAACTGTAGCAAAAGTGCTGCTGCATAAAAAAAAACACAGAGGCTTAAATGTTCTGCCAAGCCCGGGCTACAACGTAATTAAAATACGATGATGAGAACAAATGGGATTATTAGTCCACAGTGTGTGTGTGTGTAATCACTCTGGACTGATCCATCGAAGACGACGTCAAACAAGCCAAGCAAATTCAATTACACCCGCAATTACTGCGTGGCGCTAGTGGAGACGTATGGGGGGATGTTAAATATTGATGGGAGCATGGCTGCTGCATTTGTTCACCTTTCAGAAGGTGATCACATCTCCTCAAGGTAATCACAGATGCTAAATATGAACCCTGTCAATTAGTCCCCTCGGGGGGGGCCCCGACGTGCAGCGGAGAAGCGGAGTGTTCTGGGGGCCGTCCGGCCCACTCTCTCTGTGGGTTAACGGCGTATTTCAGTTGGGATCAGTAACAGGGGGATTGAGCTGGAGAATCTCAGTGGTTGGTTGGTTATAGTGGTTGGTTAAAGACCTTGGTGCTAAAATAACAACTCTACAGAAACACATGTAATCAATCGGGCTCTACATCCATATTATTCAAATAAATGAAAAATGTTGGCTGGTTAGAGTTGGCTTGAAAATTAAAATGTTATTAAGTTGATTTATTTGAATTGGAATTATTGTCATGTTTTTCATGGTACTTCATCAACATGATTAAAACTAGAGACACAGATAACCAATTAGGCATGACATCAGCTCGACCAGTCCTTACTTGTTCAACCCAGCTTCAGTAGTTAGTTAATGGGCTGTTCCCAATGATTTCTGTCCTCCGCTCACCTGCTGTTGAACCTCTCAGGGTGTTTCTCCCTCATGATGTGGAAGCGGTGGGCAATGGAGGCGTCCTGGAGGAGACACACAGAACCACAGGACCCTTTACTGAGGCCTTGAAATGCATTTCAGATTATTTTCAGCGGCCAGAGAGAGCCACACCCGGTGAACTGACGGCTTGGTCGGGGGCCGTGTTTGATGCAATGGTGGTCCCTTGCCAAACGGTGAACCAAACAAGAGAAATTGCAATGAGCCCTGTGTTGTAGCATCTTTTGGTTTTAACAGGGTGTCTTGATTCAGAGTACAGGAGTGGAACATACAATTTGTCAGTTTGCCTTTTTCTCCAGTCTTGTAAATGGACTAGTTTACTGTAATGCTGAAGTTGGATTTTCTAATAGTAGTTTACTATTCCTTATTATTTGATACGTGATATGTGATATTTTCTATTATTGAGATGAATCACAACCAGATACAAGAAGAACGGAAAAATACATTTGTTACACAAATGGTCCAATGTGGGCAAATTGCAACATGCTGAGAAAAAAAAGAATACATTTGGATGCAAACATGGGCGTCAACTTGCAAACTAACTCACAATTTACCATATACTCTGATCGCACCTTTGCTGTGCATATGTTCCATGAATGTGTGTGTGCATGTGCATGTGTTTGTTTGCGTGCGCATGTGTGTGTGTGTGTGGGTGTGCGTGTGAGTTTGCATGTGTGTGTTTGTGTGTGTGTGTGAGTATGAGTGCGCATGTGTGTGCGTGTGTATAGGTGTGTGTATGTGTGTGTGTGTGCGTGTGCGTGTGCATGTGTGTGTGAGTTTGTGCATGTGTGTGTATGCGTGCGCGAGTGCATGCGTGTGTGTGCTTGTGTGTGTGTGTGTGTGTGTGTGTGTGTGTGTGTGCTCCCAGCCAAGTGGAAGGCAGAGGGTTTGAGCCAAGGGTGTGCAGGGTATTGACAGTAAGGCTGACGAACAGCACGGCGTCTCCACACCGGCTAATTAATTAAACACACATCGCGAGTAATCACAACTTCCAACCAACCTACAGGATGCTGCCTTCACTCCTGGCAACCAAGTTGATTTCTCTCTCTCTCGCTCCCTTTCTCTCTCTCTATCACTTTCTCTCTCCCCCTCGATATCTCTACCCCTTTCTCTTCCTCCCTGCCTCTCGCCAGCCCCTCTGTCATTAAGGTATTTATTTCTGTGACTCTTTTAGCCTTTCCTGTCCCTGCTCACACCCTCTCACCTTCTCTTGTGCAGTGACCCGCAGTGGTAAGCGGGCCGTCCTGTGGCGACGGGTGAGTGCTGCTACCCCATCGCCGCGCTACACGCTAACCGTACGTTTAATCGGGACCCAGAAGATGCAAGCAGAACCGCTCCCAAAAACAAGCTCACCCATGATGTGTTGATGCGTTATTTTTAGAGTTGTGATGTGTGGTGTAAAGTGTTTTTTGAATAGGGACTCGTCAGGGTTTTGTGACGGGGGAATACAAATTGAGGCTAGGATAGTGTGGTCCACTACAAGCCCCTGTGCACTGTGCTCATTACCCGATCCCTTCCTGTATGCATCTTTCAGCAAGACGCCCTACCCCTGCCTGTTAATTTTTTTATTTATTCTTATTATATAAAACACCCATGCTAAATGATCATGTGTGATGTAATGCATTGAAAGAAAATGGCAGGAAATGTCCACATGTTCAAAATAATGCATTAAAAGGACAGCAATGAATAGTTGGTTGGTCTACCTATGACAAATCTTGACACTGTGAGTCAATTAAGATAAAACAAAAAAACTATATATTATACATATAATTCAACACTGTCAAAATAACTATATCAAAGAAAGTAATAAGGCCTCTGTAGTGATAGAAGCAAGTGATTAAAAACCTAACATGGCCCTGATCCAAAACGGAACAAAAGTTTGTAGGCTATTGTGAGTAAACTTGACGCAGTTAACTTTTTGGGCAGCACCAAAGCAATCTGTTTACAAGCCCGTCCTTCTCGTGTAGCGATTCAGCAACAGCCACCACAGGGATAACCCCCTGCTGGCGCTCTGCAGTCCAAATTTACCAACGCCAAAAAAGCGTGAAAAGACCAAAAAATCAATTGTGCCTCTCTTGATGTCTTTTTAAGATGGCTGTGAGTTGAAGACCAAAAGAATCTCACGAGATCCCCGCAGACGTCGGGCGGCGTCGAGAGGTGAGATGATGGAAGTGTTGGGTTGGAAGTGTGTAAACTTGATTTTTCTTACAAACAAGACCATAGCTGAAAACAAGCGCGCCGAGGCCAGAGGAGGCTGTGTCCCATTTGGTTTCAGCCCCAGTGTTTCTATTGGTGTTTCTTTTCTTCTGAGGTCTGCTACAAGAGAAACAGAGCGGCTGCAACCACTCCAAACAACAGCCCCCGAACCACAGGGAAGAGATAAAATGCAACGTCACTCGTGGAGCGCAGGTCGATGTTGTTTGTGTGCCTTAAGGAAGTTAACAGTTAAGTACTGGCTCCTTGTTAACATGTGTTACTAGTTTCTGCCGATGATGTTAACCAACAAGACCATTACAAAAACACATTTAAACTTATGGTATCAAGTGTACCATCAAAGGCAGAATGTAATGTACTGGATCTGATACCCAGAGCGAAAGAAGGAGAAGGCAAAGAGAAGAATTACTAAAGGGGAACAGGGGGTGCCTCTATCTTTTTTACTTGAGAAGCGGATGTGCATGTTTCCAACAGAGAACAATGAAATTATGTCTATTTTAGTGTCAAGGCACCCAGTCTAGCTGTGTTTTCCTGTGATGGTCCCAGTCTGGAGCATGGCGAGTCCTCCAACGGGGATCTCAGATTCAGTAGAAACAGTGGCATATCTGGTATAATTGCATTTCCCACAGAACTCTGTGGTCCATTGTGCTTCACATAGTAGTTGCAGTAAGTTCATCCATCATCATACTCAGGACACGTACAAATCGTATAAGCCTTCAGGACACAGGATTGACACTACCCCACCCCCTTCACTAGCTCCCCTCAAAATAATTACCATTGTAAAAATCTGGTGCTGAAATTAATACGGGACGTGTGTAATGTCCTCCCATAGCTCAAAGTTTGGCTCCAATTATGGGTGGGGCGGGGTTGGTGGTGGTTGGATGTGTCTTTCATGGGGGGGATGGGGTGTGGGGGGGAGGGGGGGAGGGGGAGAGTAATGTCTTTGACAAGGGAGTGCGACGGCAGGTCATTAGAGCGACGGGTTACATTATGCTAGCTGATCTCTCTCTCTCTCTGATTAGCCCCTGCCTCTCGTCTCGGCCCCTGATTGAGATCATTACACGTCACGTCACTTCCACATCCTCCCAGAGGGAGCGCTTCATTAATTCTCCCAGTCCGATCACCGAGTCGAGTCGTCTCGCTGTAGCGTGACGAAGAGTGTCGGGAGGTTAGCTTAAAAACCGTTGAGGGAGGGAGAGAAAAACCCTGTGGGATTTGGAATAGTAATGGCAATTTCTTGTAAGGGTTTCTTTTGGCAGGTAGCGATGTCACATTTGTTTTCTGTTTGTGTATCAGAAAGATCATTGGGCAGCATTTGTGCATCATCCTAATTTCCAACGGATGATTCTTAAAGGTGAGGGTACAGGCATTGAAAAAAAGAAATGGAAAACTATAAAAGAGTTGATCATCACAACAGTGCTTAACCAATCAAAGCTAGCAAGCACTTTGCCGGCGCCGCTGCCGCCTGATTTACTACAATGTCATTACAGAAACAATCTCACGTCATCTGCATAATCTCTGAAACATTATTAGCTCGACTTTTCACACAATCTTTGTTATATTGTTATTTTCGTGAACGTGTCACAAAACATTGCATATCACACTCCAATCCCATGGAGAACCCCGAATCTTCCTAATCCCCCACAAACGACTTCATTTGCCATTGTCGTGGTCGACGGGCACTAATCCCGTTGTTAGCATGGAGGTGAGGAAGTTATAATGACTTCACAAAGTAACCCCGGACGGAGTACTTTTTATTTACCACTCAAAAGGTTCTTTGATTCTGGATAACTTGTTGTTGTCCTTCTTAACAACATGTTGTGAACATCTTTTGTTTGTTATTTAGATGTATAGCAAGATAGATAGTTAAATAGTAGCAAAAAAAATGACTGAAAAATAGAAAGGGAAGAAATAATGAAATAAAGAAAAAAGAGCCAGAAAGTGTAAACAGAAGGAAACACAGTGAGAAAGACAGAGCCAGCGAAATAGAGAAAGTTAACGAATGATAAAAAAGAAAGTGAGGCAGGTGACCCCATGTGCACGTATCGTCCCTTTTCCTGCCAGACAAAAGCCTTTCTGCTGCTCCAAATCACAGCAAAATATTTTTAAATGCTCTTTCGCACAAAAATATAATATGAAACACAATGTGTAATAAAAAACAAATGCAAAAATATAAAATAATTTAAAGTTAAGTAGAACTTTTCCTTGATGCCCAGTTTTGTACATTTGCATTTGACAGATTCTTTAAAAATAATATTTTACTCACACAGCACAGGTGCATTGGAGAATAGGAATAGAATCCATTTTCTTCCCATCAAAACCGAAGACCCGCCACCCATTATCCTCTAATAACGTCATTACATTCAGCGACAGTTATTTGACTAACATTTGTAGGACCATGCAGCACTTATGTCGCTGAGACGTACGAATGCCACCAAATGAGAGATCCCCCCACCTTCCAACACCTGCAAATGTCAATTACCATATTTCCCTTGACATTTATCAGTAATGACCGGCATGATCCATGCGTAATCAGTGTCATTATGTGGGACTAGGGCGCGGGTGCCGTTGGTGGAGGTTGTGTTCTGTGCGCTCTGCCTAAGTCCGTGGCAGTGGCCACAAGCTGACAGCCGCTACACATACACACCAACAGGCTGCCCTGGATCAATCCAGCCTGGTTAGTGCTCAAGTACATCTCCATCAACATGGCACTAGAAGGTCCTCCAAGTTAATACAATAAGGAGTGTTAGACCGTTGTGTTTTGAAAGAGGGGTGTTGGCCCTCAGCGCACTTTTGTCGTTTTTTATCTATTCAATTGAACTACAATTTATTCATGAAACTATCTTTTTTGTATTTATTTAAGAACCGTTCCAATTTTTTTGGGGACAATATGTAACCTAAATATTTACATATAAAAATAAAATAAATATCTGATAACATTCAGTCAAAACAGAGAGACCTGATATTATTATGACATCCCCGTCCAGGATGTACCATTTTCCCTGGTTCTCTTATCTTGCTCATCGTCACGTTGACGCCGGCAGGCCTCACTCACCACGCCGATGGAGAAGTAGTTGTTGATGATGCTGTAGGGCGCCGGGTCTCCGGGTTCCTCGCGGTCCGACGGCGTCACGTCGATCCGCCAGCGGTCTAGCGTCACCTCGGCGCTGGTCTCGATGTCCCGCAGGATCTTCAGCAGGCTCTCGCCCTCGTAGCCTTCAGCCGCCAGAGAGAGAGCGGGATGGGGAGAGAGACACCCGGTGTCTGTGTGAGTCGTCGAGTCCAGCAGAATGGGTTTATGGGGCAAAGGCCCAACGTAAGACAAAGGGAGTTTTGTTTGCAGTGTAGTTGTGTTTAGTCAGTGAGACAACCACTTTTCTTTAAAAATAAAAATACAGAATAATAAATAAATGTGCACACTCAGACATACTGTATATATATAACACATATCTAAATAAAAAGGGGATTATTAATATTTATTATTAAAAAAATCTGAAAGAACCATGATGGGATTTTTAAGGGTAAACAATATCTGCAGCTAACTGCTGCCAGGAGTTCCACACATCTTGACACACACATCATGGCATTACAAGTGTCCTCTCTCGGACGCATACAACAACCACTGCACTGACTGTGAAATACAGGAATTATGATAAATGGGATAATGTGCATTATACATGTATGTTTTGGAAAACAGGTTTTTGTGGTGGTTTCGTTGTTCAATAATTAAAACTGGGTCTCACTCTTTCTGAGAAATTTGGTGTAGAAAGTGAAACTGTAGCAATACAACTGCACAACGTCATATTATCAAAAGCCACGAGTAGTGCGTTGGAATGGGAGGATGTGATTAGGTTAGTTTCAATCTGCAACCTCAGCACTAATGGCTACCTCAATCTTATACAGTTGACCTTTTAGTAAAAATAATTTGATAGGGTGTTGGTTCAAAATAAGACTAGGAAGATCTCTACATTTTGTGTCAAACGGTGTCAATATTAGATAATACACATTATTACAATCAAATAAACACAACAAGTTGAAATGAAAATAGCAGGTCCTGTGAGGAGTCTACCTACCTCCCCCCCAGCGCAGGCAGCGGGCCAGGTCATTTCCTGTGCCAAGAGGAAGTACACACACGGGGGGGTTCCTGTTTAGGTTGGCCTTATCTGTCATGGACGGGGCAAAAAGAGAGAGATGGTGTCAAATATAAATATCACAGACTCCCCGTAAAGCATTGAGAGACCAGTTTCAAATCCAACCCGACGGACAGGTCTCGATCCCTCTGTCCCTACAGAGACACAACCCTGTTCTCCAGGATCAGCGGCTTGTTTTAAAGCAGAGGTCCAAAGGAAATGTCCAGAATGTTGGGCATATTTAAAGACATGCATTCTGCCCAAGGCATATTACCTCCTTTTGCTTTGATTGATAAAAGATTGCAGCAATTTTTTTTGAGTAGCAGGGAACAGGTCTGTTCAGGTCTGAGCAGGTTTGGGAGACAAATAGAATCCAGAGAGGTGATTCTTTTTTCTTCAAATGATTACTAATATGTTTTATTTTCTTTCACCCACCTCAGATAATCACCCAAATTGACCAGCTCTGAATTTGGCAATTTTACTATTTCAGTCAGAAAACGTGCTGTTTTGCAAAAACAAATGATAACAAATACAGCCCAAACCCCCTCACCCCGTCATCTGTTTTCAGCAGATGAGGGGATGAATAACTAAACCAAAAAAAGACAAATCACTGAATAGTTTGTTTGGGAATCTGTATTTTCTTATTAAAAAGCCAAAAAAAATTCCAGTTCTGTTTTGAAATGGAAACTTGAATGGCGGTTGGGTTTTGGTGGTGTTAGTGAAGGGGGGGGGGAGTCTGGTGTTAGATGTTCTGTACTGTGCGTGGTTACCGATGAAGTCCAGGATCCAACCAACCGTTCCGTCTCCGCCGCACGCCAACACGCGGAAGTCAGGAACGTCTCTGAAGAAGTTCAACCTGTCAACACAGAGACAAAGGGATGTTAGCAATGCACACACATAGAAGTACACGCACAGACACACACAATCCCAGAGCAGACTCACGCACAAACACACACACACACACACACACACACACACACACACACACACACACACACACACACACACACACACACACACACACACACACACACACACACACACACACACACACACAAACACACACACACACTACGCAAAAATATATTTTTTCAATGAGTATGGAAACTCCTAAACAGGCACAGCTTATTTCAAATTTATTTTTAAATAAATATAATCTGTTTTAAAAACCACATCCAAGCCTAATTTATTAGCGCCTCCCTACCAACAAGCTGCATGTTGCACGGACAGTTCCTCATTCAGTCGGATAGGCTGCCTGTTAGCGGGCTAATTGGGTCATTACAGGCAATGTTCAGACCAACGTCTTCCGTTCCTTCACAATAACAACGCACTAACTGAATGAGTCGGCCTGCAGCCTTCGCATGGTGGATAAATGATCCGCTCAATTACTCTCCAACTGGGACTGAAAACCATATTAGACTCAAAACAGACGGCCGTCGACATGAAAGGCAACTTGGAGCACATTTAAATACCGAGAAGAAGCAAACACTTAATTTGCCGTAATCGCGTTAGCCTCGCAGCTAATTGACAGCAGGGTGCGCGGCTGCCTCCGCCTACAGTGTTCGTCACCTATGACCGGTCACCCCGCTAATACGTGCACTTGAGGAAACATTAACAAGGTTATGACGAGGGATGTACAAGGTCATCCGGAATGTTCCAGGGCTTTCAGGGGGAGCGAGTGCGGTGACTCGCCTCGTCTCGTCGCAGAGAATAACGCAGGGTTCAATACGAGTGATCTTGTCGCCACACGCATGAAAATCAATAGGAAGCAGAAGACAAAATGGCGGACAAGGTCAGCCGCTCGACCGGGAGCGGTGTTGGCAGAGTCCTCGTGATGCTATGCCAGAGAGACGGTATTAAAAATGGAATTTGGATATGCCCCTTCATGCCCAGTTGGCCGTGCATATGCCATTGTATATTCATATTTTTTGCCCACACGCATATTTTTGTTTTCCCAAAACCTAAATAGAGCCAAACAAGGCGCGAGCACGGCGGTTCCATGAAGGCTGATGGACAGCGAGTAAAGAAGCAGCAGAATTCTTATGCATGTCAACAGTCCTTGCCCCGTCCTTTAATCACAGGTGTGGACAACAACAGTGCCGGGCGATACCTGCTGCCTATGCAAAACAGATGTTAGCGTCCGTATGCATGGTCACATCGCAATGCGGGTCGGGTCGCATCCGTGCACACGCTCGCTCATGCACGGCACCTGGGGAGCGGCTGGCTAAAGTTTAAGGTTCCTAATTGTCTGTGCCCACCCGACTGTTGGTCCAATCACAAAGGCCTCCTCCCTTGCAAGTGATCGTGGCAATTATGTGTGTGCAGTGTGAGAGCCGCCGGCGTGTAGGGGTGTCAGTAAACACACTTCAGCGTATGCCACATGATAGGTGAGGCAAACATAAGGCGATGGGACGATAACCATGGTCGAGAATGCCCCGCATTGTCTGTCTGTTAATCACGCCTAGTGTGGTCCTACCGGGATATGTTGGGGGTTACGCCCATTGTGCGTGAGGATTGTCTTTGTGTGTGTGTATGTCAGTATGTGTACGTGCGCATCGTCATATCTGTAAAATCGTTTATCTCAAGATTTGATGTAGGGTCTTTTTTATTGAGTGTGTTGTGTGCATGTGGATGGGTATATATGAATGATTATAAGCATATCTTCTCCTGCAATGGGAGAGTGTGTTTCATTGTGTGTATGTGTGTGTGTGTGTGTGTGTGTGTGTGTGTGTGTGTGTGTGTGTGTGTGTGTGTGTGTCTGTTAGTGTCTGTGTGCACATCTTTTTAATTCATCGCCACAATGTGGCCCCTAAAGCGTATCTGAATGACTTACCCCGGCATGGGTCCGGTCTTGGCCAGGTTGTACACCTGTCTCGGGTTCAGAAGGTACTGGAACTTCCGATAAATCCTGGAGAGAACAAAAAAAAGGGCGAGAATCCAGAATCAAGACAAAAAAAAACGAAACGAAAATGAAACGTTAACCGATTCATCCAAAGCCAAAGAATACGGAAGAAAAAAACATATCTTCACAAAGCTCCGTCCAGATTCAAATAGCGGGCAGCTTAGGGCCCCGAGCCACGCGGGCGTATTAGTGGGACGTTTTGTCATATTAGCACAGACACAGACAAATATCCAATCATAGGCTGACAGTGAGCCGGACCGGGCAGCGGGGTGGGCCTCAGCCAAAAGGGCCTTGAGGAGGTGGCCATTAGAAAGACTAATTTATTTTAATTTCAATTTCATTACATCAACTAGCACAAGTCATACTTTGATCTCATAATTTAAACAGATGAGTCTCGCCATAATAGGGCGGGGACGAATATGTTTCAGTAATAACCCAATTAGCCCTGGGTCAAATAAAGGAGGTCGGGTGGTGGTGGTGGAGGCGCTGCGTCTCACTACCACTACCACTGCAGGCCAGGAGCGTGACGGAGCAGAGTGCTTAGGGGGCGGAGGGGGCGCTCCAGCACACAGACACTCCTGGGGTAGTTGGTGTGCTGGAGAAATGCTACTCTATTTCTAACTCCTGGACAAGTCATTTAGAACAGGCTTTCATCCAAAGCGACTTACAGCTAACATTCATTCATTCATTAAGTATAGCTCCTTAATAGTAATTAAGGAGCAGGTAGGGGTTTAGGGGCATATTGCTCAGGGAGGCCTATAGTTTAGACTGTGGAGATTGGGGGTTCAGACACTGAACCATTTGGTTCAGAGTTAACCCCCCCCACCTCTCTCTTTGTATCTTCTTCTCTCTGTGTCTCTCTCCCTATGTATCTATCTCTCTGTATCTCTCTCTCTCTGTATCTCTCTCGTTCTGTATCTCCCTCTCTCTCTATCTCTCTCTCTGTATCTCTCTCTCTATATCTCTCTCCCTATGTATCTATCTCTCTCTGTATCTCTCTCTGTATCGATCTCTCTCTTTGTATCACTCTCCCTACGTATCTCTCTCTCCGTATCTCTCCCTGCATCTCCCTCTCTCTGGATATACCCCTCTGTATCTCTCACACTCTTCTCTCTCTCTCTCTCTCTCTCTCTCTCTCTCCCTCTCTCCCTCTCTCCCTCTCTCCCTCTCTCTCTCTCTCTCTCTCTCTCTCTCTCTCTCTCTCTCTCTCTCTCTTTCTCTCTCTCTCCCTCTCCCTTCTAGGCCAGGCCAGGCTCATCAGAGGGTTCTGTATGAGTCCTGCTGGTGGAGGTGGACGGTAGCCGGGGCTTACCTCTCGCCTTGCTTGCCCCCACTTTTAGGATTGACAAACACCAGCAGAGGATGAGTGCCCTCTAATGTTGTTATCTACAAACAGAAAGAAAGATTTATCAGGGTAAATAGACGGTTCAGAATCCCTTTATGCACTTATTCCCTACCCTAGGTCGGCAAATACTATAAAGACTACCGCCAAATATTTTAGCATTTATTGTGGTCGTCATTGATTTTCTCGCGTAACAAAAAAAAAGGACGCAGCGAACCCATCGCTCTCAGAGTGAATCAATAAGTCAACAACATGACTCATAACTCAGACGCGGCTCCCAAAAGTTTTTAATGCCGCCGCCCCCCTAACCAGAGCTTCATCTCGGGCGGCGGCGTCCGGTGTGTCCACCAGGGACGCCGCTTTCCTGTCGCTAACTAACCGTCAGCCGGGCTGACGCAACACTGCTGGAGGCGGAGCTTACGACACACACACACACACACACACACACACACACACACACGCACACACATACACACACACACACACACACACACACACACACACACACACACACACACACACACACACACACACACACACGCACACTCATACACACACACACGCACACAAACACTCACACAAACGTAAACAATCCTCTAATCCCGAGGTCCCGTTTGAATACGACTCCTTCCTGCCATTACGAGTTGTAAGGACTCGGCGCGCTCTTCCTGACACAGACGAAGTGCTTACTGTACGTCCCCCCCCCCCCCCCCCTCCCCCTGGTCCCCCTAACCCCAGCTGGATTAATGAGCCCCCTGTCTGCCTCGCCAGTGATCCATTACTTCCTGTAATTATAAATAATAATCCTGATTATTACGCTGCTTTGCTGGCCTGAGGCAGAGATGGATGTGAGGGTCGGGGTATGATCCATGTGTGTGCTGTTCTCTCTTCTCTGCCAGACACACCAGGGCCGGACCAATGAAGGGGGCCACAGAGGACACCAGATAGGGCTCTGTCGTCGCGATACGCTCGCCTGATGGACGTGAACGCGTGGTGAGGTTAGGGCCGTGGGCAGGTGCTGAATATACATGGAATGGGAGACTGGGGTTTGAGTGTTCTCCATGACAGTGTTTCATTCATTTTATCTGATAGAAATCTGTCATATGATTATGACACTCATAGTATTCTTCAGATTTTATGTCTCTGAAGGCCTGTTTTGTAAAACGTATTCTGTGTGCTCTCCTCTGGACTACGATGACCAACGTGTGAACTAAGGAACGAGCAAAGTGTTTTTTTCAAAATCACTTCTTTAATTCCCCCTGCATATTATCCTCTTGAGACAAAACGCTGACCCTGGGTTCAAGGGACCTAAGCGTCTGAGTTGTCTATCTTCAACAGCACACCGAGAAGCGTTTCAGGCGTGTGTGTTAATAATGAGGATGCTTTGGCGCTTCACCTGCAGGCCCTGGCCATCCACGGTGACAGAGTTGGCTCTCTGCATCTTCCCTCGGCTTGTCTGGCTGCATCTGGAGTCCTTCCGCACTGTCGACTGCCTCTCCTGCAGCGGGGGTCAAAGGTCAATGTTTAAGGCTGAATTTTTCATCAAGAGATGTTGATCAACAATGTTGGGTTTGTTCGCATATTGTCGACTGCTTTAATACTTTCAGCACTACGGAAATACATTTCAGTATGTTTGAGATCCAATTGAATATATGAATTGCCCTGTTCATAGGTGAAATACAGTTATGGGTTTGATAGTTATTTCATTATAAGCTTTTGAATGAGTTGTGTTGGTAAAAAAGATGTAAATGTACCAGAATGATATAAAAATATATACTTTCATTTTATGTTATTAACCTTTATTTAACCAGAGAAAGAATAATTGAGATAAAAGTAATATGTTTAGGAGTGCCCTGGCCAAGTATACAGGGTTAGGGTTAACAGATTCGGTCATTATGCATTTCATTACCAATTACAAATTAATTCATAACATTTCTGTGGAGGCAATTACACAATCTTCAAAAACACAGATTCTGCAATAAAACTAAGCCGATGCATTGATCGACCATAATGTGATTGCAGGCTTGTGGAGGGTGAGGAGACTGTGTTTAGAACACAATCATCTGAGACCGAGGATCGGTTGCATTTGTGACCGTCTACGGTACAATGCCCCTTTTCTTTTCAATTATCTTTTCAAACATCCCTTCAATGACTTCCCTCTAAGAAAAAACAGTCCATCTCATTAGGAGTCATTATGCGAGACAGGTGGACGTTGCAGCCCGGTGACCTTTAACCCCTATAACGAGGACTCACCAGCACCACGGGACAAATGGTGTTAGGCGGTAGGATGTGATCTTTGAGGGGCCCGCAGTCGCACTCCGGCTTCACATGTGAGGCACACTTGTTATGGAGCTGGAGGAGGAGGTGAAGACAACGTATTAACAGCCCGCTCCTCGCTACCAAACAACAATCTCAATCGTTTCAATCACACCGTACATTTCCAGGCATGCTTTTCTGTTTTTTTCCCCCCTCTTTTTTTCTTTGTACATTAAACTGTGACGTTTGTGGTGGCGTTCGTGTCAGCCGTCGACGGTAAACAAGTGTGTGTTCTGCCGGGTGTAAATTGGCGACGGGGTACGTGGAGAAGGCAACAAAAAGGTGCAAAAGCATAAACTCTAAACAAGAAACAGTAGGAAAATAATGAGGCAGAAAGTCTGTGTGTCATCTCCCTGGGTGTCCACGCACCGTGATCTGGCACCAGACGCAGTGAAGCCCAGTCAGACCCTGGTAGCACTTAATGGTCTTGTGACACTTGTCACACTTGGTGGGGCAGTTCCCCTCCACCCAGAAATGGTGCATCACCTGCGGAGAGGAGACATGGGGGGGGGAGATGGAGAGGAAGAAGAGGTTACAGCAGTTGTTTGCCGTAAGACAAAGACATGGGTAAGAGCAGGAAGGAGGACAATCCGTGTTAGTGGAAACATGTTTGGGAAAGAAACAACAAAGGAAATAAGGAAAACAGTTGTCTTTCATTCATTAATAATAAAAATAAACAGACAAACAGAACAAATCCAAAGAAAGCTAGAAGGGAAAAAGGACGAAGGGAGAAACAATGGGCAAGAAAAAGCAAGCAGAGAAAATAAGTGAAGAAAGGCAAACAAAGAAAAATGGAACTGACAAATGAAAGACAATAATAATGAGGAAGAAAGAACAAAGCAAAATTATAAAAGATGACAAACGATCGATACAGAAAAGAGGAGCCATTAATAGGGTACAAATAACAAAATAAAAACGCCATTAACAGAAACACCAGCTTGAAAAAGAGAAAAAGGACAAAAAGCATCCAAAAGCAAACAAAGCAGGTTCTGGTAATCAGCCGCAGTGTTGTGGAGCTTAGCGCTGTAATTATCAATGCTTAGTGGCAGATTGAGTCGTGTTAATTCTATTAGAGGCAGAGGGTCCCTCGCTCTGATCCGAGCGTGCCTGCCCGCCAGCTCTCTAATCGGACACACCTCCGTGTTCTTCTTGGTCTTGACGTAGGTCTTGATGCAGGACGCCGGCGCCCGAGCCACGCAGCGCTCGTGGACCGTATACTTACAGACTAGAATGATGAAAAGAGAGGGAAAAAGGACATCTTTATTATGACTGTAACAGTAACGCAAGTGTTTGTGGAAAAGGACAACAACACAACAGCAACAAGAAAAACTAAAGCACAATTAAGAATCAGAGTCCATTTAAATGTATTCTTTTTCACAATCACAATTTTAACATGTGATCCCTGCCTGTAAAGCACTATATATGGCCAGATTTGTTCTGTCATTGGTATGTTGTGTATTGAACGAGGTTTGCGTAATGCAATCTAAGAAAAGTTACTGAAATGTAATAAATGTATAAATAAATATACATATATATTTGTCTCTGTGAGGTCGTTTGAATGTGTCCATGGGTGACCAACCTAGTTTTAACACTTAAAACAAAGATAAATACAGTGTATTAAAGGTGCTCAAAACCAGACAGAATTAAAACGGTTCAAGTCAATATATTGTTTTGCGAATGAAATCAACAAAATAATCTGCCTCTGGGATATGGTGATCATGTAATTCAATCTCTCCAACTCCACAAGACTTCAACATAGCTCGTCCGTCCATAACGACGGAAGATGCATTAAAGTGTATTGTGTGCCAGTATGTCCTGCATGCAATGTGCCTCTGCCAACGTTCTACCCCTTGCCTTTACAGTAGTAAAGTAGTAAATGTGTCCTGACCGGGACACTAAATATCCACAGTTTAGGCGGCACGGCGCTCTGAGGTACCACAACTCACAGGAGCAGCAGAGGCCCTGCTTGCCCAGGCCGATGAGCATGTTGAGACACAGGTTGCAGTAGGCCGGCTTATTAAAGTGCTTCAGCCTCCACACATGCTGCCCATCATCCTTCACATTCTGGAGGAGAGAGAGAGAGAAAGAGAGAGAGAGAGAGAGAGAGAGAGAGAGAGAGAGAGAGAGAGAGAGAGAGAGAGAGAGAGAGAGAGAGAGAGAGAGAGAGAGAGAGAGAGAGCAGGAGAGAATGAGTTTAATACCATGACTGATTAACCGGTTAAAACCGCCGTTAATTCACATATTAGAAACCAATTAGTTACTGGATTAATTGATTAATTGAGTCTTCTGAATTAAATAATGAGTGAATCATAACATTTTCTCTTTGTTGAGTTCATACATGTATTTGTTTGCGATGGTGAACAAGCTGCCCTATAGAAATAACATTTATAATATATAATTCCCCAATCACGGGCCAGAATGGAATAAAATAAATACGGTGATGATTGATTGACATGCTCACATTTTTGTTTGTTGACGTCATAAATATAATAACTGAACCCTAACTGGGGAGTCAGATGGCTCTCCACCCAATACAGTAAAGGTATCAATGAATTAATTTAATCCAATCTGCCTATGCATAATAGCAAAAATAACAAATGACAATACACCTGTTGGTCCGAACGCCACATGCAGGAACTGAGCACACAGCGCCATCTAGCGGCCAAACGTGTTCCCTGCCTTCTACGTGTATTAGGGATTTCTCCATTATGACGAACTGTTCAGTGAACATGTATCCATGCTGACCTGGTAAGTTTAAGCAGAGGGTCACTAAACCGAGGAACCTCATTTCCAAACCCATCAAGTACAGCTTGAGAAGGGCAAATTTAATCTGAGCATGTCATGTAAATACCTCTTCATTCATTTCGGATCTCATCGAGCCTCTTGAACTATGTGTGACCATAGACTGGCCTCCCAGTTCACCGACATGACCATGTCACGCTACGAGAGTGCCTGAGACAAGTGGCTGTTCTGTGCTGTTCTCCAGGTGGTTAATAATAGAGGGGTAATAGCTGTTGGGCAATACTTGTTATTCATCTACTGAAATCGACTGCAGACCAACTCCAAACTAATGGTTGATGTGTGAATTCCTTCCTTAGCAGCTTGGCAAAGCCTCTGTTTTTCTAATGACCAATGAGCACAATGAGCCATGAACCATACAAGATGGTATGTATTTTTTCCGCAATCACAAAGTTGCTAGGTCAATTCTCAAACTTCCTTTCATTTGCCTACATTTGTATGTGTGAGTGTATTCCAGGAGGAATCACGGTTTCATGAACTGGGTCTGTGATTTCTGTTGACTTGTGATCAGCGTCCTGGATTCTGATGACTGGTGATCTTGGTCACCTGGTTTCTTACGATTCATGATCTGGGTCTGCTGACTCATGATCTGTGCTCCTAGGTTTGTGCTGACTCACCGTCTCGAGGCCCAGCAGGACCAGCAGGGGGATGGTGGTCATGCCCCCCTGGATCCACTCCTCGAGGGATACGGCCCCGTCGTGGTCGTAGTCGATCTCCTGCATCATCTCCTGGAGGATCTGGAGACACACATGGGGAGCTGTGTCATTCAAACTACATATCCCATAGTGCCCCTGGTAATGAAACATGTACTCTATGGTTTTCATTGTTTTGTTTTTGTTCATTTGATTATTGATTGGTTAATTGAGCTTTGAGTTCCTCTTCAATGTACAAATGTCAGTACTTCTATACACGTTACAAGAACTGTTACATCATCAACAATTTTAAACAATAATCATAAAATACAGTAATGCTCAACATAACAAAACAGCTTTATCTCCGATATAAAATTACAAACAACGTCATTGACATTTTAGCAGGAATGTCATCACATTCTCAGAATACATCACTGTCCTTGGATAGTGTTCAAAGTACAGTCTAATGGGACCATCATGTTCCAGTTCATAAAGAATTGGAAATCAAAAAAAGTGGCGGGACTCAGTGTGTGGGCCATAGTGCGTGGGACGGAGATAACCGCTGGACGCTGTGATGTGTGACCTATGAATAGTGTGGGCGGGAGGGAATCCCCCCTGATCTGTACAGTGGATTATTGACTCTCACCGGTTTGAGTTCGGTCACATCCCACTCCAGGGTCTCAGCCACGTGCATCATCTGGGAGATGATATGCTCCAACTCCTGCACACAGACCCAAGTACTGTTATACCACTGCAGGTTCCAGTTCTACTCTTACCACATCTCCTGCACCGCTACTGCTGCTTCAGGACTTGTTTTGAAACACATTTAGCTAAGTGACTTCTTAGCTTTTTTTTATTTTCTGGTAAATGGTAGGGTTAGGCTTATGGTAATTTGTGTATCTATTTATAATTCTGCTGTATAAATTGGTTGAATTGTTGTTTTTGCTATGGTTGTTATTGTTATCTGTAACTACAATGCATTGTAATGCAAGTAACAACCTCTGGATCACAAATTTCAATATCGAGCTAATGGGACATTGCAAATAAATGTATGACTCGACCAAGACATTGCATAACATAAAGAAACATCCCTAATCATGGTTCTATAAGGACACTTTAACTAGCCCACACCTGAGGACACTGTGCATTACGTTCTACATGCTGTTACATTAGAATTGGACTAACAAATAAACCTTTGTTCAGAACCCTACTGCAACCCAGAAGGACAGATCGTTTGGAAACAAAATTATTCAACAAGGATAAAAAGAAGCTTTGAAAATAAAATTGTGTCTTTTAACATAAAGGAATCTCGAATCTGACAATGAATGATATGCACTTTCAAGAAATATATTTCCGACGGTATAACCCAATCCAATATACAAAGACACGCAAGGTCTATCTTTTATTTGAGTAAATGTGTCTCATCGACCCATTAGATCCACAAAGGGCAATAATAAACACAGCTCTGTGACATTGATGGTTTAATTACATTGTTTCTTTAAGGAGGAAACAAATGGCAGAACAATTAACATGTCGTCTCCAGAGAAAGGGTAGACTACTGTAGTCAGCAAGTGCACTGCATGGAGCGCAACCTCAATAGAAGATGTCTCTTTGAAGATAACAAAAGGGCTGTACACATACACAAAAAAAACACTGAATAAACAACTCTGCACTTTAAATAAACAAATTTGACAGAAGCGAAACACAAAGGTTTGTTTACCGAGCTGTCCAGAGAGCCGTTCCCGTCGGTGTCGTAGAGACGGAACATGACTTGGGGGACAAACAGAGCAGAGAGCATATCGTCAGAATCATCTGGGTGTTGAGATGGAGATAAGACAACCAGAGCAAAGAGCACACAGTCAGAATCAGCTGGGTGCTGTGATGGAGACAAGAGAGCCCTTTGCTTTTCACACCCGTTAAAACCATGCAAGCTTTACACCCCCAACAGGCAGACACACTGCACCCGAGAAGCTGCTGTTGGGTTGTGTTTTAAATGAGCGTCTGACAAAGAAAGCCCTTATCAATTTCTCCCACTTGCAATCGATCGCAGAGGTATAAAACATGCTCACGCTCATCGCCAGAGTAATAAAAAACAGTGCTTTATTCCTTGCACGCACATCTCCATGGCAATGCATAACTTCCCTATCAACTGGCTATGGCGTCATAGCGAAATATTGAAACAGTCATAAACAACAATATCCATTTCTAAACTACTCCATTACTATGCTAGTGCTATGGTGCGCGCTCCTTTAGACCCCCGGTACTGTGGTCGTGATTGGCTGGTAAAACTACTTTATTGGGGCTTTAGTGGTGTTTATGTGTGTGTGTTTATTTTGTGTGTCTTTTAGTTTATTTGATGTTTTATTGTGTCTGTGTGTGGGTGTATTGTGTGTCTGTGAGGCATGTGCATGGCTGTTTTGAGTTTGTGTGTATGTCTATATATATGTGTGGTTGAGTGTGTGTGTGTGTGTGTGTGTGTGTGTGTGTGTGTGTGTGTGTGTGTGTGTGTGTGTGTGAATGTGGTTCTGTGTGTGTATATTTGTGAATGTGCGTGTGTGCACTTGTGTACGTGTGTGTCTGCGTGCATGTATGTGTGTATCTGCGTGGAAGCAGGCCTGCGTGCGTGCATGCCTGAGTGTGAGTGTGTAGGTGTCGATGAGGGGGCTCACAGCCGCTGATGTCATCGAGTGCTGACGTCAAAGATCTATTAGATCAATCCACTAACGAGGAGCAAGTTGACAGCTTCCTCTTGCTGTGTGCGTGTGTGTGCCTATGTGTGTGTGTATAGAGTGTGAGGAGTGTGTGGAGTGTGGTGCTTCGTCCCACTCCCACACCCACAGGCTGAGCTAGGTGTTGAAACGGAACAGTACGAAAAGCGGTGGTAAGCTGCAGATTTCCGAGGTGTTTGTGGTGAACTAAATGGCTACAGGAGGATGGTACAATTTGTCTTGGACTAAACAGGGTTTCGGCAGTTGGTTGGTTTAGCCTAGCTATAAGTTGCGTGCTAAATATATATTTGGTGGTCTTTTTTTTTAATGTAAAAACGACTCTCTCCTGAATGTAGGCCAAATTGTGGCCAGAAGCTAAACGCATCAACAACACAAACATTATGCCAGTCTGAAAATGGTGTGATTCCTCCAACAACCAGCAGAGGGCTGCATTTGCTTGATGTAGACCCGAGGAGAAGGAGGGTGACTACATAGAGGGGGAGGAAGGTGGCGGTGGCGGCGGCTGGGGGCACATGGCTTTATAGACACATCTGCAGTGGTGGTAGTTAAAAAAAACTACAGCCAACGTCATGATGTGCAGCTATGCACATCACGCCTTCTGAATTATTTACACATTTCCCTATCCTTAATGAATGCGCATCTCCCTCCATAATGTGGCTCCGTAATGCAATGGCAGTAATGTAACTTTAATCTTATTGTAGCATTAAGTTGCGTGCGGCCTGCCTGCTGAATTCATGATGTGATGAATGGAATACGGAGATGTGTGCTGTCGATATGCTAATGAGGACCTCGCTAAGCTGAGAACACGAGGCGCTAAACGGTTGCTAGGAGAGCAAATGGTCGGCTGCTGTCAGAGGAGAGAAATAATAAAAAGATAAATAGAGAGGGAGAGAGGGAGAGGAAGACTCGCAGAGAGAAAAAAACACACAGTTGTACTATTAAATAATAAAAGGGAGGCTAGGGGGCTCCCATCAAAAAGGAGAATAATAATATGATGCTTTAATAAATAACTGGCAAAAGAGAAACACAAACAAGGTCTAATAACATAACACTATCCAATTGATATCTACAATTGACTACATGCAAGCACGCAAAAACACACACACACACACACACACACACACACACACACACACACACACACACACACATACACACACACACACACACACACACACACACACACACACACACACACACACACACACACACACACACACACACACACACACACACATATTTATTAAAGAATACCTTTTCTATGGACTATATGTTTTTCTCTAGATGTTTTAATTCAACAAAGTGCCCGTGTGTTCTGCAACTACATGTATGATAGGAGAATGAAAAGACTGTAGAGGGTGTTTAACACAACAGAACGACACAAGCAGAGGAGGAGGTGGAGGAGGAGGACGCCGATAAGGAGGTGGAGGAGGAAAATGAGGGGGCAGAGGAGGAGGAGGAAGAGGTAGTGGAGGAGGAGAATGAGGGGCAAGTGGAAGAGGAGGAGGTGGTGGAGGAGGCAGAGAAGCGGGAAGAGATTGAAGAGGGGGAGGAGGAGGAGGAGGAGGAGGAGGAGGTGAAGGAGGAGGAGGAGGTGAAGGCGGAGAGGGGGGAAGCAGAAAAGGAGGCCGGGGGGGAGGAGGAGAAGGAGCGGGTGGAGTAGAGGGCAGACGAGGAGGAGGAGGTGGAGTAGGAGGAGGAGAAGGAGGTGGAGCAGGAGGTGGAGTAGGAGGAGGAGGAGGAGGCGGGGTTCGTATACCACTCACACTCCAGTTTGTCCTCAGGCCGCCCGCCCTCCATCAGGGACAGGTAGCACACGATGTCCTTCAGCTGCACCGAGTTCAGGGGCAGGGACGCCGCCGCCACCACCGCCGCCGGGGGGGGGGTCTTCAGGGGGGTCGACGTGCCTTTTATCAGCTTCAGCCCTGCAGAGAGATCCCCGGAGGAAAGGTCAGCGGCTCCATCACCACCAGCACCGCCGCATCTAATATTCATGGCCCTGCAGGCCTGCTCTGCTCTGCTCTCCCAGACCCTGGATAGGAGGGGGTCCGCTGGCTGTGGGGGGCTGTTGGGGGCTATGTGTGTATAGAGAGGGTTACAGTTGCAGTTGGTCTCAGCTCTAATGCCATTTATTTATTTTTTTTCCTTGGGTGGTTTGGATTTGTACGATCAGCATACGATTGTAGAAGGACCTAACACTATAGGCCTGCTCAAAATGAACTCATTATTCACTGTAATGCATCTATAGGGTATCCCGGGATATCCCCCCCGATGCCAGCACCAAACATTTTACATTTAGGGGAATTTTGCTTACGCTTCTATCCAGAGCGACTAACAACCATTCATTCACACATTCACACACCGACGGCGGAGTCAACCACCCAAGGAGACAGCCAGCTCGTCAGGAGCAGTCAGGGTTAGGTTAGGGTTAGGGTTAGGGTAAGGTTAGGGTAAGGTTAGGGTTAGGGTTAGGGTTTCAAAGAAAATGTCCCTCAGACAGGAACCTACACTGTCCTGCTCTATCTATATACAGTGGACAGTGCTTGTTCTCCTGGTGAGTCATAAACCAAAACATTGGCAGGAGCCTACACACTAGCTCCTGCTGATTGACATCAGATCAATGATGAACCAATCAACACTCGCTCACAACTCCAGAGCATTCTGGGCCACTCTGGACATTAACTGGGTCAAACAACGGCTGGAGTCATGTGGCCTTGTACTATAGCACCTCTGAAGAAACAATCAATGTACATATTATTTGGAAGGGTAGTTTGGCATTAAAAACAGGCATTTTGATTAATTCAATGAAAGAAAGATTTTGAAATTGCCTGTTGTAAATCTCGGTCAACTAAGTGACTTATCACAGCCAAACAAGTTAATCACTTTGTGGCTTCATGCACTGACCCTAAAATTAACCCACAAACTGGTGTCCATTTTTTTTTTTTGCATATATATTGTGGCATTAGTTATCTTCGGGGTTGAAAAAAAAAATCATAATGCAAGTACTTGGAATGATGTGCATATTCAACTGGTAAAGCAACATTATTATACGATGAAGGCAAAAATTGCCTTCATTGTCCCCTTTCAGTCTCCTCTGAAATCATTAGAATAGCAACGAAGAACGAAGGGTGGGTTTTTAGTTGATGACTCGATTAAAACAACAGCTGAGAGAAAACCTCTTAGCCCCCTTTGAAAAAGAAGACATCTAGTAACCCACTAGTGCCAGTTGGGCTGCCAGAAGCTAATGTAGATATAACAGTTGTGGAAAATTGTCTGGAAACGCTTTCCAAACAGAAAAGTGGAGCAGCAGTGGAGACAAGCGTGTCTTATCTATATTCATGGATCCATGACCTCAACAAGAAACAACTGGGAGCCTTGTTAGGGTGCAGGGCTGTGAATACACTCACCAGACACCTTGGGCTTGTCACAGGATGAGGGACTGGGTCTGGGACCCTTGTTGCTAAAGGACAAGAAGAGATGCTGACAGAACTCTTCAGGCAGCTCGCTCTCCAGGAAGGTCTGCATGAACACCTTAAACCCCTCAAAGTCAATCTCCTGGAAAATACACCAGACAGAAAACAGCAAGTTTTATTTTAGTCATCAAACAATCCTGCCCTTATAATGGGAAGCCTTCTTTTAAGTAACCTTTCCATTTTATTGCTTCTCGAATTTAATTTTTTAATAAATAATACATGAGTGTCAGGACGGTTAACATTTTACTTTGCCGTTAAAAAAAAAAAATACCTGAACTATAGACACGCAGCGCAACCCTACTGGTAGTGAAGGTAGGAACAACAGTTACCTGGCTAAGGATTTCCTGTTTCTGTGTCAGGCAGCAGAGAACAGAGAAAGATACCAGTGATAGGTTGAACATTTGGATTTGCTTGTAATAAATGAAAGATGCTGGAGAACCGTGTTGATGACAGGTGTACACACCTCCTCTGGGTTGTACTTGGCCAACACCCCATCCCCGTGGAACTCCTGGAGGACATCTTTGAGCTTCTTGGTGGAGTCTGCGGATCACATTACCAGAGGGTGTTATAATTTCAGTATTATAAATCGCTGTGAGTCAACAGCGATTCATCTCAGTGGCACAGGTGAAACTAATAGAAGATAATTGCATCCAACAAAATGTCACGTAAAATTGGACAAAATGTTATATTTTTGTGTATTCTTTGATATTACCATCTAAACCAACCATATTAAAGAATTCAAGCTTTTTCGATAATGAACAAATTCCCAATTAATAGTTTAATAACAGTTAATAAATTGTCTTGCAATGATTGACGAATGGTGTTCATGTTGACTAATAGTGTTCATGTTTAATATGGAAATGGTGTTCATCTATAGGTGAGTTAGGGTTAGGGTCTAAAAGAGTTAATATCCTTTTTCCTGTAGGACAATTACATAAGCAAACTTAAACCTTTCTAACATTGTGATTTGCAACAATTGCAGGAATTGTGGTTAATGTTTGTGAATGTTTATTGTAGATTGCCTATGTCGAAGGGTCTGAGTCATGGTATCTACACATTTTTTAAATACAAATTGAATGACTTTTAAGACCTTTTTAAGACCTCTAAAAGGAAAATTTAATACCAATACCGTTGCAAATAAATCGAGACAATACACTATATAACTGTTCACTCTGAATAAAATTCAATATTATTTTATTCAGTTTGAATTATGAATAGTAACGTTCTTAACAACTGCCATCTTACCAATAACAAATCTTATGGTATAACAATTATGACAGAAAACAACAAAATAACTTAAATATAGTGCAAAATATAGTGCAAACACTATGCATATGGATTGAATGTTGTTGTTTTTTTTTACCAAGGTCTGATTAATCGCTAGGCCTTTACAGGAAACATTCAGCTTCTATATAATAGACGTCTATACCTTTAACTTCTATATAACCTAGACGTCTATACCTTTAAAGGAGCATTTCACCGGTGGAGGCATGAATATGTATTGAAACTGGGTCCTATATGTAGTCGAATAATAAAATAAAATTCTAATTTGGTGCCGTCTTGACCGAGAAAAGGCAGAAAGTGACTTTTTGGCGCTTGTGGATTGAAGACAACAACTCCCACCAAGCACCATGATGCACAGCTTCACTGGCCACTCCCGCTGATCTCCGCCTATCGGACACCTCGCTGTTCCATCTACCAAGCTGATACCGCAAGACTGCTTGAAAATCATTTCACACAACATTTCTAGTGAAGAGTATTAGTTGGTGAACTCAGTGAATTACCGTATTTTCCGCACTATAAGGCGCACTTCGTAAAGACTATAAGGCGCACTCCGTAAAGACAGAGTCATTTCGAAACCGCATCGAGCTGTAGAAACGCTGTATTCAAGGCGCTGGTTCTCCACAGAAAAAAGTGGAGCGCATCAAGCCTGCCCGCTGTATACAAACATTCAGTCACGAGGAGATTCAACCTTTTAAATTGAGCAGAAATACTTTTTAATGTACAGTTAGTAATTACATGTATTAAGGGGCTTTATTTAAAGCTACAAAAAGAATTCAAATAAAATAATAAATAAAAAATTCAGCGCAACTCTGACGTCCCGTAGCTGGTGGGAGGCTAATACCATCAAGCGTTTCAGACGTCCACACGAATCCTAACACAAAACCGCATAGGTCCGGATAGATTTGAAACCACCTCCGAGGGTGGTTTCAGAAATGTGCGGTTTCGGGCACCGGATTCGCCGGCTCCGTCTGGACGGTCGGCCGAACGGACAAGACTTATGCGGTTTCACCAAAAAATCGGCTTCGTGTGGACGGGGCCTTAGAAGGCGAACACGCGTTCACCAAGACGGGGAGACAGCGCCGGGCTACTTACGCCACTATCTGCCAATGGACCGTGGATGCCTGGGCTGATATATCAGTCTCAACTGTGGTCCAAGCTTTCACGAAGGCAGGAATAATCACTGAACTGCCAGGCAACAGCAGCGACACTGACTCGGATAATGACGAGAGGGAGCCGGGCATGTTGGATTCCGGACTCGCCCAACTGTTCAATTCGGACACTGAAGAAGAATGCTATCGATGTGACCAATCGGACATTGTATTTCGTAAAATAGAACATAAAACCGAACAAATATACACCCGCTCATTAATTCTGCCCCCGATTAAATTTAATGCCGCCCACCCAATAATTCCAGACTTTTTAAGACATTTAAGACCTTGATTATCAAAAATTAAATTTAATGACTTTTAAGACTTTTCAAGATCCGCGGCAACCCTGGTCTGAGTTTAGTTTTTCCGATTTTCTTACAATGCGAGTTCGGTTTGAGACGCGAGGCTGATCTGAAAGATAAATGTCTTATCGGGGGCACTATACCTGTGTAGAATCATAACAGTGTTGTTCCAGACCGCGGGGGAGCACCGCTCACCTCCGCTCTACTTTACACATTCAATTCTGTTTAGATTGCTTCGATTAGATTCTCCACGGAGCCCTCGAGCCTGGTTCGACTCAAAAGACTTAAGGTATTTTATTTATTTATTTATTATTTATACAGCGCACTGTGTGCACGGCCGTCAATTCTCCCATGACACACTCGAGCGAAGGAGTAGGCCTACATGTAACCTGAGAAGATTTCTGAAATGAGAACGCGTACACTTGTCATTGGGTCTTCTTCATATAAACAACCTATCTGATGCTAAGGTTTCTGAAATATTTTGCACATTCTTACCATGGCAAATGTCCTGTAATAAAAGATTTTGTGTTTCAAGCTTTGGTAAACCACCCAAAAACAAGTCTTAGACTTCTCGAATAAGGAATGTTTTATATTGTATTGACAGCCTATACGGAGACGAAGGGGACGTCTGGTCCCCTTAATATTTGTTGCCGGGTAGGAATAATGCAGAGGTGCGTATTATTATCAACCGCTGACAGTCATTAGCATTTATTCTGCACAAAACGATTAGGGAGCGGAGTGCTTATTGTCCGTCGCAATCGTCACACACACAGCCTCCCCCCCCCTCTCCCCCAAGGCCAGTAACGAACTGCCATGTTTGTTAAGTAGTCACGAACCTGGGAAAGAAAAAATAACAAAAAACAGGCATAAAGAGCCACAACAATAGATGGGATAGAAAATGTGGGCAAAACACATGGACACATGCAAATGAGTTATGCTAAGTATGTGAACAAGTTTGTATGACAACATGGACGCACAAAAACAAGTATACCATCACAATGTCAGAACAATGGGAGGCGTTGGATCATTTCTTAAGTTTGACAATTTACATTTATTTCTCCTCTGGTTTTGTTAACAGCATGCACTCAAATGTATGATGTACAATGGTGTCTGTCTGGTTGGTCATAGCATACCGAGGTAAAGTAAAGGTTGATCATCCTTTAAACACACTATTTTAGAAGGTCAAGCCTGTTATATATGTGGCTAATGCATATGGCAAATAATTTCTGCTTAAAACCATCATATAACCTTTCCCATCGTACTTATGAGCTAAAATTGTACTCTTAAAGTAGTGCCGAGAGAGATAATACTCACTTTGAGAAAACCCACTCACATGAAAATACAGGAGAGCATGAACCACTCTGAGACAAAACATGAGGGGGAAGGCTAGAGGGAAAGATAGGTACAGGAGAATACCGACCATTATCTACGACATGTGACAATGATAGAGAGAGAGAGAGAGAGAGAGAGAGAGAGAGAGAGAGAGAGAGAGAGAGAGAGAGAGAGAGAGAGAAGTATAATGTAAAACACGTATGTACAAAGTCGTCTATCATACACATACTTCACTTTCTTCACTTTCTCTAAGGAGGTGCTGAAGTCACATTTCATGTCCGCTTTAAATTTTTTAGTTTTTTAAAAACACATTAAATACATAATATTAACTATAAAACAACAGGAATTATATGATAAAAAAAAGCTCTGCAAATCAAATGGCTGTTAATAATGAAAATGAGTCCAAAACGAAAGGCCTAGAAGAGTGTTAATATAGCATTATGAGCACAGTATAAGTGGGACATACAGAGTGGGGGGAACAGCAGAGGAGAAGCAATTAAAGGAAATAAATGTCAGTGGCAAGTAAAACGCTTTGCGGGTAGAAGAGCTCCCCTGCGTAAAGCGTTAATTATTTAGCTTCTGACTTGGCACCGTGAACAGCTCATAATGGAGCCACACTTCCACGAGCCGAGCAGTGAGGTAGGATTGACTCTGAAACACGTTGTGCCTGGTAGGCCACTGACATAGGCTTTATATGGACGGATTGTTATCTTTATGGGATGAACATGCATTATGAAAGGTTATTACTAGATCTAATACAGATGGAATGGAAGGCACTTTCTGAAGGTGAGGTTGATGGGTTCCGACCCATGATTTGTGGTTTGGTGTCCGAGACTTGAGTTTTATTGCTGTGTTTGGGTTGTGAAAATGGGCCCAGGATTTTGTTCAAGTGAAGACGACGCGCAGGTGTCTTCAAACCAGGATAAATCATTTTCCAAATGATGTAATGCTTAAATAATTTTGTTGGTAACATAAACTTTACTTTAAGACTAAATATTTTGAGAAAGAACATTGCTGTGTGTGTGTGTGTGTGTGTGTGTGTGTGTGTGTGTGTGTGTGTGTGTGTGTGTGTGTGTGTGTGTGTGTGTGCGTGTGTGTGTGTGTGTGTGTGTGTGTTTGTTTGCGTGTTGTTCTGGGTTTTAAGTTAAACATTTGGAGCCCAAACAGTTCTTAGTACATTTCACATTGGCGCTGCCTAATGGTTGAATTCAGACTCTTCATTAAACCTAGTGAAGAGAAAAATGTTGCACTTGAATATGAGTTTCACCACTGAACCAAGCACAGTATGATGGACTGGGCAATACACAGTGCTGTACTGATGCAAACTTCACGAAAAATACTACTTATGTATTCAATGGAGTTTGGAGGGGAACTCACTGACAGTGTGAAAGAACATCTAGGTGTCACGACACCTGTCTGCCCACACACACATACACACAGTTTAACACACACACACACACACACACACACACACACACACACACACACACACACACACACACACACACACACACACACACACACACACACACACACACACACACTCACGTACACAGTACTTACACTGGGCGTAGTCCTGGAGCAGGGAGAACTCTGTGGGGGTCAGTGTGACCCACTTGTCGTGGTCTGTCATGATGTCACTGGCCCTCTCCTCTCTGATCACCAGCAGGCATGGCACCCTTCAGAAACACACTGGCCCGCCCCCCCCCGCTGGGGAGAAAACAACCGACAGCATCTGTACATGGAATCCTCCCCACCAGCCCCTCCTGAGACACACTCACACACACACACACACACACACACACACACACACACACACACACACACACACACACACCTACCTACTGTCTTAGAGTACCATATTAAGCTCTATATATATTTCATTTATTATTATTATTATTACACACACACACACACTCACACACACGCACCACTCACCTCTGAAATCCCCCTCAACTCCTGTGCTTTCTTAATGGTTGGGGGACTATGATCTTTCTCGTACTCTTCTCAAAAGGTCTCTACAGACCCAAAAACATGTCGGGTTGGAGTGACATGACCTGAGAAACCATTGTTGGGCGATTTGTTCCATTAGCAGTGTTTTCAGTGTCATACACATGTTTTGAACTCAACATCTATACTCTTCTATGCAAGGGCAGCCAGGTGTAGAGGCTGGATCATTCACTAAGTGAACTTCAGTCGCTTTGGATAAATGAATAAACTAGCACACTATTATATCCAATAATAAATAGTTGAACAGTGATTTGAACACCAAAAGTTAAATACACGGCTGAAATTATATTTGATATTACCCATCATAGGATTGTTGAGAAGATGAACATCTTTAAATGGTCAACTAGAAAGACCACCAGGTACACAAAACACACTGGTGTGCCCCCACCCCCAGCCCCACCCTCATGAAGAGATCCTGCCAACTCATTTGCATGCTTTTGCATATGGGATCGTCATAAGATTTACTAGCGAAATCACAAAGTCGCTCCTCTGTGCATAACAACCACTCAACTTCGGAACACTGTCTGGTGCCGAGTCAAAGCCATTCTATGGAGGGGAGTCGACTTTCAACAAAAACATGTTTGGTTTAGAGGGTTGTTTAAGATGGCCAGGATTAGCGGTTCAATCGGCCCTCTGGCTTTATAAGGAATGATGGAATGACGCACACACGGCCAGAGCTAGGGGTTCCAATACTCGCACAAAGTGTGCTGTTTACAGTACTTATGGCCGACTTTCTACATTGTCGTGGGTCACAGCAACACATTTTGAGTCATCGCAATAGGGCTTCCACATCGCTACTTCACATCGTGAATGACCACCGCCTGAATGATGATAATGAATCATGATAATGTTTTTTGGTCATTGTTTCGCAATTAATCTTTAAATAATTGAGTTGGAAACTGTCACAGGGTTTCTACTGCGAGAAGTAGCTAAATCAAAGTTTTCATTAGCATAGGTCACGTTACATTAAGGTGGATTTTGGATTTTACAGAAATACAACTCTGCTGAGACCTCTCAATATGGCAGAGTATCGCTTACTAAACATGATGCCTCCTATCTTGCCTTCTAGCCCTATATTGTAGTACAAATAGCCACTTCCAAACAGAGTATGTCAGGTAAATGTTGCTATGTGAGGGGTCTCCTCTTCTGCTACACATATTCAATACTGCTGACTGACCACCTTAAATATCGTAAGAAACGGTACACGGTGTAGGTCGAGAGTGCAGGGGACCTCCTAAACTGCCTGACAGCAGGGCCAATCGGGTGACAGGGAAAGGGAGAGGGGGAGGTGTGGGGAGAAAGACATGGAGGCAGGAAGGAACCGCATGGAGAGATGCTGTTGTCATGGCAACAGAGGAACGTACAGGACAAGCGGGGGCATATTTCACTGTCCGACAGGGTATCGATACGGAGCAGAATGATTACTGAAAATAGATATATTAAATTCTTTATTTAAATGGTCGGTTTTTGAAGTTGTGTTTTTGGCTTTCGTTTTAATAAAAGAATCATGCATTATAATCTAAACATTTTAAGTGATTTTGTTTTGGGAACTCCCTCTCCGCTTGTCAGCCAAACTCAACACTGCATATACCCCAGATGATATCAATGGAAGTAAACATCTATTTTGACAATATTTTCATCAACTGTGTGGGTGTATTTATGAACAGACCAAGAAAGAAGAAGTCATTGGTCGTGGGCCAATATGGTTTATCAACACACATAGCCCTACAAGCATGAGCCACCTCACCAGGAACATGGATGAACTATTAAGCACCGTCCTCTAGTATATACTGACGCTCTGTGCACGTGACAATATTAAACTCATAAACTTTCAAATCTGCAGCCCGAACTGTGCCCCTGAGAGCTGTCCTAACCTTTTCAACGCATACATGTTCCTCCACATTAACATGTATGGGATACACTAGTCTGCCTAGACAGATGGCTACTGTGCCGCCTGTAGCCCCATGCACTGTAAACATTGTTTTCTTCTTCTCTTAGCAGCGATGCCTAGGAGCAATCATTCATCTCGTGTGTTTAATCTCAGAAATTAAAATAGATATATCTATATATAAATAAACCGTATGGTACCATATATTGTAAATATTTGTCTGTATGTATGTGATCTGGTGGAAGCTTTAATCCGTTACAAACAGTCTGGGTGCATACATTGCTAGCATCATTGTTTCATAACAACCGCAAATCAGAAACTCAAACAGGTCCACACGTCTGCTATCTACGGCGCAAAAATTGCAGTCCCAACATCTGTCCCCTAAACATCTGTCCACAAAACATCAGTCCCTGGGAACCACGTGGAATGGTTCCTGTTTGATCTGAACCTTTTCCGCCTGTGACCACAGTGAAAGAACCTCAGCAGAGAGAGGTCCACTGAGGCTCTACTGCAGCAGACAGAGCACGGAGAGAGAGAGAGAGAGAGAGAGAGAGAGAGAGAGAGAGAGAGAGAGAGAGAGAGAGAGAGAGAGAGAGAGAGAGAGAGAGAGAGAGAGAGAGAGAGAGAGAGAGCAGCGCCTTCACAGCCAACAGCATCAACATGGCACTCACCTGCTGCACCAGCGCCGGCTGAAGCGAGTGGAGATGGAGATGGAGATGGAAGAGGAGAAGTAGGAAGAGGAGAGGGAGGAAGGTTGGATCTTTACTCCTTCTCAAGCGACGGTCACCACATCAACAATGTTCTTCTCGTTCATCTCGACGCCGCGGGGCTGGAGCGGAGACCCCTACGATCGTCTTTTGTGTTTGTGTGAGAGAGGGAGAGAGAGAGAGAGAGAGAGAGAGAGAGAGAGAGAGAGAGAGAGAGAGAGAGAGAGAGAGAGAGAGAGAGAGAGAGAGAGAGAGAGAGACTGGTGTGTTCTGTGTATGGATGTGAGTGTGTGTGCAGCAAGTGAAAGAGAGTGAGAGAGTGGGAGGTGGGGGGGGGGGGGGGGGGGGGGGGGATTCAGAGGGAGAGAGAGTGAATGAGAGAGAGTCTATGAGAATGTGAGGCTGCTGTTTGTTGAGGGTTTTGTGTTTTCTTCCAGTGACCGCCTGTCACCCTGACAGCACCGAGGGAGGCAGAGAGGTGAGGGGCGAGAGACATGCAGCGGCAAAAGAGAGAGAGGGCTATCAAGAGATACTGAATGAGAATGACAGAGGGGTTGGAATGTGAAAGAGCGAGGAGAAGAAAGGAGAGAGAGAGAGAAAGAGAGAGAGGGATAAGAGAGCTCTAGAAGGGGAAGATTGTTAGAGAGAGAGGAAAGGAGAGAGAGATGGATGCGGAGAACTGAGATTGTGAGCAAGAGAACGAGAGCGAGGGGAATGGAGAGCGAGGGAGAGATGGGGAGGTGTGCATGTGAGATAAAAATGAAGGAGGGAGAGGGAGTGTGTATGAGGGCAAGCACCGAACCGTCCATTTATTTCCGATGCTCTCTCTCTCTCCCTCTCTCACCCTCTCTCTCCCTCTCTCTCCCTCTCTCACCCTCTCTCTTTCTGCTTATGTTACGTCCCTCCCCTCCTTCTCCTCTTCTTTAAACCCTGGGGGTTCCGGAGCAGCCCCCCCCATTCTCACTCCTGTTACGGTAGCGTGTCACATCGGTAGCGCCGATATTCAACAAGATGGACGGTCCATGGAGACCAAACTATAGGAACACTCTCTCCTTTGGGATGATAGATGGACAAAGAGGGAGAGACGTAGAAAATATAAACATATTCAAGAGGAGAGTTTAGGAAAAAGAGAGAGGGTATGAGAAGGAACACCAGACGCTGAGAAGAGGAGAAGAGGAGGAGAAGGTGTTGCTATGCAAGCAAGTCCAATCAAGGTCGGATCTGAGTCTGTGCTTTAGACTCTGGAGCAGTGGTCTCTAACATGTAGAGCAAGCTGGATTTCAATGACTCTGATTATATTTCATCTGTACAATATATATTTATGATTCACCATGAAACTGCTTACTGTTTTATAGGAAACAATGTGTCAAGGAACGCTTATAATTGCTCTATAGATTGCTCTATTTAAATCTGGTATTTATTTATTGGTCCCCAACGCTTCTCGGTTGTTGTCTGCCTCACTGATTTGACGGCCAATGGGCAGAGAGAGGCAGGATAATCAGGCGATATGTCATTCTGTCTTTCTGATGCTCTCCTATATGTTTGTTTGTGCTTCTCTTTATTTTTTTGTTGGAGGTTTCCTCCTGCCAGAGCTGCTGGTAGCTTCAGCTCAAAATGCACACACTAATTTCTCAACACACCCACACATGCTTCACTACTGAGTTCCAATGTTCATTCATGGATGTTTTTAGTTGTGCAATGGTTATTTCAAGGATGTGGATGTTAAGAAATACATAAATAACCTTCAAATAATTATTTCCGAGGAAATTCCCCTGTTTTTTTTCGCATTCCAGAGTCGGTTTGTGACGATAGGGACAGGATTAAACATTTTATTACCATGTATGATAACTGCTGACATTTTTTCAAGACTGACATTCTAAATCTCATAATTTATTTTTATTTTTATTGGTGAAGGAAAATAACGGCAAATATGCTCATCAAGGACAGCTTGCTTGGAGAAAAGTCCCTAGGTCCAAAAAACACACATCGATCATAAAAATGGATTACATAAATAAAATAGCTGATACCGGATTCCATCTAGACGGGAAACTGTTTGCAAACGCAACGATATACAGGGCTGAGGAATGCTTTAAATAGCAGCATTAAGTGCCTGTGTCAGAACCACCCTGTCGGCGCGACGCCTTACCCATCAGGGCCTACATAAACACACACAGCCTCTTCGGCAACACCAGGCTCAAAGGGTTCTGTTCAAGCCTGCTTTCACACTAATGTCGCTGCTCGCTGCAGCGCCAACCTCCCTGCATCTCCTTCTTCTTCTTTTGCAGCCGACCACTCGACCTCTGGCGTGTTTCCTAGAGAGGTTTATTAATCGACAACCGAGGATCCGAGACCATGTCGGATTTGCATCGGGATTGAGAAGGACACCGCTGCTACAAGTGCTCATCAAGTCCCTTCCCCTGAATACATGAATGATTAAGAGGTGCATGGGTTTAGTTATGAAACTGGCATTTCTGAACGGCATGGGCTACTAAGCATGACCGACGACTAGCTACCTGTCGGAACAATATATATTCAGATAGATTTCTTTAAGAGCAGATACAGAATTGAAAATATCAAGAATGTAAATAATGAAGCAATTATCCTCCCACAACAAACAGAGAGCCCAGTAGAGAGCCCCACGCTGTGTGTGAGACTGTGAGTAATGCGCCCGGGGCTCACAACAACAACAGGCTCCATTGCCAACGCTGGCTCTTCGTTTCACCGCGGCCTCTCCGGGAACGGGTCATCCGCCGTGCACATGGTCCAACCGGGGCCGTAGTGATGAGTCACCACTGCGTCCGTGTAGTAGTGGGGTTTCTCAGAACGCAATGTGCGCCGCAGACGATTTGGGAGTTGCACCTTGGCGGACGCCAGCCAACGGATGAAAACACCGTCTTTTGCCATGGGCAACCGTATGACCAGGGAGCCGTTGTTCGTTTGCGTATTGATCACGGGTGGCGGCCGCGCGTCATAATGCGGTCTGGTGGCGTGGGGTATGCAGGCGGCTTCGACGCCTTGCGTAACCGCACTCGTGGTATTGCATATGGTACAGAGGTGGTATTCAGGAGCCCTTCCTCATGTGGGTCACAGATGGCTAAGTCCTTGGTGAACCTTTCTGGGTGTCTGTGAGTGAGGGTCAATGTTTTGCAGTGGATCTTTTTTTGGATTGGCAGTGAGAATATAAACAAACTAATGAATGTCCTCCACCCTCTTTGGGTTGCATATTAGGGAACAAAACAGAAAGGTCTCCCTTTCGAGACAGCCAGAACTAGCCAGTCAAACCAACGCAGTCAGAGCTTCCACGCATGCTGAAGAAAGGAAGGATTTCCTCAGTTTTGTTTCCCTGAAAATATTCCTCCAAATCCCCCCTGTCATCCCATCCCATCAGTGTGTGGGTAAGTGTGCATGTGTCTCCCCCATTATGCACAGTGTCTTCACAGCTCTCTAGTGGTCGCATAGGCGCTCTATCCAACCTCTGGCTGGCTAGGCTATTTATAGCAGGCCCAGAGTGGAATCCAGGGTTGGACACAGTGTATCTTAATGGGGGATGTTACATAAGGGGGGTTTGGCCACAGAGCTCCTAGGATCCCTGGTGCCCAGAGACCTCACTGCTTGCAGTCCTGGCTGTAATAAATTGATCCCGTGACACTGTTGCTTTAATGCTGTACACTTTCCAAGAGATGTGCAGTATGTGCTGCGATGTGAGAAGATTTCATTGATCTTCGGTTGCAGTTCCTCTTAAAATTAAGCCTTGGAGGATTAATCTGCTAGGGCCAATTTCTATAGGTTATTATTGATTAAAGGTTTGTCTTCACCTATTGAACGGGCCATCTGTCCTGTTTTTTTTGTCGGATATGAATTTGTGTATAGTCTCAGAATTTATATATCTATTAATTAAATTTGCTGATCAGATCAAATCACACACACAAATCTATCGCTACGTCATTGATACTTTGATCAAAACAAGTGCGACAGGATTCATATACGATTATTTATAAGGGGAAGTAATCGTTTAAAAAAGTGTATCAGTGGAAGATGTCTTCAATAAATCGGACAGTATGTCTGATTTCTCTTCAGCGACGTGCGTTGTGCTACCACGTGGGCTTGTGGGGGTCTGTCCATCTGTGTGTGTGTGTGTGTGTGTGTGTGTGTGTGTGTGTGTGTGTGTGTGTGTGTATTTGTGTACCAGACACGTGCCCACGTATCCATGTGTACAGTGAAAGTGGGGCATCCCTGCGTCCTGGGTGCAGGAGGGGGATGAGTACGATGCATCCCCCTCACTTCTATTGGAAGGCCATTCCATCCTCTCCACTTTTGTTCGTCAAATCCTCACAAAAATCAGCTTTTCTAATAAAAAATAGTAAACGTTCGCCTGTTGTATGCAATTTAAAATGGTTGCTATGATTGCATCCCTCTGTATCAAATTATCACTCTGTAAATCCCAGTGCTACAATTGACGTTACGTAGACTAAACAGCTTTCGCAGCGTGCAGAAAGCGCTGGCAGCGGTGCTCCCGAGACCCGACTGCCTGAGAGCTCAGCGCGGTGACCGCGGTCATTCAAGCAGTTTCTCACAGATTGCTGTGTGCCCAACTGTTCGTGCTGCATACTGACTTGACGCCTTCAATGAAAAGGTAGAATTGAATCACTGTTTTAGATCAGCATCATTCACTGCCTGTAATGAAGGCAACATTTTCAGGCATATTAAGCGATTAAAGCGATTAAGCGATTAATTATTAATCATTAATAGATGCAAGGTTCATGGCTCTCTATTCAAGAGCTAGTTACCTCCTAGCATAAGATCCCATTCATTCTTCCGACTGGAACTAAGCCTACTTTAGTTTTAAAACTGTTCTCTTTTTTCGTGCAATATAGCCAATGATGCCGAAAACTAAAAGAAAAAGACAGGGGACTATAGACGGCTTTTTCAAGAGAAAACAAGTAAGTTGACTTCTCTCCCTCTGCAGACACTGACGTGCTTGCAAGTTGCAAGCTATAGGCTATCTGTTTCGAGTGCTACCGCGGTTGGGATGCACAGGTTTGACTAGGGCTACAGGTACCCTTTACGCAGAGTAGAGATCCTCGTGCGATTCGTCATTTTCAAACCTTGAGAAAACGCACTTCAATCTACAAGGTGTATCACTCAAAATATAGACAAAGTATGTGTCACAGCAATCAACTTAGGCCTACTGGTTTACTGTTGATGTAAATTAACTTTTTACATGACATTACATGAGTTACATGAGTTTACTCATGAGTTTGAGTTTCAAAGCCAAATAAAGACATTGCAAGTCTTATTTTTAATGTTTTGTCGATTATGTCAATACTAAAACATCATAATTCAGATCTTTGTAGAACATAATATCTGAAAATGTGCCCAAACAAATTCTTGCACTGGCTTAACGGCTATAGCCTACTACATGATATGCACACTGTATGGCTTACTGGGTTATATAAAGGTTTTTGTACAGTATATCCACTGTAGAATGCAATATTGACACATCTGTCAGAGCAGTATCCTGTTACTTAGAATTATATCAGACACGTTTTATTTTCAGTTACTGTATAATCAGTAAGACCACACCATAAACACAGAAGCCCAACATTATACATAGATCATAGATAGGTCTCAGCATGAAATGGAGAACATTTGAAGTTGAACTTGACCACTGGTTTGACAGCCTGCACTCTGTGTGTCACTACATAATAACATCACTACATACAAGTAACAAATGCTCTAGCCAAATGTCATTAGAGCTACAGTTATTGAACATTCATGCAACAGCCTCAAGTGGCTTTACAAATGTGTTTTGTCTCTGCTCATTATGACAAACTAATTGTTCTGCAATCATTTTCCCGTCCAACAGATCCAGCTTGTGCTTTTGAACATAACACACGGTTACACTGTTGAGAAATGTTTGTGTCATTGTACTTTGCATCCATGTTTTCAGCCTTCAGAGGCTGCTGAAGATCCTTTCAACTTTATCACACAGTGTGTGTGTGTGTGTGTGCGTGTATCAAACAAACACACAATGAGTCATACACACACACACACACACACACACACACACACACACACACACACACACACACACACACACACACACACACACACACACACACACACACACACACACACACACACAGTGTATCTGCTCGCATTTCTTCCATTTTGTAGGCCTAGATGTATGTAAAAGTTCATATAATTGATCATCGCTATTTGGAATGATTATTTCTTCGCCTATTCCAGAACACCCCCACTTTTGGAAAGCTTGATACGCCTGAGGTCATTACCATAACACGAGTCACCGGAACATTCTGCTGCACCAGAGGAACAAATCACAGTTTGTTCAATCGCCCATCTGCCTCCTCGCCAGCACGGGCTAAACGCTGAACGAAATATCCTCCTAAGGATCGCTTAAGTTAGTGTATTCGTTTCCGGGATGTTTCATATTAAACTGGTAATGACAAAAGGGAGGAATTTTACAGTCCCTGGTGACCGCTTAACCTGGATATACTTGGAGCATTGCTGAGCTCTTAAAGCCGATTTATAGTTTGGCTACGTTGTGTCTACGTGTAGTCCACAGAGGACGCCAGCATTGCTAACACACACCCCTCCAAAAACGTAACGCGTGAAGGGAATACAACATTGAGGAGATTTGAATTTGTACAATGTATGTTCATCATCTCTATGACATATTATCGCCAAGTTATTAATATCAGCCTATGTCCCAGGATCTGTTGCGTGGAGGTCTTCAGTGGGTTCCCTCCCCCACCCCCGCCAACAACGTTTTTTTTTGTTTGTTTTTTCAGTAATAAAAAAAAAAATCGGTAAAAATGAATGATATAATTATAATTAAGAAAATAAAAATGTGTAAAATAGCCCACAGTTCTGCTCTGTGCGGAAGAGAATTGGCACTCCGATAATTGGCGCACTTCCTTACAAGACCGGTAACCATAGCAACGCCGGTAAACAAAAGCATGCAACCACGAACTTGCTCGCCTTCTCTGTCTGACGCGTCTTTAGGGTCATGCCATTAGACGTGGGGCCGCTCATATATCCCCCTACATTTCCGAAAATGGACTTGCCCTGCAAGCTGTTTATTGGATAAACGCATTTCCCAATCCCAGGAGTCTTTGCTCCATTCTACGTCAATTCAAGAACAAACAAATTAAAGTAAACTGTGGTTCGTATTATTTATTTATGGCTATGAAAGTTCTGTAACGCCTGAATAATGAAGAATTAAATGAAGTAAAAAAAAATAATATAAAAAAAAACCATGAATGAGGCATAGAGAGTAAGCAACTGGTATAAGTATTGGTTGGATGTTCTCGAGACACATATTGTTTATTTAGGGGATTTTCACGGCGTCTTGACGGGGAATAAATTATGCTCAGGGCCGGCTTGCAGATGCTTCGCGGCCGCTCACAACTGTGGGCCGGTCCAACTGACTTCCAAGGCCGCTACACAATTGCGGGCCGGTCCACCAGACCTCCCTGGCCGGCCGGCCGACCGGGAAGTCTCCAGATCGTCCCGACGGCCACTCCGCCTCTGGGTCTGGCTCTACACCCTCTCCGGACAGCTTGTCACCTAAGAAAGTGATCTCTGTGCCCACGAACTGGCATTTGCTTTCGTTCAGTTTCAGACCGCTCCGAATCCTTTTCAGGAGATTCAGCAGCCTTTCATTATGTTGTGCTAGTGTTGAGCCCCATACTATTAAATCATCGATGTACACATGGGTGCCCTCTAGCCCCTCTATGATCGATTCCATCACCCTAGGAAAAATCTCGGGGGCCGATTTTATTCCAAATGGCAATCGAAGAAAACTGTATCTGCCTAAAGGTGTGTTGAATGTGCAATACTTGCTACTCATGGAGTCCAGTTTCAGTTGCCAGAAACCATGAGATGCATCTAGTTTGCTAAAATATCTCGCCCCTGCCATTTCACTGGTGATCTCTTCCCTTTTTGGTATCTGGTAATGCTCTCTTTTAATGTTCTCATTGATATCTTTGGGGTCTAGGCACACTCTTAACTCACCATTGGGTTTTTTCACACATGTGATGGAGTTCACTCAGTCTGTGGGGTCCTCGATGGGCCGAATCACTCCCAGATCCATCATTCTGTCCAGCTCCTTTTTCAGACTGTCTCTGAGCGGTGCTGGTACCCTCCGCGGTGCATGTATGACTGGCGGGGCATCACTTTTTAGTTGGATCTTATATGTGAAAGGGAGCGTTCCATGGCCCTTGAACAGTTCTGGAAACCTGTGCACTATATAATTTACGGATTCCTTTTCTGTGTCGGTGTCTGACACCTTTTCACTGTTGAGCTGGTAGACCCTCTAGACCAGCTCCAGGTCCTCACATGCTCTGTCTCCGAGCAACGATTCGTGGTCATCAGCAACCACTACAAACATGAGGCTTTGTGTCTTGCCTTTCACACGCATTTTAAGCCGGCACACCCCCTTGGTTTCAATTGGCTGTCCATTATATGTTTTCAGTGGGACAGTGTGTTTCTGTATTTTTGGCTATCTCTTTAAGTGCTTTAATGTCCTTTAAACTGATCAAGTTGGCTTTTGCCCCTGTGTCTAGTCTGAACAACACCACTGTCCCATTAACTAACAGAGGTGCCACCCATTTATCTGTTTGCACTGCATTGACTGGCCACACAGTCTCATCTGCATTGACTGGCTGTCCAGTCTCCTCTATTTCACTGCCCCCCTCAGTAACCATGAACACAAACTCTGGATCACTCTGCGAATCACTGTCATTTGTTTCATTCACTACATGGACTTTTCGTTCCTTCTCCCTTGAAAGACACATTCTAGCACAGTGATTTTGTCCATGACACCTGGAGCAGGTTTTTTCCGAATGCTGGGCACTGTCTGGCCTTGTGCTGGCCTCCACATCGTTTGCAGGTAAATTCCTTGTCTCTGCATTCTTTGTCACTGCTCCTCTCTGTTCCTTCTTTGCGCCTAAAGTCTCTATCTCGGTCCTTCCCGCACCACTTTCTTTGAAAGAAATTGCGTCTACGTCACCATGCATTTGAGCGGGCTGCTGAGCTAGTCCTTTGTCAGCAACATCAAACGTTTCGGCCCTTACTAACTCCCTCGCCTGGCATATTTTCACTGCCTTCTCTAGGTTCAGGTCAGCCTCAGCTTTTTTTTTAGCAAGACAATGTTCATCAAACTGCTTGAGTACTGCATCCAGCTTGTTCTTGTCTTCTTCAGGGTCAAAAGTGAACGTGTTATACACCTCTATTGCTTCGGTCCCTGCAACAGTTAGCAACAGTGCTATTTTTCTCTTGTTAGACGTCTCCGACACACCGATAGCTGCGAGGTACAGCTCAAACTGCTGTTTAAAAGTCTTCCAGTTTGCGTTGATGTTCCCGGTAATTTTTAGAGTCCCTGGTGGCTTTATAGAATCAATTCCTGGTACCATGTAAAGTTATGTAATTATAAATAAACAACTTTGGATATTTCTAAGTAGGTGTCTTTATTTTACCAGCCTTCATGGTTCTCCCGTTACACTTGTTGTTCTCAAGTCTAACGCCATCTGATCTAGTAATCAACACTGCGACTTAGTGCTCATAACATATAACATATATACAGAACATACATATAATTACACAACTACTATGGCCACCACCTTCACAGCACCTAGCGATCCTGTTTCTGATCTCCTTCGTTTGCCTTTTTCAAGGCGATCATTTTGAGAGAAGACAGATTTAATTTCAAGAGGAAGACCTACACCGAAGCCTGATGGGCTGACCCAGGCCGGTAAAGGTTTTGTGCGGCACTTTGAGTGCAACTACAGCAGCTATGACTGGCTAACGGCTAGCACCGTTCAGAACAACGTATTCTACTCGCCTTGTTTGCTGTTCAACATCAGTGAGGGGACATGGAACAGCGGCGGATTTAGCAGTCTTAACAGCTCCACCAAGGCAGCTGTAGGCCTAAAACATCACGCCATGGGTGATGGGTGAGATTTACTTTGCACTGTGTAGGACCGATAATGTTGTTGTGGTACTTTAGTTCATAACAGATTTTTTTTTATGGTTTGAAAAACAAGTATATTGCTGGAATTTGGGCAGTAGGCTTAATGGTAATGCTTTGTGTGGATGCCGCTTAATAAGCATATTAAATTAACCCGTTCACTACTACTCCTGTGGGCCTAATATTCTGGCTGGAATAGCTGCTGTAAAATATGTGGCATAAAGGCCTACTTGTATGTTTCATTTTTGTTAATGAACTGGCATGTCGCTATAGGCTACTTTATTGAATCCGTTGAAGTTGCGAAAGCATCCGGTGAAAATAACAATAACTGTGAACACTTGTTTTTGTGTCATGTGTGTGATTGGCAATCTGGTTGCGGAGTGACATAAGAAAAGATCTGATGGTGATGCTGCATTACTCTAGTTCTGCGGTAATGCAAAGTGGTGTGCGTGTACGCTGTTGTTGTTGCTGAAGATCTGTCTTGTTGTGGATGATATGCAGTAGCGCATTTTGTGGCTGTGTTGGCTGTATTGGCACCTAATATGAGATTTGTGTGCATGTCTGAGTGTTCGGGGGTTGGCCGGTGGTGGAGTTCATTACTGAAGGCCCTGACTTAAACCCCACAGTACGCTACTGATGCTGCTACAGTAATTCAGTCTAGAGGTTATGAAGGCATGAATTAGTTTTTCTGCAGTAGAGGGGGAGGGAGTGGGTCGAAGGCGAGCAATGTTACGAAGGTGGAAGAAAGATATTTTGGTGATGTTCTTGATGTGTGATTTGAAGGAGAGAGTGGGATCCAGGATGACTCCGAGGTTTCGGACCTAGGGCGAGGGAGTGATCATCTGTGTCCATCCGTGAGTGTGTGTCCATCAATGCAGAGTAAGAAGTCTTGGGAGGAGGGGAGGCGGGATTTGGGGCCAATGAAGATGATTTCCGATTTATTGAAGTTGAGCTTGAGGAAATTGTTGTTAATCCAGGTTTTTTATTTCAGGGTTGTCGGAGTCCAGGCCGGGCTTTCTGAGGATTGGTTTGATGGCAGCAAGCTGAATGAAGGGGGTACAATATCAGAGGTGAGGGAGGAGTTTAGAATTTCAGTGATGAGTGGAGTAAGATTAGGTAGACAGGCTTTGACAAGGGTAGAGGGGATGGGATCCAAGGGGCAGGTGGAAGGTTCAATGCCAGATAGCATTTTGGAGAGGTCAGATTTTGTTATGGGTGAGAAGGAGGAAAAACATTGGTCTGCAAGAAGGGGGTGTGAGGGTTCCAGGTCGGGGGAGCTGGGAGGGAGGTGGTTAGCTGGCTGAGTATGTTTAACATTTTTGAGTGAAAAAAATGATAAGAAATTATTGCATTTTCCGGGGTGAGAAGTGTGGGGTATTGTCCATTGGTTTTAGGAGTTTGTTTATGGTGGAAAACTGAGTGCGGGGGTTTGAGGAGCCAGAGTGAATGATCTTGGAGAAGAAGGTGGAGTGGACTTCATGGAGTGCATTCTTGTACAGCTGAATGTGCACTTTGTATGCCTGGTTGTGTATAGTGAGTCCAGTTTCTTTGAGAAGGCGATCCAGTTGCATGCGTTGTTTCTTCAGTTAGTGGGAATTTGACAATTTTTTACCGTTTTTATTTTGACCGTTTTTATCGGGGCCAGCTGGTTGAGGCTGGTGGGCAAAGTGTGGTTATAGAGGTTGACAAGACCGTCTGAGTTGGGTTTTCAGGGATGGTGGAGTCAGCAAGAATGTTGGATATACATGTGGAGAGGGAGATTGGGCAGATGGATTTGATATGGGTTGGGTGGTGGGAGTGTTGATCTCTATAATGATAGCGAGGTGGTCAGAGATGTGTGAGAGTTGTTCTATATGGATGCTGATGGATCAGACCAGAGGCTTTTATTTTAAAGTTTGTGCAGAGGAAGTGGTTACCGGGCGTCCATATATAGTTTCTTGTGCTATGTCAGGTGCACCTTGGACCGGCTGGATTTATTGAATTATCTTGAACTGTAAGCAGACCTAACTACATTGAATTCTGTTCTTGTTTGTGCTTATTGATTTAAAAGTATATTACTTATAGTACAATAAATAATATTTTACGATAAGAACAGTGTGTGTTTAAGATCTCAAGACATCCGGCCCATCTGAAGATCCTCTCCCATGATGTGTTAGTGACAGTAGTTATTAGGTTTCAGCCCTGTATTTGCTTGTTTCCCTAATTTTTTCCCTTAAGGCATGCAAAACCAATGCTTTCCATAATATATGTCCTGCGTTCCAGTGTGAAACCAGGATGTGATGCAGATCCATGCAAAGTTCAACCTAGATTCAAATAATGTAAATATTTTGTCAAATGAGTAGCTATTTCCACATGGTGAAAAGGAAGGCAAGGGAAGGCAAGGCAAGGCAACTTTATTTATATAGCACTTTTCATACACAAGGCAGACTCAAAGTGCTTCACATATAAACATTGTCATACAATAAAATAAAATAATAGATAAGTAAAAAAAAACATGCAAAGAAATGGGTAAAATAGAAATTTAAAAAGGCATTTTAGTATTAAAATAGAAAATAAAGGCAAAGTTAAAAAAGCTTTTTAGAAAGTGCAATGTATTTAAGATTTAGCAGAAAGCTAAAGCAAACATAAAAGTCTTCAGTCTTGTTTTAAGGGTGCTCAGAGTTGGGGCAAGTCTGAAATCCTCTGGGAGTTTATTCCAGCTATTTGTTGCATAGTAACTATATCCCGCTTTCCCATGTTTCCTATGTAGTGGAAGCATATCAGTTAAATATTTTGGGCCTAAACCATGTAGGGATTTATAGGTTAGCAATATGATCTTAAAATCAATTCTCTGACCTACAGGAAGCCAATGTAACGATTTCAGAATTGATGTAATATGTTCAAATTTTTTGTCTTTGTTAGAACTCTGGGAGACCTGTAAGGAGACCATTGCAGTAATCAAGCTTACTAGTGATAAAGGCATGTACAAGTTTTTGTAAGTCTTCGGTGGACATGAGCCCTCTAAGTCTTGCTACATTTTTAAGGTGATAATATGCCGATTTTGTAACTGATTTGATGTAATTGTCGAATTGTAAATCTGAATCCATGATAACCCCTAGATTTCTGGCTTCGATTGAGGTTTTCAGAGACAGAGAGTAAAGGTGTTGGGTTATTTTAAGCCTTTCCGTTTTAGAACCAAATACAATTATCTCTGTTTTGTCCTCATTTATCTCATCTCATCTCATCTTCGTCCGCTTATCCGGGGTCGGGTCGCGGGGGGAGCAGCTCAAGCAGGGGGCCCCAGACTTCCCTTTCCCGGGCCACATTGACCAGCTCTGACGGGGGGATCCCGAGGCGTTCCCAGGCCAGTGTTGAGATATAATCTCTCCACCTAGTCCTGGGTCTTCCCCGAGGTCTCCTCCCCACTGGACGTGCCTGAAACAACTCCCAAGGGAGGCGCCCAGTGGGCATCCTTACCAGATGCCCGAAACCACCTCAGCTGACTCCTTTCTAAGTAAAGGAGCAGCGGCTCTAATCCGAGTTCCTCACGGATGGCTGAGCTTCTCACCCTATCCCTAAGGGAGACCCTTCTGAGAAAACTCATCTCGGCCGCTTGTACCTGTGATCTCATCCTTTCGGTCATCACCCAACCCTCATGATCATAGGTGAGGATAGGAACGAAGATCGACCGGTAGATCAAAAGCTATTCCTTGCGGCTCAGCTCTCTTTTCGTAACAACGGTGCGGTAAAGCGAACGCAATACCTCCCCCGCTGCTCCGATTCTCCGGCCAATCTCACGCTCCATAGTATCCTCACTCGCAAACAAGACCCCGAGGTACTTGAACTCCTTCACTTGGGATAAGGACTCATTTCCTACCCGGAGTAAGCAATCCACCGGTTTCCTGCTAAGAGTCATGGCCTCAGATTTAGCGGTGCTGATCCTCATCCCAGCCGCTTCACACTCGTCCACCAGCCGATCCAGTGAGTGCTGAAGGTCACAGGCCGATGATCCAATGAGGACCACATCATCCGCAAAAAGCAGTGACGAGATCCTCAGACCACCGAACTGCAACCCCTCCCCACCACGACTACGCCTCGATATCCTGTCCATGTATATCACAAACAGGATTGGTGACAAGGCGCAGCCCTGGCGGAGACCAGCACCCACTGAGAACGAAACTGACTGGCTGCCGAGGACGCGAACACAGCTCTCGCTTTGGGAGTACAGAGATTGGATGGCCCTGAGGAGAGACCCCCTTACCCCATGCTCCCGCAGCACCTCCCACAGTTTCTCCCGGGGGACCCGGTCATACGCCTTTTCCAGATCCACAAAACACATGTAGACCGGATGGGCATACTCACAGGCCCCCTCCAGGATCCTCGCGAGAGTGAAGAGCTGGTCCGTAGTTCCACGTCCGGGGCGAAAACCGCATTGTTCCTCTTCAATCTGAGGTTCGACGATCGGCCGAACCCTCCTTTCCAGCACCTTGGAGTAGACTTTACCAGGGAGGCTGAGAAGTGTGATAATTGTGATAAGAAGTGTAATTGGCACACACTCTGGTCCCCCTTTTTGAACAGGGGAACCACCACCCCGGTTTGCCACTCCTTTGGCACTGTACCCGACTCCCACGCGATGTTGAATAGGCGTGTCAACCATGACAGCCCCTCAACACCCAGAGCCTTTAGCATTTCTGGCTGGATCTCATCAATCCCTGGGGCTTTGCCACTGCAGAGATGTTTGACTACCTCAGTGACCTCCACCAGGGAAATTGACGACGAAACACCATCAACCTCGAGCTCTGCCTCCAACATAGAGGGCGTGTTATTCGGATTCAGGAGTTCCTCAAAGTTTTCCGTCTGACGACCTCCTCAGTTGAGGTCAACAGAATCCCATCCTTACTGTACACAGCTTGGATGGTTCCCTGTTTCCCCCTCCTGAGGTGCCGGATAGTCTTCCATAAACACTTTGGTGCCGACCGAAAGTCCTTCTCCATGGCCTCTCCGAACTTCTCCCACACCCGCTGCTTAGCCTCCGACACGGCAGCAGCTGCAGCCCTTCGAGCCTGTCGGTACCCTGCAACCGAGTCAGGAGTCCTCCAGGATATCATATCCCGGAAGGCCTGCTTCTTCAATCGGACGGCTTCCCTGACCACCGGTGTCCACCACGGTGTCCGGGGGTTACCGCCCCTTGAGGAGCCTAAGACCCTGAGGCCACAGCTAGCCACCGCAGCTTCAGCAATGGAGGCTTCGAACACCGCCCACTCCGGCTCAATGCCCCCAACCTCCACAGGAATGCCAGAAAAACTCCGCCGGAGGTGTGAGTTGAAGATACCTAGGATGGGGGCCTCCTCCAGACGTTCCCAATTCACCCCCACTACTCGTTTGGGCTTACCAGGTCTATCCGGAAATTTCCCCCATTCCCTGATCCAACTCACCACCAGATGGTGGTCGGTTGACAGTGCCGCCCCTCTCTTAACCTGAGTGTCCAAAACATGCGGCCTCAGATCAGATCAGATGACACGATCACGAAATCGATCATCGATCTTCGGCCTAGGGTACTCTGGTACCAAGTACACTTATGAGCACCCTAACCGTGCGGCCACACCAAACGCGTTACTCGCGTTGGATAACGCGAGTAACGCGCCTAACCTGACGCTTGATCATTGTGTGGTGGTTACTCGGTTCAACGCTTCCAACGCGTCAACGCGCCAACGCAGCTAGATGAGTCCATGTCCATGCAAGTGAACGGAGCGTTCCCTCTTCGTCATAACTATCAAACCAAACATCCTTCACATTCACCGAGCGAACATTTTTAAAGTAAAATGCACATTTCTCGCTAAAAATGTTTCCATAAACGCATTTAATGGCGTAACTATGTTGCTATTTCCACCCAGAATAAAGATAGTTGTCGGCCGTGGCTGCGCTGGAGTCCGAGGTAGGAAACCCAAACGCCGCCGTGTTTGGGTGATAGAGCTTAGATCGGGTTTGATTAAATAATCTCTGATATAAATAACAATAATCGGGTTGAATAACTTCACATGGTGTGTCTGGTGTGTTTCCAGCATTCGTAGTGTTGATCAGCAGAGAAATAGTCCGCCAAGACGTTGAGGTTGCTTAGCATCCAGAGACTCTGTCCATGCAAGTGAACGGAGCGTTCCCTCTTCGTCATAACTATCAAACCAAACATCCTTCACATTCACAGAGCGAACATTATGAAAGTAAAATGCACATTTCTTGCTAAAAATGTTTCCATGAACGCATTTAATAGCGTAACTATGTTACTATTTCCACCCAGAATAAAGAAAGATGTCGGCCGTATGCTTCTGTCCAAGCTCACTACTCTCTGCCAGTGACGTCGGGTCAAGCTCCACGCTGATTGGCTATCGCGGCTAAGCGCCACGCGTTGGAGCGTTGAAAGTTCACATTTCTGAACTCCGGGCGTTGGTGCGTTGGGCGCGTTACTGCGTTTACGTGCGTAATTACGTGCGTCTGACGCGCCTAACGCCCCTAACGCGACGCTTAAACGCATGTAACGCGTCTACGCGCCTATACCAATGGGTCCCTATGCAAAAATGCCGAGTTTGGACGCCCCTAACGCGAGTAACGCGGTTGGTGTGGCCGTACCGTAATGTTCGAACATGGTGTTCGTTATCGATAATCCATGACTAGCACAGAAGTCCAATAACAAACGACCGCTCCATCGTTGCCCACATGGGCGTTGTAGTCTCCCAGCAGAACTACAGAGTCCCCTACTGGAGCCCCATAAAGGACTCCATTCAGGGTCTCCAAGAAGGCTGAGTACTCTGAACTGCTGTTTGGTGCATACGCACAAACAACAGTCAGAGTTTTCCCCCCTACAACCCTTAGGCGCAGGGAGGCGACCCTCTCGTCTACCGGGGTAAACTCCAACACCGCGGCGCTCAGCCGGGGATTTATGAGTATCCCGGCACCCGCCCGGCGCCTCACGCCCTCGGCAACTCCGGAGAAGAATAGAGTCCAACCCCTATCCAGGAGTACGGTACCAGAGCTGAGACTGTGCGTTGAGGTAAGCCCCACCAGATCTAACTGATAGCGCTCCACCTCCCTCACAAGCTCCGGTTCCTTTCCCCACAGCGAGGTGACGTTCCACGTCCCCAGAGCCAGCTTCTGCCGACCGGGTCTGGTCCGTCGAGACCCCTGACCTTCGCTGCCACCCATGTGGCTGCGCACCCGATCCCAACGGGTCTTCCCACAGGTGGTGGGCCCATGGGATGAAGAGAGGGGGGGTGCCATGTAGTTTGTTCGGGCTGTGCCCGACCGGGCTCCGTGGCAAACCTGGCCACCAGGGGCTCGCCATCGAGCCCTCCGTCTGGGCCTGGCTCCAGACGGGAGCCCCGGGCTTCCTCCGGGCCGGGTCACATCTCCTCTTCTGATGTTATTCATTGAGGTTTTTGAACCATTCTTAGTCTGGCCCCTCACCTGAGACCACTCTGCCATGAGAGACCCTACCAGGAGCACAAGGCTCCAGACAACACAGCCCTCAGGTTCACAGGGACACGCAAACCTCTCCACCACGATAAGGTCACGGTTCCAGGAGAGGTCCTCATTTAGTTGAAGGAAATTTCGGCACATCCATTCTTTCACTTGCTCAATGCACTGGCACAGCAGATCTATGGGCCGATAGTCATTTGGTGATAGCGATACATAGATTTGTGTGTCATCAGCATAGCAATGATGGTCAATATTGTTATTTTGCATGATTTGCCCTAGTGGGAGCATGTAAATGTTGAATAAAGAGGGTCCTAAGATCGAACCTTGTGGGACTCCACATGTCACGTTGGTTGATTCTGATACAAAGTCGCCAATGGAAACAAAGAAGTTCCTATTTTGTAGGTAGGACCTGAACCAATTTAAGACAGTGCCTGAAAGCCCCACCCAGTTTTCTAACCTATCCAGAAGTAATGTATGGTCTACAACAGCGGTCCCCAACCACCGGGCCGCGGACATTCCTAACCGGGCCGTAGGTTAGTAGGCTACGACATGACTAGAAAAAAAATTAAATACAATTAAATTCATGCAAAATGCATGCACACCTAATAAACTAAATTTACTTCGCAATACTGTCACTCTTTTACATGCCATAAGTCTATATGCAGTTGTTAGATTGCATATAACATGTTTGCATTTTTGGCAAGGTCTTAACTTATTTTCTTAGGCATAACTGTCTGTCTGTCCCGTCCTCAACACGTATTGGCTTCAGCGGCTGCGCACGCAGCCTAAGCTCACTTTACTTGTTCAGTTCAACAGTAGTGTCACACTATGAGCTCAGCTCAACCTGACACTCCAGAGGGGAGAATGACGACTGTCTTCAAACTGGCAGATAAAGTTGCTGCATTTAAAGCCAAGCTTGATTTGTGGGGACGACGAGTGGACAGGGGAGGATTCGATGTGTTCCAAACATTAGTGGGGATTTTGGGAGAGACTGAGGCAGGGCCCATTCTCTTGCAGCTGGTGCGCGATCACCTTGATGAGCTTTCAAATGAATTTGAACGTTACTTCCCATCCTCCAAAGATCCATGGGGAACGAATGAGTGGATCCGCAACCCATTTGTCAATGTCCCGAATCACTTGTCAGTGCAGGAGGAAGATCAAATGATCGAAATAGCTAATGATGGTGGTCTTAAAAGTGTGTTTGAGCAAACCTCTCTGGCGGGTTTTTGGATCAAAACCAAAGCGGAATATCCCGAGATATCCGTAAAAGCGCTGAAAACCTTGCTTCCATTTCCCACCACGTACCTATGCGAGGCCGGGTTTTCGGCAATGACTGCAACTAAAACAAAATTGCACAATCGATTGGACATTTCAAACACGCTAAGGGTGTCACTGTCTTCCATCACCCCCAGATGGAACCTTCTTGTTGCAGGGAAACAAGCACAGGGCTCCCACTGATTAAAATGAATTGTAGCCTATTCTGTGGCCTCACAAACGTGTTTTAAGTTCCCTTACTGACATTTTGTGTTGAGCATGTTTACACTTGATAGATGTTACTTCAAGTATAGTTCAATATATTTACGTTCATAGTTGTTCATTTTTCACTTGTTCAAGTTCACATACTTTTTTAAGAGTTTTTTACCTTCACTGTTCATAAATAACTGGAACTAATTATTTTAAATGAATGCATGCACAACACTATATGAAAATATCAACAAATTGGCAACCTCTGCGCAAAATAACCCGCCCCGCCGGTCCGTGACATTTTTTGGAGAATCAAACCGGTCCTTGGTGTTGAAAAGTTTGGGGACCCCTGGTCTACAGTGTCGAATGCAGCACTGAGGTCAAGTAGCATTAGTATTGAGGTTTTGCCAGAGTCTGTGTTAAGACAGATGTCGTTTACAACTTTAATAAGGGCGGTCTCAGTGCTGTGGAGGACAACTTTCTCAATGATTTTACTCAGGGGTAGATTTGATATTGGTCTGTAGTTGTTAATAATAGAGGCATCTAGGCTCCGCTTTTTAAAAAGGGTTTTAATAACTGCAGTTTTCAAAGCTTTTGGGAAATTGCCTGACTGGAGAGAGTTGTTAACTATCTGCAATATGTCTACTGCTAGGCAGTCGAAAACATTCTTAAGAGGTTGTTAGGTAAGGTATCAAGGTAACAGGTGGATGGCTTTAGTTGTGTCACAGTTTCCTGAAGATTTTGAGAGTCTATAACATTAAAGCATGCCATCTTTGCCACGTTACTTTCGCCTGAACAGGGTGGTAGTCCAACATTTTTGTTGGACATGAGCATTGCTCAGCTTAAGTATCCGTCCTTCTCCACCTTGTTACATAAAAAACGAATGAGGTCACTACCGCTTTTTATTTGAATATTTAAAAAGTGCTTAAATCTCTTCCTCGCCCATGCAAAGATACTTTTTTACATCTCTCTGTCAATATCTAATAGGATTGATGAAAATATCATCTATATTGTAAATATATTTTATCAAATTAATGTTAAGGGGATAAATTACTTTTTCAAAGGTGGCAATAACAATTGTTACTTATTTCTAGCATGAATTCAACTTAATTGTATTATTATTTATGGATATTTATTTCCATAAAACCTGAGCATTTCATTGTTTTCCAAATCCTTTTCTGGTGGGGGACTGCAATTTGGTAGATTTTAAATATTGCCTATGCATGTCCATTATATTTGGTGGTAGTCCAACATTTTTGTTAACATATTTAACAATTGTTATTGCCACCTTTGAAAAAGTAATTTATCCCCTTAACATTAATTTGATAAAATATATTTACAATATAGATGATATTTTCATCAATCCTATTAGATATTGACAGAGAGATGTAAAAAAGTATCTTTGCATGGGCGAGGAAGAGATTTAAGCACTTTTTAAATATTCAAATAAAAAGCGGTAGTGACCTCATTCGTTTTTTATGTAACAAGGTGGAGAAGGACGGATACTTAAGCTGAGCAATGCTCATCAACTATTTAACAACAATGACCACGGCAGACTGGAACCTTGGATTCTTACCATGTAAGTATAAACAATCCCATACTGAACATTATCACACGCGGAAGACATGTTAATTGAATTACAGGGTAATTTAGATACAAACTGTATATGCAAAATTATAAAATTATAAGTGGTATTTCCCATTGTACCTTGTATCAATCCATTGAAAAATGATCGGTATCATGGCTTTGTCAATAATCTAAATCTAATTTGCACTTTTCTAGATAACATTTTGCAGTAAAACCAAGTATGGACCCCAGGGTGCTTATTTGCCTCCTCTTCTCAGGTATGGGGGAGAGACACATCTTTTGTTTAAGAAGGCTACTTTATGTGCACTTTATAATAGGCCTATTTTATAATTGGAAAGTTATCGTTTCTATACCTGATGTTACACCATGACCAGTGAAAATTTTAGTGGTGAGAGGCGTGCTTTATATTTAGATAACAGCACGACTAGAGTCTCATAACAATTCTGAACATACATGAAACATTTACTCAACTCACATCAGCTTGCCAGTGTTTTGTGAGCTAAAATAACTATTAACTCACAGCAACCTAGCAGTTAGCAAAACAAGAAATAAAAACAATGAAAATCAGCCACAAAAGTTAGGTGACTACTCTGGTACTGCCATCCTTACATTTGCTGGTCCACTGACCACCGTGATTGTAGCTTAAAATGCGTGGAGAATATGTGGACACAGTTGCCAAGTATTATTTTCGGGAATATCAGCCCACCCAGCCCGGCTGACAAACAAATTGTGTAGATACGTTCCAGATTTATTCAGTTGGGAAAGATTAAGTAGTCTGTAAATGAGTCTGGTTGACGGGACTCGAAAGGAACCAAGGTCAATACTAAAACCATCTCTGTTTATCGGCCAAATCAGGTAACATCTGCATTCAATATGAATCTCTGGTTAACTGATCAATTTAAGGCGTTAGTCAGGCCTATGTATTTCTCTGTTTGTGTTTCCAGGAATTCACAAGAGAGTCTAGCTGCAGACATCCACCCACACGCTCCAGACATCCACCCACACGCACTTCCGTTGCAGACTGAAACATCCACCCACACGCCGGAAATCGGATAATAAAAAATAAAAATCGGAAAATAAAATAAAAATCGGGCGTTACGTAATGTGTTTACATAAATGAACGGGCGTTAAGTAATGTGTTTACATAAATGAACGAAATAAATTAAGTTATAAAATCGGATAAACGCTTCCGGTTTTGGACAGAAGACCTGACACTCGCTGTTGACTTTAAGCTGGAGCTTATGGCTCTTCTCTTTCTGTAAATACACACACCTTATTCAGAATACCCTCTGTGTTATACTGCAATCATCTCAATTTAATATTTGATAGGACACAAACTGATACTCGTATTGTAAAGCTGAAGGGCATCAGAGATTGAGGCTAATAATTATTTTAAATACTATGTATGAGTGGACAGGAATAGTTAGAACAATTCCCCTTTAGCTTCACCTTTTCTGACATATATATATTAGGTCTAGCTATGTTACATTCTGTTGTCTTAATATCATAAGGTTCGACTGCATTCCAACATAATTTATCATATGTTATTAGCACTTTTGCATTCCTAAATTCTTACTCTGAACCATCATTCATTTAATATCTGGCTCTAATTGTCTATAATATTGTCTTACCTTGTGCTGCTGGACCACCTTATTTGCCCATATTTAAATACGACAAACTCAAGTCTGTGTTTTAACTTAGCTCTGTGTGTTACCATAGTGAATAAGTAAAGTCATACAAAAAATCTATACATTGTAAACGTTATAACACTTTATTAAGAACACTCAACAGATAACTGAACTCAGAACCTCAACACACACAAACACACACACACACACACACACACACCAAATGTGAAGAGCAGGGGATACTTTTCTTCTTCATCAGTTGAAGAACGTATCCTTTCCAGGAGCTCCTGCTGTTCTTTTGCGTCCATATTCGGAAATGCGGGCTCGACCACCTTCCCCCTGAGCATGGATTAAAGTTCTCCGTCGCTACGACGGATTTCCGTCATTTGGAGTTCACAGAGGCCACTTCACATCTCCGATAACGTCGGGACAAATTTACAAACAGGCGTCATTTGGATAAACTAATCGCATATTAAGGATCTAAATAGGTACTTTCTCGCATAAAAAACTTAAGAAAGTGATGTATTAACAGCACTGAAGCGAGAATTAAAACAGTTTTAACAGCTTTACCGCTACCGCTGCCGCGAAATGCATTCTGGGAAACTTGCATACTGTATACTGCGGTGCAGTCGGTCTGCTGTATACTGCATACTGAATCCCACATTCAGTATGCAGTATACAGTACATACCGCGCAGTATGTAGTCGGCAGTACGATAGTATGCAGTTTCGAACATGGACATAATACACGCGTGTATTATGTCGTCATACGTCAACGCCGGTAAAATTGTCAAATTATATAGTGAGTATTTAAAAGGTCTACCGTTAAAATTGACTGAAAACACAAGCATTTTAATGTACATCCCGATTATATATTAAATATATATTAAATATATTATATACAAATGTATATATATACACACCATTTTCGCGCCACATCTTACGTCTCTTTGTTGTGTTAGTGTTGAGTGTCAGAGCGAAAGTTAAGCTAGTATGAACTCCCTTATAATGATTGACGGCTCTGATGTATCGGATATTGATAAAACACAAAAAAATAAATGGAGATGGGCATGGCTGACGGAAACGGGGAACGATGGCAAGCCTTTTTTGGAGAGTAAAATATGAGACAAGCTTTGCAAAAAAAAAATCTTAGTCTAATTGAAAAGACAACAAAAAAATTGCAATAGATGCAAAAGAACAGCTGTTTAAAATCCTCCTCCTGTAAAACAGTATTGGTCGAGCATTTAAACGTGATGGCTGCATTTGGTGCTGACGTCTTATACATTTGTATTTCTTAAGCAGGTGTCAAGTAACCTAACCTGGAACATGTTTCACACACTGCACGTGACTTGGCTGTAGCGCGAATAAAATTTCAGTCAGAAGATTTTTTTTCAATTTAATCCCTGCCCCTGAGCAAACCTGCATTCTGACGCAGCCAGGCAACTCCAGCCAAAATGTTGTCAAGTGGCCCCTGTTTAATGGAAAATGAAATGCCACCAAGTTGGAATCATTTTATATTCAATTATATTATTTTTGCAACCAGTTAGTTACTTAAACTAAGACTTGGAACTGTAAGGTTCTACACCCCGGACTGCAGACAAGCCCATCCAGATAATAACACATCAAATTAGACAACAACGGCACTGTGGTGGGAAACATAACTGGAGGGGGTAAGTCTGTCAGAGAGGAGGACCTGAAACTGTTGAACACTGAGTGAGTTGAACACCAGAATAATTTTGTCCTCTTTAAATACTTAAAATAATGAAAGACCATCACACCTAGGAGGATGGCACATTCTTTACAAAAGATTATTGTCATGACTGAATGGTGGAATATTCAGGGAAATTATCATTGATCTTTGTGTCTAAGATCAATGCAGGCAAAAGATAGAGGAAAATAAGTCAGTGACTTATAAAAGTAACCAGACAAACATTCATAAATATTGTCTACAGACATATACATATACATTCTTATATTCTTTCTACACACATACATATATCACCTTTAAATGTAATGGAATGTTTTATGTGGGATTCCAGGTGGCACTGAAGCTTCGTGTTTACGGTTGGTTTAAAAGTTGGGCATAGGGGGCAGTGGAAAAGTGTGCAGCAAGTTGTGCAGCATTTGACTTCTGGCTTTGAATCATCCCTAAAAATCGAGTGATGCATCTACAAAAGACAGAATTTTTTTTTTTCAATTGATTGTTGTAGGCCTAATTGTAGAAAAAATTAAGATCAAAGACGATAAATTCTCACAGCACAGAAAACTATTTAAAGGCCGGTAATTCAGTAATGGTTGTAGTCTAGACGAAAAAGGCTGAAATAGAAAAACTTAACATTTATTAGGGGTGTGCAGCAATTATTGTCCCTTCAGAGCATCAACTTTAACTATTATTGGCATATAAGTAATGATGAGATATATTTCTACCTCATACTGTACTTTACATCTGTTTCTCTCTGTCATTATATGTTTTATGAACTGTCTGAGCCCCAGCACCCTATTGACTGGGGGACATTGAACATTTAGAATCTGAGACAGGATAGTAGGCTATTACATAACAGTAATTCATTAACTTTTATCCGTTTTATTACATTTTTCATCTCTTTTACCCCTTTTAACTGAACTAAGTGCTATCTATGATCTCTTAGTTATAAACAGATTGTATGAACTAAACAGGCAGATCGAATATTGAACGATCGATTTTGTCCATTGAATGATATCACACTTCTCAGCCACCGCTGCGGAGATGAATAGCTGATAGGTGCAACTCTAGTTAAAGCGAAACGAGCTGCGCCAATTCAATTCGTGGTAATTATTTTATCACAACTTAACTCTGTTTTGGACTACAGATGACTGTCAAAAGTCCAAATCTTAAAATCGTTTATGCTCCCAACACATCTACAAATCTCTAAAATCGTTTAATAAGACCGACTATAGGCTACACAACGTTTACAAAAAACATTTGCCTATCTTGCAAAAATGACACCTAGCTAGCGTTTGCCACCGTCAGTGTGGAATAAAACAACAAATGCTTCATATTGGTGTAACGTTCTGTTATTTGTTTGATGAAAAAATCTAAACTTAATTAAACTAATAGATCGGTAAAGAAATGCAAGTCTCGTGCATGTATAATTGTATCGCTGTGTTTTGAATAGTCACCTACCATAACCTCCAAGTGCAGCTGAGCCGAACGTCACATATTCGTGCAGTGAGTCCCGTTGTTACACCGAATTCTGCGACCCACCGAAAAGTGTGACCCGAGGGGGCGCTGTTACGGTGGCCGAGAGGGGTCACAACACATGCAAACACCGCAACAACTGCGTATACAGAAAACACCTGCAAATTCAGAAAACACTTTCATCGATTACACAACACGTGCGCTGCAAAGGCCAAAACACATTCAAATTCAGAAAAACACCTGCAAATTCAGAAAAAAACATGCAAACTCAGAAAACACCTGCATCGACTTCATAACACGAGCAAATAGGGAAACGAACTGCAAGTTATGACAACGGAAATGTGTCCCGGGGGATCATAATCAGTGACGGACCCATATCCGGTTGGCGGTTCTTTTCAATTACGAAGGTGTTAAGTCGTTTGATTGTGCTACAAGAGGTACGTGTTTCTCTTTTATTATGATAATGAAGTGGTTTTGTGTGTTTTCAACAATGACTAAATATGTTTTCAACATATTTAGTCATTGTCCCCATAACGTATTAGATAGTATTAGACAGATAATTGTTAAACGTTCTCCAAACGTTGTTAGCTGGAAGCTAGCTGGCTAGCTCGCTCCCGGTCACTAAATAGCATTATTTGTGGTCGTTTCTACATTGTTGTCATGACGTGGTAATGCAAGAGAAGGCCTGATATCTGAACTATTTTTTATTTATTTTTTTATCTTTCAGATTGACATGTTCTGCCCGTTCTGTGCGGTGCAACTGGGGGATGCTCCCACGTTTTGCCCGTCATGTGGGCAGAATGTGGGGTTTCTTACACAGCTCCCATCAACTCCATCCACCTCGTCAAGCGAAGGCTGTGGGCCTACAGGTAACATCTCTCACTGTGCTTCCATTACTCTGTGCTGCAGAAATTTGTCCCATGGTTTTAGCTGTCAGCAAGGCCACAATTTATCAACCCCCATTAAATCATATTAGTTATATCAATTAATCAGCCTGCTGTCTGTGTTTGTGTGTGCCCGTCCGTGTGTGTGTTTGTGTGTGTCTTTGTGTGTCCATGACTTTAGTTGAGGCCTCTGAGGAAGACCTTATCCGGGACCTCTTCAGAAAGGGCCACTCCTACACCGTTATCTGCGATTTTTTGGAGACAAAACACGGGATAGTAATGAGCCTGAAAACTCTCAAAAGAAGGCTGAAACAGCTCAACCTTAGTCGGAGGGCAAGTTATGCTCCGATGGAGACTTTGAACTCTGCCATCAGGACTGAACTGAATGGCTCAGGACAGCTTTTGGGCTACAGGGCTATGTGGCAGACCCTGCAACAGATGCATTCGTTGACCGTCAGACGAGATAATGTTATGCAAGCACTCAGATTCCTCAATCCAGAAAGAGTATCTCTCCGTCATAGGCGCCGATTTTTCAGGCGATCCTATTGCGCTGCAGGACCCAATCAGGTGTGGCACGCGGATGGATACGACAAACTTAAGCCCTTTGGGATTGCCATCAGTGGCTGCATCGATGGGTATTCCAGGCGGCTTATGTGGCTCAGTAGTGGCAGCACCAACAACAACCCTGCAGTAATAGCACAATATTACCTGCAGTGTGTTTCGAACTGTGGCGTAGTTCCAGCACGACTTCGGACAGACTGTGGGACAGAAAACGGAGACATGGCTGCCATCCAATGTTCATTAAGAGAGGACCACACCGATGAATTTGCGGGACCTCTCAGCCACATGTATGGCACTTCAACTGCCAATCAAAGGATTGAAAGCTGGTGGTCCATTTTCAGGAAACAGAGGTAAGTTTGAAGGTGTCAATAGAAGAAGGCAGACACGCACGCGCTCTTAATATTTAATTATTTATGTTTGTGTTAGAAACATTTATACAACACTGAGGTAAATCACTTTGTATACTCTCATTCCATTATTAGGACACAGTTCTGGATGGATCTATTTAGTGACCTGAGAGACAGGCACTACTTCAACGGCACCCATGAACACAAGTGCCTTGTACGGTATGTCTTCCTGGGCATTTTTCAGAAAGAGCTTGATGAGCACCGAGAGCTTTGGAACAACCACACCATCAGGCCTGTCCGTCAGTCTCTCTGTCCATCTGGAAAACCGGAGACCATGTACCACCTGCCTCACAGGTTTGTATGTAGCACCTGTACTGTCATTTTCATTAAATGCTAGGTTGCATTTTCACTGTGTAGGTCTTTGTATTCGTTACCAAAGCCATCATGATTGACTGCCTATACCCTAGCCTTCGAGATTGAAATATAACTATTCATGAGTTCACTGTTGTGCTTTCTGTGCGGCCTTAGGTTTGGTGGAAGGGATTGTGGATTCCAAGTGGATCCCCAAGTGTTACAGGAGTTCAAAGACCTTCTGCCACCTACAAACAGTTTGTGTGGAGATGATGATCTCCAAGCATATTTTGCCAACTTGGAGAGACAGAGCCAGCTCGCTCCACCCATCAACTGGCCAGCTGCTGTTGACAATTACCTTGCACTTAAGGAGATGGCTGGACTTTAGAATTGCCTTGTTGGATGGTGTGCTCGCTTTGAACTGGGACGCCCCACCTCCTCATGCTTGACCAGCAGCACATTCCCCCAGTGTTGGACAGTAGTTCATTGGACTAAATATGTCAATAATATGGACATCGTTTTTTTTCTATTCAGTTATTTTGTTCATGTTCCATTTATTTTAGGCGACAGTGGATCAGCGTTCCGGCACATTAAGCAGTACCTGCTTAGTAAGCAGGGAAGCTAGACTCAATGAGTGTAGCTATGCCACTTTTTTTTTTTCTTTCATACAGCACTGCCTCTGTCACGTTAAAATTGTACCGGGGGCGAAAATTGTACCGGCCTACGTCATCGTTTGTTTACATCCTGACAACCTGCCCGGCAACAGACGACGCGATGCAGAAAACATGTTTCCAAACGACGAAATAACATAATACAGATAGCGGACCGCTATCTGTATTATGATAGATAGCGATAACAATTGTTTTTACTTTATATTTGTATTGTATTTCATTGTTTAATCGAAATAATAAAAAAATGTGCCCGCGAAATGGGCGATCGCGTCAAATGACAAATGTTATGCCCGCGAAACGGGCGATCGCGTCAAATGACGTAGGAGGGTTCTTGAAACATAATACATATAACGGATCGCTAGATAACACTTGTTTTTACTTTATATTTGTACTGTATTGAATTGTTTAATCGAATTTAGCTAGTAAACAGTGTTTTAAGCAGGTTACATAGTCTAGAATGTTCAAGAACCTTCCTACGTGATTTGACGCGATCGCCCGTTTTGCGGCCAATTTTTTTTATTGTTTCGATTAAACAATAAAATACAATACAAATATAAAGTAAAAACAAGTGTTATCGCTATCTATCATGTTATTTCGTCGTTTGGAAACATGTTTTCTGCATCGCGTCGTCTGTTGCCGGGCAGGTTGTCAGGATGTAAACAAACGATGACGTAGGCCGGTACAATTTTCGCCCCTGGTACAATTTTAACGTGACACCTCCAGTGTGTATTGTTATGGACATCTTCAATGTTTCAAAAGTTTGACCCATGGTTAAATTAAAACCTTTTCCACCACCACAATGACTTTTTGGGGTTCACCTAGTATAAACAAATACACTGAAGCTAAAAGTGACTTTCATGCAAGATCAGGTTACATTTCATGACCAATTTATGCAAAGAAAAACAAGTCTAAATTCTCACAATGTTTCAGAAGAGACAAACGTCGTACACCTTATGAAAATAATTTAATTTCTTTAAACAATGTTATATAGCTTTATATGTACAGACCGTGACAAACTAACAGCCACTGCACAATGAACTTTGAAATGCAGGTTAAAACAGTTGCATGTCTGATAAAAACAGTTGCAGGTCTCAAAAGAGACCAAATCCAGGGGAGTTCCTAATTCCATAACTCATGGCTTCCTCAAACATCTCATATGAGGGTAATATCGGGAGTTTCAATGTATTTGAGCAGACATTAGCCTCAGGAAACCTTGAGTTTTTCTGGAACGTGAGTTGAGGCTGTGGTGTTAATTTTGCTGCTGGGATTTCTTTTAGGCCTGTTGCAAACATCAGAACGTCCTGCAGGGACAGCCCAGATGCTTCCTCTGTGGGAGTGGGGAGTAATGAAACACATTAAGATTTATCATCCATTTGTGGACTTCACTTAAAACAGCCACTTTAAATAACATACAAAAAATACCTTTTACAGCGATTAAGTAGTCCAGCCAGTAGCCAAGCACTCTCTCCTCCTCCTGGCGGTTTGAGCTACCAGTTGGGCTCATTTGTGGACGGAACAGCGCCTCTAGAGTCTCTGCTTTCAGGTCTTCCGCGCTGTAAACCATGTAAGGCTGGAACAGGGAGGGATGCTGTTCCAGAGCATTGTAAAGGTTCAGGGTAGCCAGGCCGTCCTTGAACCTATATCCAGGTTGGGGGTGAGGGGAAGAGGCAGATCATGGTAAGTTCTTAATGCTATTGCCAGTCACACTGCCAGTAGGACTCTAACCATTTCTGACATTCATTTGAGTTTCTTTCACATTCTCTTTGGAATTCCTACAGAGTAGTCAGAGTGACCTACCTCTGGAAGGAAACATGGTTGCGGTAGGTGAAATACCACTGGATGTAATCATTTACAACTTGTTCCTTATCCTCCAGTGTCCTCAGGCATCGATAGCATCCTGCTGTCTGAAGCATGCTAGCGTGCTTATCGTTAAGTTCCAAGAGTTCTTCCAAGGTTGTTGCATTCTTAATCTAGAGTAAAATAAGAGCAATGAACAGACAAAACTGCACAAATATAATTTGTGTTGATATTGTAAATAGTTATACTTGAGAATCACCAAAAATAATCACCAAGGATGAGACTATAGAATATTTTAAATTCCTCTTTGACAGGGGTTTGTATTGGAATGTACATAAAAGTGACACAAAACATGGAAGTCACTGGCTTTATTCCAGTATCACACTGGTTGTAAAGCTACTGGGGTGTCCATATTGTTGATTGTTCATCAAAATAATATTTTCTTTTTATTGAATATGCTTATAAACACAAAACAATTACCTCAAGGAGAACATTCCTGAGATCAGGATCAGGTACGTCTGCAATTGGGGCCTCAATAGTCTTCACCTTACCCACTAGGTAGTGGTAGAAGTTCTCGGAAAAGCAACGAGGCCCTGGACCACCATGGACAATGGACATGGCCACCATTCTTCCAACATGGAAGTACTCATCACCGTCTGCAGCTAATGAAGACGGTGCGATTGTTGCAGGGTTAGTTCAAATTGATTTATAATACTGTCAAAATGTGGCAAAAACCAAATTACCTTTGCTGTCAAATGACAGGTATTTGCCATCTTCCCTGCCTTCAAAAAAACGCCTGTTTTTAATGGCGTCCATCAACAGTGTGAGGAATTCCCGCGTAGGCCCTCCTGTGTCAACGGCGTCCTCAGTCTGCCCGATGTCGTCGGTGAATTTCACCAAAAGGCTACCGGTGGGGTCAAACGAGGACCGCTTAAATCCCCTCAGAGCCCCATCCCAGACATTGGCACGGTTGATGTTGAACCTGCTGCAGTTGCTCGTGTCAATAGCTTCTGACAGATTGGACAAAACGTCAGCAGCAGTCAGTCCAAAAACTTGCTCTCTGCAAAAAAAGAACATGTGTGAGGCAGGAAACATTAACGCTGCCTCCTCTTGGTTATGAACATGGTTAAAATATTAATATTTTTGTATTTTATGGGCCCATTACAGTAAGTACACCATATGAGTGTGAGGAAATGTGATGGGCATAAGCATGAAGCACACGTTGCAAGCTTTCAATAATTTTTGCCAGATTGTTTTTCTGTTAAGGCGTCATTTAAGTAAAAACATGAAATTCAAATATTTACTTTAATATGGCAACAGAAACCAGGTAAAATGCCCAATGTAATTGGGCCGATTAATATTTCATCTGAGGGAAAGAAAAAAATAACAAGGCTAACAGCATTATTTGTATCAAAGTACCTGTCTTCCACCTGAGAGTAGTCGACTTCCTCAACATCTGAGGAACTGCTGTCAATGACAACTGGTGCATATACATTTGTATATGTACTGTGGATAAAAGGAACAATGAAATTGCTGTGAAATTACTGGAAAATGTGTTATTTTTGGTACTGTAATCAATTACTTTCCGCAGTCAAATATTTCATGCAAAACCAAAAGCCAAAAAAGATATTACTGCACTGAAGAGAACTAATTTAATCCATTATGACTTACTTGTAGAATTCACATGATGTGTTTGGTGATGTGGTCTTTTTGGGTCCTGCTCCTGCTCCATTGGCCTGTTGACGAAAGAGATAGAGATAACACCAAACAAATTAACAATAATTACATCACCACATTGGTAACATGGAACTTAATAACATTTGATAATAATACATACTTGCCCACCAGATGCCCTGGATGTTGTTGGCAGAGATTGTTTTGGGGACCTAAAACACACAAATAATTTGAATCACTTAATTTAAATCAGAATATAAGTAATTGTCCATATGTTATACAGAGGACAACATGCTTGATCTATTCCTTAGAGCAATTTCAAAAATGAATGCTGTGAAATACATGGATATTCAAAAATCGCTAGCACATGTCTCAAAATAGCAGGAGAAACTTACATTTTCATTGGAAGCCGACCAAATGCTTCACAATCATCGGATTCTGAAGATGAGTCATCTCCATAACCTTGGAAAAGATCATTATTAGGCTAGATATATCCAAAATATGTGGCAATTTCACAACCTCTTTGAATCCCATTAAGGACTCACTCAATTACCACCAACTAGCTATTATTATTATTTATTTATTTATTTACATACGTGTACCGTAGTTCATTTCAATACTTACTCAAATCCTGAAGAAGGCAGATGTACAGCGTAATCCTCTGGTAAGATTTCCCAATTGCCTCTTTATAATGTTCAAGAACAAAAGGTCTGTCTGTACCAGGTATATTTTCTACCTGAGATCCATCAGGATAGAGAAGCACATATTCTCCATCTACCATTGCGTTTTGATTAAAATCTTGCTGCTTCTTTAAAGCAGCTGGCAAGATTTGGGTTGTTGACCACTGGGGTTCAACATTTAACGGCATGGTTTTCCCTCTTTGAGGTTTTAAACCATTCTTGGTCCTTGACATGATGCCAATCGAAATCTACAGAAATCAGAAAAGAAGAGAAAAAAAGAAAAAACAAACATGACTACTGGGTCTTAAATAGTCACATTACGACCTAAAACCTCTGTATTAACTTACCTTCACTGTAATGGCCTGCTTCTTTTTAAGCTTTGAAAAGGAGGTCCTCCTCTCAGCCTCTTTAACCTCCCTGAACCTCAAGAATTGAGCTGCTCTTCCTTCCTTCCTAGTCTCCTTCACTAACACACACACACACATAATAATAATAATAATAATAATAATAATAATAATAATAATAATAATAATAATGTATACTTTATTAATCCCCTTGGGGGGATTCTTTCTCTGCATTCATCCCATCCAGGGATACCACTATTACTAGTAGTACTAGTATTTACTAGTAGTACTACTACACCCGGAGCAGCGTGCAGCTGGGGGGGTGCACACTGATGCATTTTAGCTATGGTTATTTAGCGGGGGTTGATAAATTGTGGCCTTGCTGACAGCTATAACCATGGGACATTTTTATGCAGCACAGAGTAATGGAAGCACAGTGAGGGATGTTACCTGTAGGCCCACAGCCTTCGCTTGACGAGGTGGATGGAGTTGATGGGAGCTGTGTAAGGAACCCCAGATTCTGCCCACATGACGGGCAAAACTTGGGAGCGTCCCCCAGTTGCACCGCACAGAACGGGCAGAACATGTCAATCTGAAAGATAAAAAAAATAAAAAATAAATAGTTCCGATATCAGGCCTTCTCTTGCATTACCACGTCATGACAACAATGTAGAAAATACCACAAATAATGCTATTTAGTGACCGGGAGCGAGCTAGCCAGCTAGCTTCCAGCTAACAACGTTTGAAGAACGTTTAACAATTATCTGTCTAATACTATCTAATACGTTATGGGGACAATGACTAAATATGTTGAAAACATATTTAGTCATTGTTGAAAACACACAAAACCACTTCAATATCATAATAAAAGAGAAACACGTACCTCTTGTAGCACAATCAAACGACTTAACACCTTCGTAATTGAAAAGAACCGCCAACCGGATATGGGTCCGTCACTGATTATGGTCCCCCGGGACACATTTCCGTTGTCATAACTTGCAGTTCGTTTCCCTATTTGCTCGTGTTATGAAGTCGATGCAGGGGTTTTCTGCATTTGCATGTGTTTTGGCATTTGCAGCGCACGTGTTGTGTAATCGATGAAAGTGTTTTCTGAATTTGCAGGTGTTTTCTGAATTTGCAGGTGTTTTCTGTATATGCAGGCGTTGCGGCGTTTGCATTTGTTGTGACCCCTCTCGGCCACCGTACGCTGTTGAATAATGTGCAACTCGCGCTCCAGACATCCACCAGCAAGCAATTTCCGGCGTGTGGGTGGATGTTTCTGTCTGCAGCGGAAGTGCCTGTGGGTGGATGTCTGGAGCGTGTGGGTGGATGTCTGCAGCCAGACCCCTCTCGGAATTCATCAATTAATTGATTTTCAATTGAATAATGAAAGGTTTTATGCTTTTTGTTTAATAACCTTATTATACACACACTTCCATCCTTCAAAGGTGTATGTTTCACCGGCGCTGGACTCAATAAATACGTTTTAGTTGAAGAGGATAAGACCTGGTATGAGGCTCAGAAGTACTGCAGGAGCAGAAATGGTGACCTGGCCATTGTCACAAACATGGAGGTCCTAAACCAGCTGTCAGATATGACAACAGTAACGTCATGGATAGGACTGAATGATTTCAACAGGAAGACCATGGACTTGTACCCAAACTCGTGGAGATGGTCCACCCAGACAAGGAGCCGGTCAGGTTATATGAATTTTGCATCTGATGAGCCTGACTATAATTCAGGCAAAGAGGAATGTGTGACGACTGGGACTAATGGTGCCTGGAGGGATGTCATGTGTTCTGATTTGTATGCCTTTGTTTGTTTTTCTGGTAAGAATAAAACAAAACCCACACACGTGCATACACTACACAGCCACCAAGGTATACAAACGTACAGGAGCACTACACCATGTTTTGTTCTTCTATCGTTGACAGAGATTATAAAATGAACATATACATCATCTTGTATATTAAGATGAAAAACATGCATAAATTGGCATGTTTTACGAATAGCTTCAAGCAGCCCACAGAGAGACAAACACTATAAAATGTTGTTTTCATGCCATGCCTGTTAATGCTGAACACAATTTCTTTCTGCTCTAGGATCATCAAATAATAAAACCTACCATCTTATCGAGCAGAAACTGTCATGGGAGCCATCTAAGAGTTACTGCCGTACTCATTACACTGACCTCGCCATGATAGAGAATGAAGAAGAGAACCAAAAGGTTTTGTCCAACATCACTACTCCTGTGTGGATTGGTCTTTACAGAGTTCCCTGGACGTTTTCTGATGGGACCAACAGCTCCTTCAGAACCTGGTGGAGAAATGAGCCCAATAATATTAACAATAATCAGTTATGTGCCGGGGTGTATGACGGTGGATTTCACGACGGTGAATGCACTGCAACGTTGCCTTTTATCTGCTCAGGTAAATTAAATATTCATATGGCTTCATTTTGGCAGCCTACATTCTGATCATTTTAAGTTTTATGTTGGTAACTGTGGCATGCGTTTATTATGGTTACTAAGATTTAGTGGGTTTTCGGTCAGAGTAAGCATTTTGGGAAAACGAATGCAACATGGTAATAATAACCACCAGAAAAAGTACGAACACAAAGACAGGTTCCAATTTGCATATCGGGCCGTTAAAGGTCACTGTTATTGATTGATTATGAACAATGCCAATGTATCAGCACGTTAACAGATATTGGTTAAACATCATAAGAGTGCTGCCAAGTCATCCTAGTGTCATTCTTGACACGTTCTAGGGTGTGATTCATTGGGCAAAGGGGAGATTTACCTAAGAAATTAAGGTGTTTCCAGTCAAAAGTTTGATATCTTCCCTGTGTTCCGGCTAAAATAGGTCGGAAATACAGCAGAATAAAGATAATGATCGAGTCTAACTTGGACCTGACAAACCAAAACACTAAGGATAACATCCGTCTACAAGTAAGACGTCTGACATCATTCTTTTAAAGCTGTATTCAAAATGCTAACTACAGATAAAGCATAACCAAACCAGTAACTTGTTATTGCAGTTGCTCTTTCCTTAATGATTTCATTAATATTCCCATATGACAACCTTAAGAATGTATTGTTGCAAAAGAAACAGGATGAAATACACTAGTGTCATGTTTATAATGAACAGTTTTAGCAGGGTTACCTTTAAAGGTCTCTCTGTTATTGATGTTAAACTGAAGTCAAAGAAGACTGTAAGAGGAACATATGCTCTCCCTGTTCCTCTCCTCAGCTGTCTGCATCTCTGACCAGAGCCGGGAGGACTGACTTCAACCTGAGCTGGAGCGCTCCACCAGAAAAACTAGATCCAGCAGGCTTGAATGATGACAACCAATAATGATTACATGAATTATGAATACATGCAGGACATTAGTGTAGGGGAGAGTGGGGTAAGATGAGCCAGTGGTTAAGTGGACCCACCCCCTATATTTAGGCACCTGTACACACAATTGTAATTTGGCCATCAATTCAGGAAGCACCCATCATGCACCCGTATGTCTGGCTGTGATGGAGAGAAACCCATGGTCAAGTTGCAAGTATGTTTTTTTTCACAATAAACTTTTTTTTCTTGTCAAAGTAAATTTTTAATATAGCAGGTAATGACTGCTATGTCAAAGCAATTTTATCCAATTTTATGCGTACAAATATAGATTATAAATGTTGGTGATTTGCCAAGGTATAAAGCAATGGGAATAATTAGCTAAAGATTGGCCTGAATTGTTAAACTAGGCAGTTTCCAAAATTGTGGGTGTGGGACAACGTAAGCCACATGCTGTGGGCAAAGTTGAGTCGTTCAACTTACCCCACCACAATGCACTGAAGTTAAGTTACGTCTTTAAAGTATAAAGCGGTAATCTAATGTAGTATCACACAACTGACTTGGTTTTTCATATTTAAAAATGGTAGAAATTATGCCAAGAAAGAGAGAAAGGAGCTGGAGAGAGCAGCGCATATTATGAAACATAATGTTTATAGGAGGAGTTGAAGTTAAGATAAAAGAGGATGCTTTCTTGCTGTATGTCAGGTGTTCAATGTACCAGTTCCATTTATCGTCATTTGTTGAACCTTTAGTAGACCTTACCTTGTTGAATTCTCTTCTTGTTTGTGCTCATGATTTGAGAGTTTATTCCTTACGTTAAAACAAGTAATACTTTACTATAAGAACAATGTGTGTTGAAGATCTGAAGACATGGCCCATCGCAAGATCATCTCCAACGTTAAACGAGTAGTTATATCAATATATATTGTCTCTGTTATATATAGTATATATTTAAAGTATATGCATGTAACAAATAAATGTGGAACACCCACATGTGCTCCTAAAAGTTTTAAGCATTGTCTTTGCTTATCTTCTTCCAATTGTTAAGTTCTCCTTTAAACATGCAAAGCAATGTTTGGGGGTGAGCGTGGATGATGGCTGTCATCTAGGAGAACTCTACCCGATTGTGTGTAGATATGGTTGGTTACACACACACACACACACACACACACACACACACACACACACACACACACACACACACACACACACACACACACACACACACACACACACACACACACACACTCCCACACACACACACACACACACACACACACACACACACACACACACACACACACACACACACACACACACAGACACACACACACACACACACACACTCCCACACAATGCTTTCCATAATATATTTCATACATACAAGATACATATAAGCTATGCAGATCCAGATTCTAACTAGATTAAAATATTGAAAATGTCAAATGTTTTGAATAAACCAATAGCTATTTCCAAATGGTGAAGAGGAATATATAATGGCCTTGCTTATACAAATTGACACAAATCTCCGCCCTTCTTTTCTCTCAGCCAATGCATTTGAAGTGTTTGCGCCCAATCGCTGAACAAGATAAGCAGACCAAATCAGTTCAACACAGATCTCCTCTCATTTGGCGTTAGTTGTAGCGTCATATTCATATAGATATAGATATTAGTAAATGCAGTTTCAACGTTGTGATAACCGTGGTCCAATCGATAGAGACGCTTGCAATGTAGGGAAGAGGTTGTTGGATCGAATCCATTTATTGTCAGATTTGTGCTTTTGTCAGATGGTCACGCTTTTTATGATCGCAATGCTTTTTAGTCCGCAAGCCAGACCTCCTGTGTTATAAGTTCCAAATTCAGTGCCTTTTTAGTCAGCCAGCCAAATCAGGTGTCTTGTTACACGCTTTATAAGTTAATTATATTTAAATTATTACAGCCATGGAGCCTATATTTTCGAGTCATCGTAACATCCTCTCTTGTTCAAACGATATAAATACACAGTGGAAAGGAGTGAGAGGGAGCCATAGAGAGAGACACTGATGAACTGGGGAGCCATGCTCTAACAACGTTCAGAGGCTTGTAACAGTCTACTGAGTCTGACACGGTGCTTAAATGGGCTCTGGAGACGCAGGAAAGTTGTTGGATTCAACTATTTGTGCATGGAAGCAAAAAAATATCTCCCCATCAAGGCCAACTGCAGAGTAGACTACGAAAAGAATAGACTGATATGAATGCTTCAAATATTAAAACCCGATTGATTAGGCCTATGCCGACATAATATCAGTCCTAATCCTGCACCGTGCGTACATTTTTCACGGCATTTTCCCCCAGACAGACAGACAGACAGACAGACAGACAGACAGACAGACAGACAGACACTTTATTTACCCCAAACTAACTTTCATAATCCAGCAGGTTACACAATACAAATAACTCTTACACAAATACAGACAGCCTATACAGTAGGCTAATACAGCGCCCACCTCAGCAAAAGGTAAAATGTAAAAAGAAGATATAAGCTACATTTAAAATACAGATGCTGTAGCCTACATAAAAATACAGATGCCACATGAAATATGAAAATAGGATGCAATGTATAAATATGCAAAACTAGGATATAACTAGGCTATAATGAGAATACTTGGTTAACTTACATCTGTGCAATGACTATCCTCCTAAATTAAATTAGTTAGATGGAAAGATTTTTGTCTATGGAATGATCCTGTCACTTTACTGCCACACATTGTGTGTGTCATTAAAGTGATGAGGTAGGAGAATCCGTGTATGGTTAGTTCTTTGAATATTCCGATTTATAACAAAATCAGAAAAAACAAACAGGATTGTTTTTTGGTTTTTCTGATTTGGTTTTGAAACTGAAAAAGGGCAAAAGGAATAAACCAATAAACGGCATTTGATTTTGTGTTTGTGTGTTGTTTTTTAAAACCCGAAACAGAAAAACAGGAGGAGGTTCTGTGTGGAGCACAACCTTCGAAGAAGAAATCTAGTTTCGCCGGCTCCCATGGGAAACAATAAAGCTGCCCATTGTAGAATGCGAGAGACTCGATGGAACGTTTGAAACGTCTTTATATGTATTATTATTATTTATTTTTAAACAACCTCTTGCCTACAGAGCAAGCGTCTCTATCGATTGGGCCACGGCCACGGTGACCACACTGTAGGAAATGGATCACATGACTTGACTCGAGTCAGACTCGAGTCGCAAATTTGAGGACTTGAGACTTGCTTGACTAACACTGATAAAAGACTCGACTTGACTTTGACTTGGTCTTCATGACTTGAGACTTGACTTAGACTTGGGACAGATGACTCGAAATTACTTTTTTAAATTTAGTTTTAAGGTTGGATATGAGATTTGCGATACGCCAGCAGATTTTGAAAATACAAAACTCAAATGGTCCTACCCCCTCTCCTTCAACGCTGATTCTGACTCCACCCATTCCCTGTACATGGACGCGCAATCACGCACGAGCGCGAACACAGATGCGCGAGAGTGAGCCAGGCTAGCTAGGTTGGAGTTTAGGGTTGTATTCTAGTGCTAGGTCCAAATGTGGATTAGCTAGTTAGCTAGCTCCAGTAGCTACTGCAGGATAACAACAAACAGAAGCTTGCTCTGGGTCACAAGCTTTGAGTACAGGCACGCGCACGAAGGGGTCACTCGCAGGGAGCATGCAGTACGACCGTTTGATTGACGTACTTACTGTCCAATGCCACTCGGTTGTTCTGAAAATCATAGGCTGGAGTTTTTCGAGCCCTTCCCGTTCCACAGATTATTGACTTGTTTAATTTTCATGTCAGTAGGCTACTTCTAACTCAGTGGCTGTAAGTGGGTTATGAGAAGGATTTCAAGTAATTTTCAAGTAAAATTACACCCTCAGAGCCAGAGCGTCAGACTGGGCTGTTCTCAGCATACCGCAAAAAAATTAAGAGGGTTCAAGTTCCAGTCCCCAAATTCAGTTGAACCACTACCAGGACATTTGTGCTGGACAGAGCTGCCTTCAGTTTTGGGCCTATTCACATAATGGTTTTGGAATGTTTTGAATAGTTTGAGTTATTGTTAATGTTAAGACATTGTTATTGTTAATGTTGAAAAAATCTCAACTTATGAACCACTCTCTTTACCGATTTTTAAATGTGGAAACTGGGTTAGATCATCAGATTTTTGTATGACTTGACTTGTGACTTGCTTGACCTGAGCAATGACTTGACTTGTGACTTGCTTGATTCTCACCACAGTGACTTGGGACTTGCTTGAGACTTGAAGGTTATGACTTGAGACTTGCTTGTGACTTGCACATGAGTGACTTACCCCCACCTCTGGGATTTACTAATATATATCGATATGACACTACAACTAACAACAAATGAGAGGAGAACTCCTCAAAGCAGATCTGTGCTAAACTGATTTGGGCTGCTTGTCTTGTTCAGCGATTGGGCGCAAACACTTCAAATGCATTGGCTGAGAGAAAGAAGGGCAGAGATTATTAGCATACTAGAGAGACGCCGTATTTTACGTGATGTGCACAAAAGCGCCGTATTTTACGCGCGGTTTGATGTTCAAAACGGCGCTTTTGGCCCTTTTAAGCGCGCTCTTGAAAGGCTTAATTGCGGCGCTTTTTTGCGCATGACGGCGTAAAATACGGCGTTTTTCTACATTTTACGGCGTTTTTTACGGCGTAATGAAGGTGATACGCGTCTAAATGATGCCGTTTTCTGGCGGGGATGGCTTGCCATAGGCGTGCACGTGGCTTACGTGTCCCTGGTGTGTGCTGCTGGGTAGGGAGACACAGATGTGACCTCCCCTTTATCCTCAGTCCACTGAGTAGAACAATCTACACACACAGAGACACACACACGCACACACACACACACACACACACACACACACACACACACACACACACACACACACACACACACACACACACACACACACACAAACCTGTACATTAGTATCGTTTTGTCGCCCCTTGTAGAATGAGGCAGGAGAGATGGACTTTTCCTTTATCGTCATTCCACTGAGCAGAACACACACACAGACAGACACGCACACACACAGAAGCACACACACAAACCTGGACATTATTTTCCTCGTGGTAGGATGCGGAAGGAGAGAACCTTCTCTAAAATAACATGGCAATGGGAGAAAATAAATGTGAACTAACATTTAGGCACCCCACTCTTATTTTTTTTTTCCTTGCATCATATGATCTTTGTATGATGAATAAATAAAAACAAACTAAAGGATGGAGGATATTGCATCATTTGAAACAAAAAGATGACTGCTTAGAAAAAGATGAATGGACAACACAGAAATGTAAAAGATTACAGTTCAGGGTCCTGGATATAAAGGCAATAGTCAAGGCTTTTAACTTCTGTGCAAAGTGTGCATGTGATTTTAAAAAGATGCCATCCCAGTGTAAACAGCTGATAGAGCAGTGACATTATCTAGCTTTGTGATTATTTTGGGGAGCTTTTATTTTGAAAGCACCACGAAATGTAATAGTCTTCCATTTGGTGTCAAGTCAAATTAAAACTTAATTTCCCTAGCATCCATTAAGAAGGAGCCACCTCAGGGAGAGCTCTGCCGTATTAGCAGAGCTGTCTCATCTACAAGGTACAAGGCCAATCGTTTATACTGCAATCAATACAACAGTAGCTCTGCATCCACAGGCTGCTGACAGGGAGAACAGCCTAACAACCAATCCATAAATAGAAGAGATTCACTCTCTCTTTCCTATTTTTCAAAGTAAAAGACCAAATTAACTTCATCATGCTGCATCCGTGGCAACGGCAGGCTGAAAGAGTTGAATAAAGAGAAACAAACTGAAAAAAAAAACACCTTCACGTAAGAGCTGTTATGTAAGATGAAATAATTCATTCAGTCCCCTTCGCTCGACCCAAAGGACTCCATGCTAATGGCATATTCAAATCCAAAAGGGCAACACCTGAACTCAGGGACTTTATATTATCTCCCGATTATCTCTGTATTACCTCTGTTACACCAAACACCTGCCTAGCACCCTGGGGTCCTCTGCTTAATGTAATACTACCTATTAAATGGGCAAATAATCAACTCATATGCCAATATCAATAGCATCAGGAAGGTTTACTCTCTGTGACTAGTTTGCCCGCAACATGGATTTCTTTGCTGGATACGGCTCCACCATATTCCATTCACAAGAATATCATAAAAGTGTCAGTTTCATTTTAGATGAGGCCACTCGCGTCCAGGGGAAAAAACGGGTATTATCGGAATAAGCCCATAATTCCCTTTTCCACACCAACACCACACTGAGCTCATCACAGATATCTGCCAAACGTGTGGAGATGAGAAAATAAATCTTTAGATTTAGACTTCTAGACAGAACCTCTCACATTTGGACAGATTCTCCCGGTTCTTTCCATGATGGCAATTATGTTTTTCGGAAAGTGAGGCATTTTTGGGAAAATCGCACACATGGCTGAGGTGCCATCATTCTATTTTATTTATATTCAACATTTCATTCCAGAGGAGAGCACATGGGATGCAGGCCGTAACTAGGCCTCCAGGGTGTGTGGTGAGTTTGTTTTGATAGGCAATTCTTCAACACCTTTATTACAGGTTCTGATATTGGACAGGAACCAAGTCCGGATAGAGAAAAACTGTAAGTGGGATGTGATCCAAACTCAAATCGACTGCTGATTTAACTTCCCCAGAAATATAGCTTGGCGACACTAGGCTTTCTGCAAGTTATTTCAGCTCCTCCTCAGAATGCACTTATTCATGGTTGACTGTATGGAAGAAATGACTGACCAAACTTTTGAATTATTACATCACCAAAGTATGACTATTAACAAATGCTCATGCAGATCCAGGCCAAAGAGTTATTTGGCTATACATTTTTGTGCCTAGTCAACTTAAATTTCCATGAAGAGGACCACCCAGATGTAAGCCTTTTCAGCAATGGTTCATTATAAAGATACATGGTCCGAGTTTTGAATAGAGGAGTTAAAAAATTGTTTAAGAAACGAGACTCACCAATTTCATCAGGGTTGAGCTACTTTCTAACGTGGCTTATGGAGTCTAATCTTTGCACAAGGCTACCGCTCACAACCGAACCATCACACTGCATGTATCCAACATCACACAACAAACCCCCACCACCAACACACCACGGCCCCACTCCACCTTCCGCATGAATCGCTACGGTTGACGGTACGATGAACCGCTGTCGCTGGGCTGAGAGTGTGTGCATCCCCGGTGTGTGTGTTTGTGTGTGTGTGTGTGTGTGTGTGTGTGTGTGTGTGTGTGTGTGTGTGTGTGTGTGCGCGCTCGTGCGTGTGTGTGTGTGTTGGTGTGTGTGGGGTTGTGTTGGTAGTAGGCGAGTGGCCATGAAGGGGGGGGAGGGTGTAATGGCACCATCTGGTGTGCGCTGAGCGTCACTCCTCCACACTCTGCTCAGCTAGGAGGAGGAGCAGGTGGAGTCCATCTGCTGGTGGATGGGCTCTGTCGTCGTGCAGCAGAGCGGATGGGGACCCTCACACCTCTCCTTAATGGGGGCCGGTGCATGGCTCACATTGGCGCTACATCCTCTTTACAGGGGGCGGTCAGGGGGGCGGGGGGGAGTGTTTGCTTTTTTGGGGGTGTTGTGCAACATTGCAATAACATTAGGAAGAAAAAACTGAAAACATTCTTCTATTCATGCCTGGGTATAGATACCGGTTTGTAGATATATAGGTATAGAGGTGTATAGATCTCATTATCTTCCGCATACCTGTCCATGCTGAATTATAGATTATAAACCTATTCAAAAGTGTAGCAACCCGCCGCGTCCACACGCTTTAACTTTAACTTTAAACAACCTTGTAGGCCTGTCGGACGATTAGCCAGGCACCCACTGTCATATGCGAGCAGCTCACCTTGTCAACCAAGACTGTAAAAGGAAATCGGCTATCTGGAATACAGACTTTATTCTCTTGAGGTTATATGACAGGTCAAAAGTTTAAGATGTTAAGATCAACACTATTATCCATACTGGCTTCAACAATCCTAGAAATAACTAGACACTTGGAGGCATCCAAACCTATGAGGCTAAATCAATATCATCACATTATATTTCAAATGTTCGTTTTTCCCTGTATATCTTACAGTGTAATCACAGTGATTTGACTGCATTTCATTACTTCATTCACAACAACAAGTTCAAATACGTATTCATTTTGACGTAGTTAGCAGGCTTAACAATGTTAAGCGATCAGAATCATACTTTTCATTCTATTTAAGTACAAATAAATTATATGTACCATATGCACCATTGACAATTATACACATTAATACAGTTATTGTATAAAGATAATCCACTCATTATACTCCGTATTAATAAAGATAACAATAATTGAATCCACACTGGTTAAGAGATTATACTGTAGCATTATGTTTAAGTTATGGTATATCAAATATATATGTACCCTTACAGTCCAAGCACATTATCCAGGTGTGTGATTGGAATCAGTTGGACTTGTTCTTGATGCGGACCAGCTGGGAGCCATTGTGCAGTACCCAGAACAGCAGACAGAGGGAGACAAAGGCCTGGGGAGACAACAGAGTCCTGCGTTAGGTTCCTGCGGTTGCTAGAGTCAGAGTGTGTGTGTGTGTGTGTGTGTGTGTGTGTGTGTGTGTGTGTGTGTGTGTGTGTGTGTGTGTGTGTGTGTGTGTGTGTGTGTGTGTGTGTGTGTGTGTGTGTGTGTGTGTTTGGTGTGTGTGTATGTTTGGTGTGTTTGTGTGTGTGTGCATGTTTGGTGTGTTTGTGTGTGTGTGTGTGTGTGTGTGTGTGTGTGTGTGTGTGTGTGTGTGTGTGTGTGTGTGTGTGTGTGTGTGTGTGTGTGTGTGTGTGTGTGTGTGTGTGTGTGTGTGTGTGTGTGAGGGCTACCGTCTTTAATAATTACTATGAAATATGATCACTTTCGTATTCAGAGTGAGTTAATGGAGAGAAAGAGAGAGAGAGAAAGATAGAGAGAGAGAGAGAGAGAGAGAGAGAGAGAGAGAGAGAGAGAGAGAGAGAGAGAGAGAGAGAGAGAGAGAGAGAGAGAGAGAGAGAGAGGGAGTGATAAAGGACTATGGTTGCAGTGAGATACTAATACTGCTTAACTTGAGCTTCATGAGCTTTATTTACTTTCATGGCAACAACCGGTCCCTATGGTAACATAGTTCTGTCAGAAGGGATTATCCGAAGACTCCAAAAATGACAACAATATTTTTTCTTTTTAACCCCTGGTCACCCACTATTTGCAGCCTGAAACAGCAAATTCTACAGCTTTCTATTTTCGCTATGTCTTTTCTCATTATTCTTAGTCCTCACTAAGACTCACTTAACTATTTATTCCATCTTTCCAGTTCAACATGATTATTACTTTGCCTGGAGTCTGGGACTTGGAAACTGGGAATTCTAGAAATCGATGGAGACATACATATTTTAATTGAATCTCTCTCGATCACAAGAGAAGCGGTATCCTCCCACAGGACGAAATAGTATAAAAGAATAACGTCATAATAGTACAATATAGTAATATCAAGGGGTATCCATAGTATACATGTAGGGATCTTTCAGCAAGATGCTTACATGCTCCATAATGACCTGTATGTATCTGAATTGATTGTACGTCCCTTTGGATAAACGTGTCTGCTTAACAACAAAAAGGTACACTGCTTCGTGTGCAGGGCCGCTTGTAGCCCAGGGTGTGGCAGCTGTAATATACGAGCGGCCACCACCAAGGAAAACACTTAGGAGTGGATCCCTCACTGAAAGAAAACACCGGACCCCCCTGGGGGCCAGCCCGCCGTCGTAGGGCGACACCGAAAGTTTTTTTTATCTTGCCCAAAGGTTAAGGAGCAGGGTGAGAGAGCATCTCCCATGGTGCACCTTGGCCCGGGTCAAACGGTCACGGCAGCAAGGGGAGGGCTACACACTTCACCCCCCGCTGGGCGAACTGGGCCATAAACTGCATCCTACCTCACAGGGCCGGCCAGAAGGACCAAACCCTCCCGTGTCCATCACAAGGCCTGATGGGAAAATAAGCAATGTCGTCCCCCCCCCCCCCCCCCCCCCCCCCTTCTCTGGAAACCACAGCTGTGTTCCTCAGGGCAAAGGAGAGGGGGGAGACCAGGAAGGCAGAGGGGGAGAGAGGGGGGGAGGGAGCGAGAGAGAGGGAGAGAGCTAGGGAGAGAGTGAGAGCGAGAGAGAGCGAGAGCGAGAGAGAGAGAGAGAGAGAGAGAGAGAGAGAGAGAGAGAGAGAGAGAGAGAGAGAGAGGGGGTAAGAGTGAGATAGAGAGAGAGAGAGAGAGAGAGAGAGAGAGAGAGAGAGAGAGAGAGAGAGAGAGAGAGAGAGAGAGAGAGGGGGTAAGAGTGAGATAGAGAGAGAGAGAGAGAGAGAGAGAGAGAGAGAGAGAGAGAGAGAGAGAGAGAGAGAGAGAGAGAGAGAGAGAGAGAGAGAGAGAGAGAGAGAGAGACCGGAATAGAGGGTGTAATGCATGCTAAACATTCAGTTCTCCCTCCACATGGGGGCCCCTAACTACCTGGCCCAGGGTGAGAGTGCTGGGGGATGACCTCAGAGCCTGGAGGAAGTGAGTGTGTTTTCAGGAACTGAAAAAGACCCAAAAGAGGACGTGGAAATGATTGTAGCCTCATTGTGGAGGGCCATCATTACAGCTCCACGACAACGTTTGATACCGTCACATCTGTATTATCTTTCTATCCACGTCCCTCCGTCTCCATCCCTCTCTTACACGCTCTCTGTCTCTTTCAATTCCTGCCTCTCTCTTTGCATGCTGCCTTCTCTCTTTCGGTTTCTCTTGCCCTTTCTTCACATTAAAGGCAGCTCTCCTTAAAGGCAAGAGGAGAAAAAAAGGGGTCTGGGTCCAATTCCGTTCATGGCACAGCACATGGCAGCCGGGGGAGGACCGGCCCGCCGTCCGGACCCAAGTCCCCACTGTCACCAAAGCCCCGGGGCCGAGGGCCGAGGCTTCTGGGACCAGAACTTAACAAATCAGGTTTAAATCTGACAGACCATTCTATTGAAGCTGAACGCTAGCACAGATTGGTTTGTTCTGCGTCCCCCGTCTCTCTTTTCCTCTCCATCTCTCGCCCACTCTCTTTCCCTTTTTTTCCCTATCCCCCCACTCTCTCTTGCTGTAACTCTTTCTATTTCCCTGCGTTCTTTCTCTCCCTTTCTTTCGCTCTATCCCTCTCTTTTCCTCTCCCCCTTCTCCCTCTATCCCCCCCTCTCTCTCTGCCTATTTCCCTCTGTCCCGCTCCCTCTCTCTCTCTCTTTCTCTCTCTGCCTCCTTCCCTCTCTGCCTCCTTCCCTCTCTGCCTCCTTCCCTCTCTGCCTCCTTCCCCCTCTCTCTCCCTCCCCCTCCCTCCCTCCCTCCCTCCCTCTCTCTCTCTCTCTCTCTCTCTCTCTCTCTCTCTCTCTCTCTCTCTCTCTCTCTCTCTCTCTCTCTCTCTCTCTCTCTCTCTCTCTCTCTCTCTCTCTCTCTCTCTCTCCCTCCCTCCCTCCCTCCCTCCCCTCCCTCCCTCCCTCCCTCCCTCCCTCCCTCCCTCCCTCCCGCTCTCTCTCTCTCTCTCTCTCTCTCTCTCTCTCTCTCTCTCTCTCTCTCTCTCTCTCTCTCTCTCTCTCTCTCTCTCCCTCTCTCTCTCTCTCTCTCCTTATCCACCCACTGCATCGGCTGGGTTTCAAGCGGCCGGAGTAAGAGACTCATATGGGACAGATTACATAGTGGAAGGAAGCAGGTTTGATCATCTACAAATAAGCATTACAAGCGACGCACGCCGCTTCGCAAAGTAGGCATCTCAACAGATCGTCTGGCACTCACTCTGTTTTGACTTGGGGAGAAGGTACTTGGTGAGGGAAAACCGAAAGGCCTGTGGTTTTAGCTGGACGCTTCCCCTCTGCCTTCTGAGTTAACCCTTTAGGCGGTCACAGGGTATTCATGAGTGCGTTTCTCTACCGTACTCATAGAGTGAGTCACATTCAGATCAGTGAAGAACCACGGATGAACTCCTGAGGAGGCAGGGAGTCATTTACTTTCAGGGAATCGGCTGCCCCACCATGTGGCATCGATTCGGTCAAGAAGACCTCGGTCGATGCTCTCGTTGGGAAGATTGTATTTTACCAGAGCCACACTGGAGAAGAAAAAACACAAATGTTTTGAATATTTCGATTTTCTGTAAAATCGTTGAGTTATTTGTCCGCCCAGCAGACGTATCTGCTCCATCACACCGATAACCTATCAAATCACGGCCCTCCTGGCCCTGCTGGCTGCACAGGCGTACATATAGGGGCGGGGCCCGGTGACCCGCGGCCCTGCGCCTGGCCCCTGCAGGCTGGCAGGGCGGGATCGGCGGGACAGCGCCAGCGGGGGGGGGGGGTCCGCCACCAGCTGGCCCGCTGATTGAAATGAAAACACGTCTGAGAGGTTCTGCAGGCTGTCAAGCCTGTGATGCATGGCCTGGAGGATGTTTCCATGGTCCCCCCCCCCCCCCCCCCCCCCCCCCAACATATGGACACTGTACCCCCAGACCTGGCCCCCTCCACCGTGAGGGAAGATCTCTCCCGTTGTGCCGGACGTCCCTGGATGGATGAGCCAGTCTATGAAGAGGTACGTCAGGCTCACTGCTTGTTTGTCTTCCTCACCGAGTGGAGGCGATGAGAGGGTTGAAATTCAGTTTATTTCGTTATTGCGTTTATTTTAGTAGGATTTTACAGATGGGAATTTGCATAAATCTCAATGATCCAGGATAGTTTCCAAAAACATTTTTGTCTACAGTTATTTTTTCTCAAAACGGCAAACACATGGATACCCTCACTTAGTGTGCATTCACACACGAGAACGTGCATGGTAACAGTGTAAACACACACACACGCACACACACACACACACACACACACAAACACACACACACACACACACACTCACACACACACCTGCTGCAGTATGCCATAGACCAGTGGTTTTCAAACTGTGGGGCGCGCCCCCCCTGGGGGGCGCCAGGGTTCTTCAGGGGCGGCGCGACGTGAGAAAAATATAAACCCGAAAAAACCGGAAAGTCGATGATTCAAATCATCAATCGTACTTCAACTGTAGAAGTAACCTAACTAAATCAATTTTCAACCGTTTATCTTCGTGCAAACCATTTAACAAATCTACACACTTGTATCTTCAATAATATCGAAACAGAATTTCGATATCATTTAAAATGTCTTCAGAATCACAGTTTTAGTTTCATACTGCTTCGTTCTCAGCTGTTTTCATTGAAGACGTCAGCCCATTCTGATACACCTACTTCTAGACATCGTAACCAGTGGCGGTTCTAGGTCCAGTTACGCCCCTGGCAAGACTTCCTACAAGCGGGGGGGGGGGGGGGGAGGGGGGGTATCGTGTTGTATCGTGAACCTACGGACTTCAGTGAGGGTTTCATTCCGTCTATACACGGCACCTTCTCAACGAGCAGGTGTGCGCCTGCAGCCAGAGGGGGCGCCAAAATACCTATTCCCCACACAATGTTATGTCGTACTTCATTGATAACCGCTACGCAGCGCATTTTTTTTTTTATACTGCTCGTGGCGCCCCCCATGTGATTTGCCGCCCCCCACAAATATGCCGCCCCGGGCGGCTGCCCGGTTCGCCCGTGCCTAAAACCGCCACTGATCATAACTCATTCATTTTTCAACCGTTTACCATCGTTCAAACCATTGAACAAATCTACACACTTGTATTTTCAATACTATCCAAACGGAATTTTGATAGCATTTATACTTTTTTCAGAATCACAGTTTTAGTTTCAAACCGGCATCGTTTTCAGTTGCTTATAATAATTTAGGTCACCATAGCAACGCCGGTAAACAAACCCCGCCGAATAGTCGAATCTCTGGACTGAAAAAGCAGATCTGATTCGACTCTGAAAATTCAGAGTCGGGGACCCTGAATGAATCTGTGTAAACTCAACTGGCAGAGTTTACACAGATTAAGATGTTCAAATGTATTTAAAAAAGGTTAAGCTAAAACATGCTTAGATAAAGTTGTTAAATTGTGTTAAATGTGTTTAAAAACGCACAAAGATGTTATAATGTTTCAGAAATATGTTTAAAATGTTTAAAAAATATGTTTAAAAAATATGTTTCAAATGTTTAAAAAATATGTTTCAAATGTTTTAAAATTATGATCAGAGATGTTTAAAATGTGTAAAATAATTAAGATAGCTTTCAAAACACAGGTCTTTAGAACATTTCTTTTTTGGGGGGGGGGCTCAGCTGAATTTTGTTCTCTGAGGGGGGGCTCACTCTCTCACACTTTGAAAACCCCTGCCATAGACAATTACACTAACCTAGTCTTACACACATGCACACATGTCCACAGGCCCCCCCCCCCCCCCACCCACCCACACTCACAGCCCCCCACTGCACTTCCTGTCTATACATTATGCGCAGGCCTACAGTTTGAGGTGCGCAGGTTCTGCAGACTCAGGAAGGATACGCTGAGCTCCCTAATGTCCCCCTGGGGACGCCCGTCTACTGCCTGGGCTGTAGTAAAAAACCCTGAGAAATATCCATGTCACACTCCCACGCACGCACACACACACACACACACACACACACACACAGAGAAAGCCGCACATACACACAATGACTTATGAGGACCGGCGGTAACGAGACAGTGTGAGTGTATCAAAACACAATGAAAAGAATTATACGCCAGTTTGAAGAATTGTAAAGAGTGGCCCAGACGCCGGTTTGAACTGGAAACCCTAGTCCTGCTCCTGCCGGACTCTCCGTCAGACTCTCGGGAGAGCTGAAGGTTAGAAGGGCTAAAGGTCATGCACATTGGGTCAAGTGTTCAGTCAACACGGAGACAAACACAGAGTACCATGGCGCTTTCAGAAGCCCTAGTTTTTTTTTTTTCTCCCCCGGCGTTCTTCTTAAATCAGGGGAATTCACTGGCCCTGATTTCTCCCGCTCATTCCCTCGTTGCGTCTCCTGGTCTGAATTTACCGTTGGCCCCTGGGAGCTTGGCTGCGGCTCCACTAGGAGAAGCCCACCCTTCACTCACATCGCGAGTCCCTGGGTGGGCCCGCCGAGTGTGTAAGATGATGGAAATTTGGAGGACTGGTTCGCAGGCATGATTCCAGAACCCCCCCCCCCCACCCCCCACCCCCCCACCAGAAAAACACAATAGCGTAAGGCGAGGAGGAAGGATGAGGGGGGAGTCTTGCAGATCTAGGCCCCCCTGTTGTATAACGGGTGGAGGGACATGAAGGGAGGCAGAGTGGTGCCTGTCTACATCTTCTGAGCAAAAGGGTTCCATAGGATTCTTCAAAGGAGTTGAGGTCTGGACAGATGGGCCCCCACGGGCCCCGTGACTCACGGCCTTTCCATCGCCTCCCCCTCCCCTCGCTGACAGACAGAAGATAGGCCCACGGACGGAGCCAGGGACACGGCTCTGACTAGATGTTTTAGGGGCGGCTCTTTGTGGTATGTCTACACTATGGATAAACACAAGAGGTAATCCAGTGTCAAACCATTTTAATCTAAAATGAGATTAGGAACATTAGATTGAATTCTTCTGGTCCGTTTTAAAAATTCTATGCAGTTCGACAATTTCCACTGGCAGCATTGTGGCTTATTTTGTAAGTAATTTCATCATTTCTGGAAATATAAAATCGCCAAAGGCCCCAGATGAAGATTGGTATGTGATCGTCTATTTCTATGATTAAAAACCACTACTTCTACCCAGCATAGAAACACAAACCTTTTGCAAACATTGGATTGTTTTACAGGGACATGGACTTGTTTCTTAGTTATAACTAACACTGTAAATTGAAGAGAGTTTGAGAGAGAGAGAGAGAGAGAGAGAGAGAGAGAGAGAGAGAGAGAGAGAGAGAGAGAGAGAGAGAGAGAGAGAGAAAGGGAGAGTGAGAGAGAGAGAGCGAGAGAGAGGGAAAAGGGAGGGAGAGAGAGAATGTAAGAAAGGAAAAAGGGATAAAAACTTATATTAGCTAATGTAAGGTACTGATTTAAGTAGTGAGGCTCATAGCTGAATAAAATCGATCATGTTGAGGTTTCACATTTCTTGGCCGTGGTGGAGTCCCGTCTCTGCAAGGTCGTCCATTCGCTAGCCGACCCGCTGAGCAACGCTCGTGGAGGGTAGTGTACATTTTCACGGACGCTACACAACTATTTCGCTGCGCAACACAGAGTTGCCTGGGGGCCGTATGATAAATCGCATAACTACTGTATCCT